>NC_062559.1:1275570-1617297 GCF_016906955.1 Phacochoerus africanus | reverse complement strand
CCCCTCCACTTCTACTCTGCCTAGGAGAGCCCTTCCTGAGCGCACAGATCAGACCCTGTATGTGGGACCCGGCTGGAGCAGGTTCACCTGGACCTTCCACGTCCACACCACCCTTGGATCCAAGGGAGACTAAGTCTGCCTACCCTGGGTCCTGGCCCTGGCTGCCTCTCTAGATGCAGCCTGATTCCAGTTGTAGAATTTCCTTTATTTTGATGGATTCCAGTTTCTTTGTCTAGAAAAGTCAGGGGTAGAGGAAATGGACTCCACAGGGCAAAAGGACTATTTAAAGTGATCATACGCCCTGCTTATGTTAAGAATAAGGTAATGCGTATTACAAAGTCTCTGGGAAAAGAGGAGGGGAGAGACAGAGGAAGAGGTCTCAGGAGGTGGGGTCTTTGTGTGGTTTATGATGTGTGAAGCTGAGTACACTGGGGACTCTTCCTGTTTCCAGCATCTGTATTGATCCAGCCCAGCTGGCTTTGAAGGTTTGGGGCAAACAGGAGCAGGGCTTGGTCTTGGGAACGGCTGAAGCTAGAGATCAAAGGTCTGGCCTGAGAGGTACTCCCAAGCTCGGTCTCCAGGTGCCTGGGGACAGCACGCCACCCTGGGACCAGGGGCTCTGTTTCCCAAGGGAAGCAGCGTGGAAAGCCCGGTCACCTACAACCAAGGTGGCTCCCAACCTGGGCCCTCCCCTCCCATCAGGCATCCTTTTCTCTTTCTGTAGAGCCTTCCTTTGAGACACTGAATACCTACTGCCTGCACTCACCCGTTCGTTCTCCCTCTCCTTAGAAAGGAGAACTGGTGGTTTTTACAAACACCTGTAAAAGTTGTCATCCATGTCTATTCACGTCTGGAATGATACACGCGGAGTTGGGATAAAGCTGAAATAGTCACATCCTCAGCTGATGGCAGGCAGCCCTCTTTCTTTATCATACATGCATTGCTTCCTTCCCTGTGAGGCTCTGCAAGGCACACAGAGCTGGGGACATGAAGGCCACTCTGGACGGCAGGCTCCGGAGCAGCCTGAAAAGTGACTTTCTCTGGGAACCCCACCTTCCCAGAACGTGGAGTTCCCGGAACTGAGGCTGGGCTTGTGCGGGTGATTTTGCCTGACCTGCAAAAAACGGGTCTCCTTGAGGAATCGGGCGGGGGATGCTAGGGAACCGACCTCCCGAGGTCAGGACCTAAGTTCTCGAGGTGGGGGGGGGGGTGGGACTGGAACCCAGACAGTCCAGTTACTCTGCAAAGATACCGGTCTATGGACCTTCGGGTCTGCCGCCAGGGGAGTCGCGGGAGGCCGGAGGGAGAGCATCCAGGGCCGCCCGGGAGAGCGACGGGGCCTGGGGGCGAGGCGAGGGAGGGGCTGGGGTCACCGGAAGGGAGCGCGGGGGAGGGGCGGCTCTCGCAGGTGTCCCCGCGCCCCTCCCCCAGCAGAGCCCCGAGGGCAAAGGTATCGCTAGTTAGCGCCGCCCTTTGATCCGCTGCCTTCCTCGCCACCGCCACCCGGGCGCTCGCTCGGCGTTTTTAAAGGGCTCTGGACAGAGTGGGGCCCCGCGGACGCGCTCCGACCCCAGCCCGCGCCCTTTCCTGCCGCCCCTCCGGGTCGGCCTCACCCCGCGCACCCCGCTTCGTGTCCCCCTTTCAGAGCGCGCCTTCCCCGATGACCCTTCCCGCGCTGGCGGGGCGGTGGAGGGGGGGGTGGTTCCTGGAGTGGCGGGTCTGCCCCTCTCGCCGCGACGCAGCCCCAAAGCGGGGCTCGCTGCCCAGGGCTCGCTCAGAAGTCGGGGCGCAGCTGGGTTTCCATTTCTGACTGTCAAACAATCCAGCAACCTGCGGGCCTTCTAGTTTTTGGAACGTTCCTCCAGATCCAAAAATAGCTGTTATGCTGGGACCTGGGGCACCCTCCCAGCTTCCCTGCCACCAAAGGGAAGGGACAGGTCTGGCGGTGCCCGGCTCAGAGCCTGGGTTCCGGGAGGGGTCCCTCTTCCCCTGCGGGTCTCCTGATCCAGGGTAGGAAGGCATTTCTAGCCTCTTGTGTTGCACAGACTCAAAGCCCCTGGGTCACCAAGGGAAACAATGTCTCCCCAAGAATTTGGGGGTGGGGAGGAATCTCATTTGAGCCCCTTTAATCACACGGGGAGGGGGGAACAATCCCCACCCCTCAACGGAGATGAGAAACTTCCCCAAGAAGACTAGATTTTTGCTAGAGGATTTGAATTGAACCGAATTGACTGGCAGGGTCACACAGTGCCCGCCGCTAAATGCTATCAGAAATGCGGTATGTGGCACAGACACCTGCAACGCCGGCTTTTGCTGACTACGGCAGCGGGGGCCCAGGGAGGGGAGGGACCCCTCTTCAAACCATCACTCACTGGACCATCGGGTCTGGGAGTGAGTCCTGTGCTGCGGAGGTGCCTTCTTTTAAGACTGAGAACAATGCTTCTGCTTTGGGAGAACCTGGCTTTCCAGTCTCCCAGGGACCGTGTCTGCTCATCCAAGACTGGCTTTGTAAGGCATCCCTCCCCACCCCCCCACCCCCTCCCCGGAGGGAGGAGGAGAGTCAGGTGTCCCATCCGTCCGTCTGCCCCCCCCCCCCAGAGCTGCACCAGCCAGCCAGTGTTTCCCCGACCCCCCCCCGACCCCCCCCCCCCCCCCCCCCCCCGGTCTGGGCTGTGACCACCGACCCATAGGCCGAGAGGGGTGGGCACAACAACACAGGGAAGAAGCCCCAACACACAAAAGACCTGCCTGGCGGCGTTTTAAGGCTTCAGCGTGTGAACTTTTTAGTGCACTGGGACTCGAAATTATGGCTGAGTAGGAGCGTGCTAATGTCCACATCCAAGGTGGATAATGGCAGGAAGTTGTTGCTAATTGGTCAATTTAGTAGTTGCTGAGGTGGCAGAAGCTGAGGCTGCTAGAGGCAGAGGGGGGAGAGAGGGAGAAAGAGCGAGAGATGGAAAGAGGGAGAGAGAGGGAGGAGAGGGGGACAGCACGAGATTTCTTCCTAATGGGACTTCCCAGAGCTGCCAGATGTTCCCCAAGACGGGCAAATGTTGCCTGGGTCAGGTTCATTGCTGACAGCCCTGCCCCAGCCTCTCCCGACAGGTGCACACTCAAGGCCCCAGGGTGGACCTCAGGCTTGGGGCGGACTTGGGGCGATTGTACTTGCAAATGGGGGGCTGGTTTACCAGGCATGCCATCCTCAGGGTCCCCTGCCTTTCTTTCTTTCTCTTTCTCTCTTTCTTTCCTTTTGTTTTTTTGCCATTTCTTGGGCCGCTCCCCCGGCATATGGAGGTTCCCAGGCTAGGGGTCGAATCGGAGCTGTAGCCACCGGCCTACGCCACAGCCATAGCAACTCGGGATCCAAGCCATGTCTGCGACCTACACCACAGCTCACAGCAACGCCGGCTCCTTCATCCTCTGAGCAAGGCCAGGGATCAAACCCGCAACCTCATGGTTCCTAGACAGATTCGTTAACCACTGAGCCACGACGGGAACTCCTGCCCTGCCTTTCTTAGGGCAGTCTCTTTCCCCCCCTGCCCCCCCACCCCCGATAGCGCAGCTTCCCCCCCCCACCCCGTGCATGTTTTCTAAGTGAGGTTG
Source organism: Phacochoerus africanus (assembly GCF_016906955.1). Lineage (NCBI taxonomy): Eukaryota > Metazoa > Chordata > Mammalia > Artiodactyla > Suidae > Phacochoerus > Phacochoerus africanus. The sequence continues at coordinate 1,613,694 of NC_062559.1, read as the reverse complement.
GGTGGGACGTGGTCATCATGGCAACTTGTGAGTCAGGGACTCCCTGCACCTCCCCCCCCCCACGTGAACAGGGAATATTTCACTTCCGGGGTTAGCTGAGGCCCTGAGAAGGGCTGGTAGCAAGTAGAGTGGGGGAGGGGAAGGGGGGGCCAGATTTTCCAGCCCCCACTTGTGCCAGGGTGTCCAAATTTTGAGTGTTTCGATCCATCATAAGTGTCGGTGAGAAAAACATGGTCATGCCCCCATCTTACAGTCGGGCAAACTGAGGCCCTGAGAAATCAAGGCACATTGCTCCAGGATCCGCAGCAAAGGAGCCAGGCTCTGGTTCAAGTCCTGCAGGCGGGCCTTACTTCAGACCATACCTTGTTCCATGAGTCTCCTCACTGCGTGGGCATCTCGTAACGCTTTGTCCCACGTGGCCTTTGATCCAGCCAGGCTCCAACCTGTGGAACCTCACAGTGGCTCGGAGGTGTCTGCCTTCCTTCTTCCTGACACCTGCTGGCCCAAAGCTTTTCCTCTCTTTCCTGCACACAGGCCCCCCTGTCCCCAACAGAGACTGTGGGGGTGGGGGGCGGGGGTGGAGGCCTGAGGACCCCCCCTCCCGGGGGCACTCCCTTCCCCCAGTCTCAGGGGCCTTGTGCTGCGGGCAGGATAATTTGGCTAATGAACTCCTTAAAGGGCCCCTGGTGACCCGCCTGGCCTCCCCTCGGCCCATCTGGGAAATTCCATTGAAAGGCTGGAAAGGGTCCTTGGTCCCCCGCCACCACCACCACCGTCTGTCGCTGCAGGAGGCGTGCACCCCGTGACGCAGAGCCCCTTACATTAAAATAATTACTCGGAGGAACAGGTGGCCCACTCTGGGCTCCCGGCCGCCAGGGGAGGGGAGCGGCCTGCCCAAGGGAGGGAGGGTCAGGCCTGAGGTCCGGAGATGGACCTGCCAGGTCAGCGGGCTGTCCCCAGGACGCCGGGCTTCTGAGACCTCACATGAGCGGGAGGCCAGGGACAGCACCCAGGGAGCCCCGGCCGCCCAGGCGCAGGGGACCAGCGGTACCTGGCCACCTGCATCAGGGGGCCGGAGTTCCCGGGGGCGGGAGCCGGGCACAGTCATGAACCCGCACCCTGCGGCTAGGAGGTTGGAGCACATTCTCACCTCGGGGCCACGCGGGAGACCAAGCAGGGCGCGGCAGAGGTGGCTGGCGCTGGTGTGCGTGCTTCTGCGTGTGCACACTTGGACGGGGCACCCGTGTGCCCGCCCAGGAGGCGCCCTCCAGCATCGGCCCTCGCAAGCGCCGATTTCCAGGCCCGGTGGCGGGGAAGGAGGTCCCCGCTGTGCTGCTAAAAAGAGCAGAGCAGCGCAGCCCAGGCGCCCGGCCAAGCCTATTGCCAAAAACACATAATCCCCTGCGACATTCTGTAAATGAGATAATGATACATAAACCCGGTGATAGATGTGCGTGCCTGGGATGTCTTCTCTAAATTAGCTGCTCACATCGACTGCTAATAATGGTGAGTTTATGAAAGCAATTTCAGTGCAAAATGCGAGAGGGTCTTCTTACTCTAATCAGCCTGCCTCGGTTAATGGATGAGGGGGTCAGGCTGAGAATTATTGACACGCCCCTGCCCTTAACCTGTTTCCCAATAAAGCTGATTAGTTTTTGTCAATTCATCAGCTAACCACTCTTGCTGGAACTGCATCAAAGCCTTATTTGCTCAGGGGAAATCAACAAGTCACAGATCAGCTCCATTAAGGGGCTGCAGATCCAGGCCAGTCTGGGGGGCCGGGGGACGCCCCCACCAACCTCACACTCTCCCCAGCCCAGGCACCCAAAGCGGCTGTCGGCGGCATTGGCTTCCCCTAAACTCCAAGGACCTCGGATGAATGTAGCAAAGTCGATGGGTCTGAAGACGCCCTTGTTCTTTCTCAAAGGTCGGAGGAGAGGCCTCTGCAGCCCCGAGCCTTAGGTTCCCTGGCCTGGACTCTGGCTGGCCAGTTGGGGCGGGTCACCTTAGAGGGGGAGGGGAATGTCACAGGAGGCAAGGAGGGCTCGTGACCCAGGGCTGCATGTCCCTCCTATTTGTCATCCCCACCCCATGCCCACCTCTCCGGAGACCCACCCTGCTCAGACGGAAAGGGACGGAAAGCGAAGAGAGCGGACCCCAGATTCTGTCTGAGCTTAGACAACAGGCAGAAAGTTGGTATTTGGGCAGAACTGCACCTGCACCCAGGGCTTCCCCTGACCTTGCTTAGCGACCTCAGCAAGTGCGTGAGAGAGGGCACCAGCTGCCAGGGGGTGCACCTGGGTTGAGTGTCTTGAGTTGCTACCCCCACCTGTGCCCCAGGTGAGCTGGCTGCACAGGAGGACCTCTGGGCCTCTGGCTCCTACAGGCATGAGGGGCAGATCCGCTGCCCACTGGAGGTGACCTTGGCGCCCCGGCTGGAAGGCGAGGAAGAAAACGCGTGCTGTCTCTTTAAGCCCCTGGCCACTGCCGCCTCCCGGCCCATCCCCCCTCAATTTAATTTCATTAAAACAGAGCATGAATATTTCTATTAAACCTAAAATGAAATATGAAGCCATTTAGACTCTGCCTGCACCAATCACCCAGATTTATGACTTTTATTCATCACATCAAGAGCTTGGAAAAATGAATTTTCTTCACCCAGGAAGGAAATAAAACCTCAGCCTTGGTCATTTCCAGAAAGCTGTTAATTTGACCATGTGGTAATTACTTTCACAATTAACTAAAATACAAATCAACTTGACAAATTGGGCTAGTTTATATATTAATTAGCCTGCTTAAATTTATTCATTATGAAAAGACAATTTAGGGGGACCTGCGGTGTCTGTTTTATTGCAATAAATTATTGTTAGGAAATGGGGCTAATAAAATATCTTAATATTTAAGGATATTGTATATACGCGGGGGTGGGGAGAAGCTTTATTGACAATTTCATTTTCCAATTAGTAATTTTGTTGTAATATATCTGTGAACCTGGGACTCCCCGGGAGCAGAGGCAGGATCCTCCTCGCCTGGGGCTGCGGCTGGTCTGAGCTGTGGGAAGAGGAAGGAGAGAATCCAGCGAGGGCCGGCCTCGGACCAGCTGCAAACACGGGGTCACGATGGGCACGTCCGCGCACGGGCTCCGAACGCCGGCCGGGCGCTGGCTCCGGGGTCTTCCTCCCGCGCGGGCACGGGGGCTGATTTAATAGAATGTCGATAGAATCATTCGATGCCTTTTAGCTTGTGATCTTTATAAATGTCCCTCTATTAAATTAGAAAATGATTCTCTTCTCGTTTAATTGTATTCTTTCGTTTCTTATTTCCAATTAATTAGTCCTATCGACGTTGCAATATTTTAAGTGACTCGAGTCCGTTTCCAGTTAGAATATATGGGTCAGCACATGCAATTTTATACCCGACAGAACTATATAATGTGGGTTTTAACTACTCGTCCCTCATCTGTCTTGAATATCTGGCCGGAATGGGCCGCCGCCGGCCGCCTGGACGGTAGGTGGGCACCGCGCAGGCCCCCGAAGGCTCCTCCTCCGAACCCCGGGGCCTTGACCTGGAATTCCCTCGAGTTTCCTTCTGCTCCAGGCCGGGTAGCCCCGCGGTTGGGAGCCCTGCGCCCTCCCCACCCCCTCCCCGCGGCCACGGCGCCCTGGGTGGGCGGGTTCTGGGTGCCCCCCCATCCCCCGTCGCTGGCTCCTGCTGTTCCACCGCCGCCCACCTCCCTGCTGCCTTGAAAGACTAGACTCAAGCTCAGAAAATGGCTTGGACCAGTCGCCCTCTCCAGCCGCCTCGACCTCCTCAAGGGAGGGATGCCCACACCGAGGGGAGGGCACCTGTCCTCGACGGCAGCAGCGTTCATTTCCCCGCAACCGTCTTAACCGAGGTGGGATCCGCCTTTCTTCATTAATTAACTCATTTCTCCCGAGAAGATTCCTGCGGCTGCCACTTTATGCCAGCTCCCCTCCCCTTGGGCGGAGCTGCTAGGGTTATCTGGGACACACGGCCCCTCACCTAGGCCCCCCGCACCCCCCATCCCCACTGCATCCCTGACCCTCATCCCCCACTTCTCCCCACACTCCCCAACCCCCCAACCCCTGCCCGCAGAGCAACAAGTGGGGGCTGCAGACCTGCTCAGCCGCAGAAGAGAGGTGTGGGGGGTGGGGCGGGGCCCAGCCCTTTTCCTGCCCACCCCCCACGACCCTGCTCAGCCGCCCCACCCTTCCCTTGGCCGTGGCTCTGGTTGAATCCCTGCAGCAGTCAATCAGCGTGCATCCCCAGCCCACCGCACCCCACCCCTCCGGAGACCCAGCCTGCTCAGCAGCGGGTGCTGCTTCCAGAAGCCTTCTCTAGGCTTAAGGCTTGAGGGCTGGCAGGGAGGTTTCCTGCAGCCAGAATCTGAGGGGCCCTTAGCCCCTGCCTTCCTGCTCCCAGGGGAAGGAAGTTAGAAACCTATTTTGTGGATTTCTTTTCTTCTTCTTGGCCAGAGGGAGGCCTGCGGAAGTAGTTCCCAGGCCAGGGATGGAACTGGAGCCACAGCAGTGCTGGCTCGCTGTGATGACAGCGGAACCGTGGAGCCCCCAGGGACCTCCCCTACTTTGGGTGCATCTAACCACCTGATTCTTCCCTCCCCACAACGTAGAGGGGGACGTTCCCCCCAAATAGTCCCCTAGGCACCTCTGGTTTCTTCCCCAGAGCAAAGAGCTCCCCACTGTCTCCTCAAAGTCTCTGTCTGAAAAGTGGGAACCCGAGGCCGCTGAGGGCTGTGGCTGTCCCCGCCCTCCTCCCACCGTCCCACAGGGACCTCATGCCCCCTCCTCCAAACACAGAGGGGTCCCTCCCTGCAGGGGAGGGCGATTGGGGGCATTTAACATTCTTGTGAGTCTGGACCTTGGGACCCTGGGAAGCCAGATCAGAGGAGTTAGAGTCTCCCCCAGGGTCCTGTTGTGGAGCTGGCACCTGTGACCAACTCCCAGCTCTAGCTCCTTGCACAGATCGCCCCTCTGCAGGGAAGAGCTGCTTGTGACGCCTGCTCCAGGCATGCAGAGATCGTCACAGCAGGGCATCTTTGGAGGGGACAGGAGCATTTACATGGAGCTGGAGCCCATTCCTTCTGCAGCTCTGGTTGAGATGGGGTGGGCTGAGATCTGGAGGGATCCTGGACCCGCTCTTCCTGGTGGGTGGGGTGGGGGTGGGGTGGCGCAAAGGATTCATCCTACATCCCCGAAAGCCGGAATGCGCTCAGCCTCTCCCTCTGGTTTTTAGCCAGGACCCGCTACTGACAAGCTGGGGGGGGGGGGGAACCGTCCTTGGGCATAAGAGAGCCCTCGATGGTAAAATCTGTTAGGTCTGCCAGGCTCCCTCGTCCAGATGGGGGTGAGGGCCATGCCTGGGCAAAATGGTGGGTTTTGTTTTCATCTCTGCTGCCCAGTCTCATCGTTGTCAGAGCGATGGCCTGAGATAGGCCAGCCACAGGTAGCCTCTCAAAGTGGGATTTCTGCCACACCAGTATGTGAGGGCCCACGGAGATGGCACAGTCTGAAATTACACACACCCACACACACACACACACACCCCCCCCACACATATGCGCACTCGAGCACACACACGCACACACGTATCTCACTCAGTGGCTGGAGGGAGGAGTCCAGCACCCACTCCCTCGCTCCAAGGAAGGACATTCACAGGTACCTTTTCTGATCTCTTGGCCCCAAATAGGCTATTTCACATGAACCAAGTCAGCACAAACTGATTAAGCCACTTTGCAGAACTGGCTTGCCACTAGGGGGTAAAGTAGTAGCTTAAAATACCTTTCTGTGCTTAAGGAACTTAATTCCTTTCCAGGGGAGGAAAAGGCATGTACAGGTGAAATAGAAACACCATCGGAGTTCCCGTCGTGGCTCAGCAGTTAGTGAACCTGATAGCATTCATGAGGATGTGGGTTCGATCCCTGGCCTTGCTCAGTGGGTTAAGGATCCGGCGTTGCCGTGAGCTGTGGTGTAGGTGGCAGACGTGGCTCAGATCCCGCATTGCTGTGGCTGTGGTGTAAGTTAGTGGCTGCAGCTCTGATTAGACCCCTAGCCCGGGAACTTCCATATGCTGCAGGTGTGGCCCTAAAATACAAAAAAAAAAAAAAAAAAAAAGGCGGAAAGACCATCAACTGTTTACAATAAGCTAGGGGAATATGTGGGGGCAGTGCTTGGTGGGAGGCAGACCTGCAACTTTATGTCTGCTGGGGGTATCGTAGACCGACCTCCCCAGGGCCCCTCCCCAGGAAAGAGCCTCAGGCTGCAGGGCACACAGTGTCAAAATCTTGTTTTTCTCTGCATCATACCATAAGCGGATGACTAGTTCTGCTCTAACCCTGGTTTTTCATGCTATTAATTATTTCCATGGCAATTTGCTTAGTTTCCTTGGGTCTCAATTCTATCATCTGTGAAAAACGTATTTTTCCATATCCATCCTCACAGAATTATAACGATCATACAGTGATCAAACAGAAGGGAATCTTTTTTAAATTTGTGGGGGTTTAATATGACAGGAGCCCAGTGGAGACTGGGTCATTTAGGTGGCTGGAGCATCTAGAACAGTCTGCCGCATGTGGTCCTATGCCCATTTTAAAGGGGAGAAAGTGGTGCTTGAGGATATTGGTTGCTTTGTCCACGAACCATACATCTGGCAAGTGGCAGAGCCAGGATTTGAACCTAGACACTGTGTGGCCCAAAGCTCAGCTCCTCTGTGCTCATCACTGTGCCTGCCACAGCTGGATGGCTCTCAACAGAACTGTCTTTAAAGCAGAAGTCTGTATCCTGTCCTCGGACCTCGTAGCAGGGGACGTGCCATGGTGCAAGGGTTGACCTGTCCGCGGGATAAAGTTTCACATCACTGATAAAAACCCTGGTACCACTGCTCCTTCAACCATGCAGGAGCCCGACCTCAACCACCAACACACTGGAAGGACCCACCAGGCATAGCGCAGGGGGCGGTGAGGACACAGAGGGGGCCATGGATGCAACGCAGGGACAAGTCGCTGGGAAAATCAGCGAGTGCTAGGGCCCTCTGAGGCCAGCAAGGGGTTATAAAGCTATGCCTTGGGGTGGGAGGAGGCGGGCAGAACGGGAAGGGAAGGCAGCTGGAGAACCTCAGGCTGTTCGCCGTGTCACATATTAAGTGTAGCCAGATTAAATAAGGAAGTGGTTCCCAATACTGGTAGGTAAATATTAAGCAGAAAGACAATTCGAGATAAAAAATTTAAAGCCAAAATAAGAGCCACAGAGGTACGAGCCAGAAAACCAACACCATCACCAATGGGGGGAAGAGACCGATGTTTTAAAATCTTTGGAATGGCCTCTGGCCATGGGGACCCCGGGGAGTCTGCAGCCGGCCTTCTGTCCCCAGCCCAGTGCACCTCGCCAGGAGGCAGGTCCTACCAGCAGCGGGGAGGCGGTGACCCCTTGAGAAAGGCAGGTACCCCCTGACTTAGGGAATTGACTGAGGCGGGAGCTAGTAAAACCTGAGCTAGAGAAAGTCAGGCATCCAGCAGGTGGGGAACGAGAGGGGGGCATGGGATTCAGGCCAAGGTAATTGTGGACTGCTGCCAAATGTGAGGTGACGAGCCTCAGTGTTTGTCTGGGGGACATTAAAATACCATGAATCATTGACAAGAAACCAAACAGTGCTGGATCTATATAACCATCTGAACCCATATCGCTCCAAGTAAAATCAAATTAGAAGCCTTCCTCCAATTAGATTATATGCAAACGTGTGCACAGAGCACAAATAGTGACACTCCTGGTTCCCAGGCGGCCCGCACCTTACACCCCGCAAACGCAGATACTCGTAAGCACGCCGTCTCAACACCCAGGTTGTGTCAACAGTCCCCCGCTAGATAATAAATATGAGACGCAGCGCACACTGCTTTTAATTGCATCGATAAACCGGGATTAACCCCCAAGGCAGCCTTCACTATTGCAATTAAATGTCCTCAAATAAATTGTTTCCTCAATAAGCAAATGGAAGGGGCTGTGTTTGCCCTGAATAATAACAGGTGTAATATTTTACCGGCTAAAGTTAAGTATTAAGTGGAATCGCTTGCTGCCCTGATTTACTCCCTGAGATCGGAAAGTCATTTTTCATACGTCCGGGGCCGCTTCGGTACTGTATAAACAGCTAATAATGCACTAAATCAACCCAGCTCGACCTTGCATTTCACCTAAAGCCACCAGGCCTTGAAAAACCTGGCACCGAGGGGCCTCGAGAGTCAAGAGAACAGAAGCCGCCCTGGCAGGGGCTGAGGGGCGGCTTTGGGGTTTTGTCTTCAGCTTTCTAGGATTGGAAAGTTCAGAAGTCTATGAAAACCCACGGAGCCACGCAACAATCCCATAGCTCTTTCTGGACATGCATGCCTGTTGGGTTTTCTGGCTGGAGTAGAGCAAGCTAGAAGCAAGACCAAGGTGCCTGCCTGCCACCATCATGGGCTTAGGCTCCCTTCATTGGTAAACTTGCACAGGTAATTCTCTTTTTAAATTGAAGAAGAGTCAGTTTACAATGCTGTGTTCATTTCTGCAGCCCAGCAGAGTGATTCAGTTATATATGTATACACATATCTATTTTTTTCACATTCTTTCCCCTTATAGGCTATTATAAGATACTGACTATACTTCTGTGTTATATACAGTAAATTCTTTTTTGTTGTTTTTTCTAGGGTAGTTTTTTGTTTGTTTGTTTGTTTGTTTGTTTGTTTGTTTTGCTTTTTAGGGCTGCGTTCATCACTTACGGAAGTTTCCAAGCACAGCCGCAGCAATGCAGGATCCGAGCTGCATCTGCAACCTACATCACAGCTCACGGCCAGGCTGGATCCCCAACACACTTGAGCGAGGCCAGGGATAGAACCCGCATCCTCGTGGATTCCAGGTGGATTTGTTTTTGCTGCGCCACAACGGGAACTCCCAGGCCCTTGTCGTTTATCTGTTTTATGCACAGAAGTGGGAATCGGTTAACCCCACACTCCTAACTTATCCCTCCCACCAACTCTGCAGCCAGAGGGCGCGGCAAGATTCATGCAAAGTCCTGCAAGGGAAACACCTGCAGCCGAGGACTCTGCTCAGGGGGTTCTTCTGGCCGTCACTCTCCTTTGGTCCCAGGAACGCTCACCTCATTTTGGTGTTTGGTGGAGCCGGGGTAGGCTTTTCAGGCTTTGATGACCACAGGCAGATTCCAGTCTCTGTGTGTGGCCCTTTAGTCTAAGGCAGCAGACAGGGGAGCCAGGGTGAAGCGTCTTGGGAAGCTGGGGGTGAGACTCCTACTGATTCTCAAATAACTAGGATCTATTCTTCCAGAGTCAAATCAAACACACTAATGTGCTTTTTTTCTTGTCTTTTCTAGGGCTGCACCCTCGGCATATGGAGGTTCCCAGGCTCGGGGTCTAATCAGAGCCGTAGCTGCCGGCCTACACCAGGGCCACAGCAGCACAGGATCCCAGCCGCATCTGGAACCTACACCATAGCTCACGGCAACGCCGGATCCTTAACCCACAGAGCGAGATCAGGGATCAAACCCGCAACCTCATGGTTCCTAGTCGGATTCGTTAACCCCTGCGCCACAACGGGAACTCCACAGTAGTGTTCTTACTCTGTCATAATGTAGGCCAGCATCTTCCGAATGGTGAGTTGTGCGTTCCAGGGACCGCTACAATGTACCAACTACTGGTTGTGCATTTTATTTGGTCTTTGTGACTATTCCTGTTCTTTTCCTCTGATTCCCTAACAAATATCTAGGAATAAGAAATTGTAATCCAAGCATTTTGGCGTCATTATAAATATACTTTAATAGATTTATTTGTGTGTGACCTTTCTCTGATTCATTTAGTCATTTAAAAAACGTTGCAGAGTTCCCGTCCGTGGTGCAGCAGAAACGAATCCAACTAGGAACCATGAGGTTGCGGGTTCGATCCCTGGTCTTGCTCAGTGGGTTAAGGATCCGGTGTTGCCATGAGCTGTGGTGTAGGTCACAGATGTGGCTCGATCTGGCGTTGCTGTGGCTCTGGCGTAGGCTGGCAGCAACAGCTTTGATTAGACCCCTTAGCCAGGGAACCTCCATATGCTGCAGGTGCAGCCCTATAAAGACAAAAAAGGCAAAAGAAAAGAAAAGAAAAAGAAAAAGAAAAAACTTTGCAACATGAAGGCCTTCTCATTTTTCTCTATAAACCTTATGCTTGCATACGAAATTGTATTTTAAAATAATGCATTGCTTTTTTTTTTTTTTGGCTTTTTAGGGCTGCGCACATGGTATATGGAAGTTCCCAGGCTAGGGGTCAAATTGGAGCTGTAGCCACTGGCCTACACCACAGCCACAGCAACGCCAGATCTGAGCCGCATCTGCAATCTACGCCAGAGTTCATGGCAATGCCGGATCCTTAACCCACTAAGTAAGGTCAGGGATTGAACCCGTGTCCTCATGGATACTAGTCGGGTTTGTTACCACTGAGCCACAGTGGAAACCCCTCTTTTTTTTTTGGCCATGCCTTTCACATGTGGAAGTTCCTGGGCCAGGTTTAGAACCTGCACCACAGCAGCGACAACGCCAGATTCTTATTGCTGATCACTGGGGAGCCTTTTTTTTTTTTTTTAGGGCCGCACCTACAGAATATGGAGGTTCCCAGGCTAGGGGTTGAATCAGAGCTACAGCTGCTGGCTGGCTCCACAGCCCCGGCAACACGGGATCTTAGCCACCTCTGAGACCTACACCACAGCTTGTGGCAATGCCAGGTTGTTAACCCACAGAGTGAGGCCAGAGATCGAACCCACAAACACTATGTCAGATTCTTACCCCACTGAGCCACGATGGGAACTCCTGCGTTGTTTTTTTTCAATCAGTCCAATACACACTGCACATCTAGTCCACGTGGGAGAGAGAGCACACATGCAGGACTGAGGGGAGAAAATTCCATTCCAACCAGAGATCTGAAGACTTCGTTAGGTGGCCTCACAGAAAAAATACACGAGACATCTCTCAGGCTTCTACTACATTGAAACCATCCGAAAGCTCCCGCCCTCCCCACGACTGCCTTCTTTTTGTTTCTTTTTCATTTTACTGTCATTACTAGGAGGTGGATCTGAGAAGATATTGCTGTGGTTTATGTCAGAGCATGTTGGACCCATGTCTTCCTCTAAGAGTTTGGTAGTGTCTGGTCTTATATTCAGGTCTTTAATCCATTTCGAGGTCGTTTTTGTGGACGACGTTTCATTCTTTTCCACACGGCCGTCCAGTTTTCCCAGCACCACTTATTGAAGGGGCTGTCTCTTCTCCACGGCATGTTCTTGCCTCCTTTGGCACAGGTGAGTGGACGGCAGGTGGCCTGGGCCGACGACCTCCTTAGATGCCTAGAGACCTGGGGATTCTAGGCTGGGGTTTACGTTTTTAGTTACAGAGCAATTTAGGACATTTTTAGTAACATTCTCATCAGCAACTTGAGCATCACCCTAAGCGTGTCAGTTTCACCGCCTCGCTCTAAATGATGACCAAGCCGCACTTAGGTTTAGTTACTGAATCTTTCACACGCATGTTACCACAAGGGGGAAATGCTTGCTTGGCTCCTCCACGGACAGAAAATATGCGTAGGAGTTATTGCGTGCCTTCAATATATCCAAATAACCTCCCTCTGAACTGACGCCCTGTCGCTTAAGAGATGAAGGGTTGGTCTCCCCAAACTATTGTAAAAAATGCTTAGATGATAAAGGACATCAGAGGAAGAAGATAAAATATTCAACCTGTGAGACCTCTCTCAGAGCACGAATATATCTGTAGAGAAGTGTAAGCTCCTAGGAATACTTGATGGGAAATATATTGATAATACAATCTTTCTTTCGAAAGGGATGGTAATGATGGCAAATTTGGTTAAATAATTAAATTAATAAGAACTATTTGATTCAAACACGGGCCTTTTGATGATATACAGAGCTAATAATCTCTGTCTTGCCAGCTAAAGAGGTTTTAAAAGACCGCGCGGGCCCTCTGCAGTTAGAGCACCATCTGCCCTTTATTAATGCATTAGGGACCTTTCTATTAAAAGGCCATTAAAGGGAGTCTCTGGAAATATTAAGGAAAAAACAAATAGAAAATGGCTCACAACAATATCCTTGCTTTACCGATGTGAATTTTAAAATGATATAAAAAGTTCCATAAAATACGGCTTTCTATTTATTTTATTTTATTTTTTGTCTTTTTTTTTTTTTTTTTTTTTTTGATTGGCTCTGGCAGCATATGGAGGTTCCCAGGCAAGGGACTGAATTGGAGCTGTAGTTGCCGGCCTACACCACAGCCACAGCAATGCGGGGTCTGAGCCACTTCTGTGACCTACACACCGAATGAACCTGCATCCTCATGGATACTAGTCAGATTTGTTTCTGCTGAGCCACGACGGGGAGCTCCCAATTAAGGCTTTTTAAAGGTTAGGAATCCATGGCAAGGGAGAGATTAAAATGCCAAATCGGTGCTAAAGCAGCTCAGAATGGGATCCCGCAAGCCTGTGACACGTAGAAGCAGTTCAGAACAGCTCGGAACACTCAGAGCTGCATTTGGCACCAACCGGGTGCGTCTGGGACCTGGGAGGGGACAGGCTGCTGGGCGGGAGCCGGGCTTGGGGCCAGGCTGATCCTGTCACTGCACGTTGTGACACGACCCGCTGAGGTGCTGATCCCTTCCCAGCCTCCATTTCCTTATCTGCAAAGTGGGAGGGACCCTCGGCAGGTCCTGGCCGGGATGCTGCCACCACAATGAAGGCACAGGCGTGGAGGTGTCTTACGCATGTCAGTCCCCTCTGTCCTCTGCCACCGTCGATATTTGATATCGACTCCTTGTGACAGTAGCAGCCAGAATGGTGGGGGTGCTTGAACTGAGCGTGTTCCCCAAGATTCATTGGTCGAAGTCCTGCCCTTCCGTGTGATGGCCTCTGGGGGTGACGGGGATCGGGCGGGGCCGTGGGGGTGGCGCCCTAGTGATGGCATCGCTGTCCTCCTAGGAGAGGCCTGGCTGCTGGGGTTCCCTCTGTGAGAAGACCCGGGGGGCAGGCCAAGGAGAGCGCTGACCGGGGATGGAGCTGTGGGTCCTTTGAACCTGCCCCCTCCAGAGTCTGCTGCGCAAGCGGCCCCGTCTGGGCTGTCTTGTGCCAACGCGTCGAGTCGGTCCAACTGCCTTGCCTGTGCCCTGGCCTGACTCGCGGGGTCCCCCCAGGGGACCCTCGCAGGGGGGGGTGTCCGTGCTGCGCCCTAGATGTGCAGATGGCCTACAGGGGCCGAGCCTCACTGGCCTTGGCCCTGGCCACTCTGGGGTGACGGGAGCTGATCCTGAGCCCCTCTGATCCGACCCTCTGGGTCAGTTCTAGGGAGTCCGAGGCATGTGCCATCTGCGATGGAGATCCTGGGATCACAGGCCTTCAGAAAGGCCCCTGCCGGCTCCTGTTCTCATCCTTCCCAAGCGCAGAACTTTCCAGACTCGGAAAGTCGCAGAACACAGGGAGGCCGTGGGCTCCCTCACAGGGAAGTGGCTCTGGGAGAAAGCTCTCTGGTGGCAGATCCGGGACAAGAGTGGGCTTTGCCTGCCCCGTGCTTGGCAGCATCCGTCTGCTGACTCGTGAGCAGGGAGCCTGTGTGTCTGAACCCTGACCCATGCCGGCTTAGCTGTGTGCCAGACTTGGGGGCTTGACGTGAAAGTGTGACAACATCTCACGTGGCTCACAGCAGACAGAGTTGTTACGATCACCACCCCTGGTTTTCACAATTGCACACTGATGCCAGGAGCTTCCCCGCAGCACCAGCGTTTGGAGTGGCAGAGCTGGGTTCAGACGCGAGGGCCTCCGGCTCCACTCTGACCAGTGCCTTTGGGTCTGCCCCCAGGTCGGGACTCTAAGGCAGAGCTCCACCTTGGAGGCCGGGTACCAGGGATGTGGGTTACAGCTGAGGCTATGGCCCTGAGCCCCACAGGTGTCTGGGTGGGGATTGGGCTTTGGGGCAGCAAGAGCGGTTCCAGGAGTTCCCGACATGGTTCAGTGGTTCACGTATCCGACTAGGAACGATGAGGTTGCGGGTTCGATCCCTGGCCTTGCTCAGTGGGTTAAGGATCCAGCATTGCCGTGAGCTGTGGTGTAGGTTGCAGATGTGCCTCGGATCCAGATCACAGTTGCCGGGCGGGGTTTCAAACGTCCTTTGATGGGGTCATGCTGGGCTCAAGGCCTGGCCAGGGCCAGACTTCAGTGAAACAGGCTTGGGCTATGCTGACCAAGAACAGACCCCTCGGGAGCACCCTCTCTGCTCGTCTGGGGCTTCTCACCCCTCGCACTGCCTCTCACCCACGGCAAGTCCAGTCTCTCGGTGCTGGTATGGACGGCGGGGCTTTGCAGGGCTGTGGCCGTGGACAGGGTGGGCGGGCAGGGGGCGGGTCGGATGAAGGCTAAAGACACGTGGGTCTGTGCTGCCAAATCCCCTCTCTGCCAAGAAGACAGACTTTATATATTTTGAAACAGCCAGGGAGGGAGTGGCCCGGCGTTGATCGGTCAGTGTGGGCAGCTCCGTGCATGCAGCAGGGGTGTCCCAGGGCCGTTTCCATCTTTGGAGGACTTTCTGAACATGCGCTGCAATTTATTAAAAAATGTTTTGTGAAAAATTAATTTCCCAAGAGGTTTCTGTATATTACGCTAATTGCTTTTCCTTGACGGACTAATTTTTTAAATAGCCGTTTTATGAAGAAAAAAAAAAAATCCAAGCATTTCTAGAGGAGAAGTGTCTCGGTGGGAATACGGCTTTCAGAGAGGTTTGTAATCTTTATATCTGGGTTTATATATTACCCTCTATTGACACTACTTTTTGATTAATATTGTGTATAACATTCCTTAATGCATCAGCAGAATTAATTATGCAGAAACATTCAAGCCCACTGACATTATATTGATGGAATGACGTTTTATTGACAAAATGACAGTTTAATACTGAGCTTTCCTGAAGCTGTATATCTAATCGATTGCCTCCACTCCATGCGCAGACCTGTCGGAGGAAGAAGTAAATCTGCCCGCTTCCCCCGCGGCTCTCGGCGGACCCGCGTGGGCCGTGGGGGGCCTGCGCCGAAGGTTCTGTACGATACTCTCACTTTTGCGTGGATACAGTAACTTGGTTGTTCCCGACCTATTTTCCCCGGTGATCTGATGTTGTTTTTGCCAAAAATCTGCATTCTCAGGAGTTCCTGCCGTGGCCAAGTGGCTTAAGAGTCCCACGGCATCCGCTCAGGTTGCTGCCAAGGTGTGGGTTTGATCCCTGGCCCGACGCAGTGGGCTCAAGGATCCAGTGTTGCTGTGACGGCAGCTCAGATTCAATCCCTGGCCTGGGAACATCCATAGGCTGTGGGTCTTTAACTGCCGAGCCACCAGGGAGCTCTGAATGGGAGCTCGTTAGAGAAGTGGGACTTTATAGATGATCGTGTGGAGACGGGGTTGTTCGGGTGGGTCCTAACACTGTTTGACTGGTATCCACCTGGGAAGAGGGTTTGGAACCAGCCACGAGCACAGGTAGATGTCAGCCGAGGATTGGGGTTCTGCTGTCAGGAGTCGAGGAGTCCCCAAAAGTGGGGAGAAGCCAGAGCAGGCCCTCCCCAGCGCCCTTGGGGGTCACGGGCCCCATCAGACTCTGGCCCCCACTGGGAGACAAGGCTGGCTATTTCCATGCACTTTCAGCCGGCTTGCCTGGGAAGCCCCAGAGACGGACGCATCCAGGCTCCAACCTTGAGGTTTGGTCTCTGGTCTCCAGGCAGACTCCAGAGCCCAGCCTTGGGCTGAGGCCGTGGTTGTTCAGCCTTCCCCGTGGAACTGGGCCATGGAGCCAACGTGGGCTTGGATGGTGGTTAGATATGGTGGTGGTGGGCCTGGGAGGGAAGGAACCCACCCCAGCCACGTCACAGATCAGAGGTGGGGGAGACGGATGCCATGGGTGCTGGGCCACAGCACGGCTACCAGCTCCTCGGTGGGCCTCCAGCTGCCCCCCAGAGCCCTGCCTGTGGCTGCAGGTGCTTCTTCATTTATTTATTTATTTATTTTTTGTCTTTTTGCTATTTCTTTGGGCCGCTTCCGCGGCACATGGAGGTCCCCAGGCTAGGGGTCCAATCGGAGCTGCAGCCACTGGCCTACGCCAGAGCCACAGCAACGCGGGATCCGAGCCGCCTCTGCAACCTACACCACAGCTCACAGCAACGCCGGATCCTTCA
The DNA here is from genome assembly GCF_016906955.1 of Phacochoerus africanus. Taxonomy (NCBI): domain Eukaryota; kingdom Metazoa; phylum Chordata; class Mammalia; order Artiodactyla; family Suidae; genus Phacochoerus; species Phacochoerus africanus. The sequence goes on along the minus strand of NC_062559.1, from coordinate 1,597,440 downwards.
TCCACTGAGCAAGGGCAAGGAGCAAACCCGCAACCTCATGGTTCCTAGTCGGATTCGTTAACCACTGCGCCATGACAGGAACTCCTGCTTCTTCATTTACGATTAGCCCACCCCAAGGGGGCCTGGGGCAAGGAGGGGGCACGGGCTCTGAGGCTGTGGAAGGGAGGTGGCCATTGGGGCACGCAGACCCGAGGCTGCCTCAAGGACAGCGAGCAATTCCCGCCACGTGTTACCTGGGGTCAGAAGCAGGTCAGTAGCTGCTACTCAGCTGAGCCGCCTGGGAGCCGCCTGGCATCTGGCTTGACGTGCTGGTTCCAAGCCATGCCGGAGCCAGTGGAACCCACATCCCTCTGGAAGCACTATCTTAATTGGCAATTTCAGCAGAGAGGGCCAAGAACGAATGGGGCTCATTACTTGGTACAGCTTCATCCGCTCTGCGGTGCCACAAGCATTTATCAGGAGGGCTGCAGAGGTATTCATCATTCCTAGTGGGACCGCCAGCCTTCCTTTCGTCATCCCTCCATTACGCAGGTCGGTGGCCGCCTTGGCAAATCATCCCTGCCCTTGCCGTGGGTCTGGCCTCTCCTTGCCTCCCTGCCAGCGCTGTGCTCCCTGGCACTTGCCTGGGCAAGGCGGGCAGAACTGGTCCTCCAACAGTGACTCTGCCCCACCCTGCCTCTCCCCCATCTGCTGGAGCCCCGCCCCCAACCACCCCCAAACCCCCTTGCAGAGCCAGGCCTTCTGCTCCAGGATGAGCTCAGAGCCACTTGGCCGAGCTGGGGCCTCAGCTCAGTATCCACTCAATTGTAACCAGGGGCTGTTCCTGCTGCGGGAGGAGGATGCTTTTTTACAGACCATCTTTGCTCTGAAGGGAAGTCCCTCTGTCCATCCAAGTGGTTTCTGCTGCCTCTGGTGGCAGAAACCATCGGGAGCGGGGTGGTGGCGGTGGCGAGAATCGGCCTTTAGCACCTTCAGGTCAGGCTTGCTCTGGGGGCATAGGCTAGGGCAGCTTGTCCAGTGGTGTCTGGGATTCAGTTCAAGAGTCCACACTCTGCAACTGGGATTCCAGACCCAGCGTTGGCGTTTCTATGATGAGCATCTCAGTGGTCAGTGCCCTCTGCCTTCCTCTGGGGCAGTGACTGTGGCCAGCTCTGTCCCACCAAGAGGGCAGGCAGCAGTGGAGGAAGACAGCAGAGCCACTGCTGGCTGATCCTCAGTTCCGATAGCCTAGTGCCACTGGGCACCCATGACTCGCAGCAATGACACTGACTATGCCTGCTGCCCTCATCTCTGGTGTTTGGGAGCCTGTTGGGCGTTTCCTGCATCCCTGATGAGGGGATGAGGGCTCATGATGAGCCCTGCATCCCTGAGAGCAGCTTGCATCCAGTGTGACGGCCAGGGAGGTGCCTGCCTGCACCCCACACCCACATCTGAACTTCACACGACCTTCACAGAGTCTGTGGCAGTGTGGTAGGTAAAAAGGTATCTCATGATTTCTCTTTCTCTAGTTACCAAGGACGTCATACTTCTAAAAATTGTCACATTATTGGCCCCTCATTTTAGGTACATTTATGCAGGGGGACCAAGACCACAATTGAATAATGTTTATAGGAGTTCCCACTGTGGCTCAGCAGGTTAGGAACCCAACTAGTATCCATGAGGATGCGGGTTCGATCCCTGGCCTCACTCAGTGGGGTAAAGATGCTGCGTTGCCGTGAGCTGTGGTGTAGCTTGCAGAGGTGGCTCAGATCCCACATTGCTGTGGCTGTGTTGTAGGCTGGCAGCTGCAGCTCCGATTCGACCCCTGGCCTGGGAACTTGCCTATGCCACACGTGTGGCCCTAAAAAGACAAAAAAGGGATAAAGAGCACATCCACCACCCTCCAGTTTCCTGCCCTCCTCCCTGCCACCCGGCCTCCCAGTCCCAATCACCTGTCACTACAGATTATAGATTACATATAGATTATAAGTTATATAAAAACTACAGCGTATGGCCTCTGGACTCTTTTTGGTCCGGCTTCTGTCAGTGTGATTATTTTGAGAGTCCATTCTGTTATATCATATATCCCTAGTTCATTCCCTTTTTTCCTTTGCTTTTAAAATTGTAATAAAAAGCAGGGTTTTTTTGTTTTTTTTTTTTTTTGGCCATGCCTAAGGCTTGCGGAAGTTCCCTGGCCGGGGATTGAACTCAAGCCACACCAGCAACCAAAGCCACAGCCGTGACAGGGATCCGTAACGTGCTGCACCACCAGGGAACTCCAAAAACACATTCTTAATATCTTTTGCCATTTTCCCCGTGAGAGGCTCAGCTTTTTCTTGACTTACAAAAGCTCTCTACATACTCACATGTTGCTAATGTGTTCCCCAGATTTTAATTTATACATTAATTTTATTATTTTAAAAATAGACATCAGTATTTTAAGAATGGTTCTCTTTGCCTACAAAGACTGGTACTCATAACAAAGAGAAATAGAGCCAATTTCCAGGTCATCTAAGATGGCCAGAGACATTCTGGCGTCTCCATCTCAGTGGGTATTTTTGTCTAGGGAGAACGCAGCCGGACGCTCCCACCTCTGTGATTTGGTGACGCAGGAAAGCCGGTCTGGGGAAGGCAAGCAGTCACTGAATGTAGGGAATGACCTCTGATGGGGAAAGGATTCTTCCAGTACCAGCTGCAGTCTGGTTTTGTCCAAATTCCCAGGTTTCCACGGAAGGACTTGCTTCCTTGCGCGGCCTGTGAAGATGCCTCAAGGCATTTTCAATGTCCGAAACGCCTTTGCATCTGTTTGCGCCCCCACCCCTTCCTTGCACCTGCAAAACTCCCAGCTGAGCCCGTGGATGGTTTCTGCTCTGTGTCTGTATGTTTGCTGCTGAACAGACAATCATGCTGACTGGTCTCTCCTTCAATGGATGCTCATGGACCTGACTGCACCTGTCACCCCCTCACGCCCAAATGATGCCCCCCCTCCCCAGCCCCCTGCCTGCTGCAGCCTCTGGCAATCACTGCTCTGCTTTCTGGCTTGATGGGTTTGCCTCTTCTGGACGTTTCCTATAAACGGAATTGCATACTATGTGACCTTATGTGCCTGGCTTCTTTCTCTCAGCATCATGTTTTCAAGGCTTATCCACGTTGCAGCCTTATCAGAAGGCCTCTCTCTCTCTCTCTCTCTCTCTTTGATTTATTTATTTATTTATTTATTTTTGTCTTTTCATCTTTTCTAGAGCCACCCTTGAAGCATATGGAGATTCCCAGGCTAGGAGTCGGATCAGAGCCGTAGCCCCTACGTAGCCTCTGGCCTACACCAGAGCCACAGCAACACGGGATCCGAGCCATATCTGCAACCTACACCACCGCTCAGGGCAAAGCCGGATCCTTAACCCACTGAGCAAGGCCAGGGATTGAACCCGCAACCTCATGGTTCCTAGTCGGATTCGTTAACCACTGCGCCACGATGGGAACTCTTTTTTTTTTTCTTTTCCTTTTTGTCTTTTTAGGGCCACACCCAGGGCTTCTGAAGGTTCCTGGGCTAGGGGTCCAATCGGAGCTGCGGCTGCCGGCCTACGCCACAGCCGCAGCAATGGCAGATCTGAGCCAGGTCTGAGACCTACACACCGCTCACGGCAATGCCAGATCCTTCCTCCACTGAGCGAGGCCCGGGATCGAACCTTTGTCCTCATGGATGCAAGTCAGATTCGTTTCTGCTGCACCACAACGGGAACGCCAGGGCTTCCTTTCTTTTTATTGCTAAATGCATATTTCATGGGGTGGATAGACCCCACTGTACTTATTTATTCACCAGTTGGCGGACATTTGGGTTGTTTCTGTCTTCAGGCTGTCACGAGGAATGCTGATCTGAGCAGTATTCGTGTGTGAGCGTTTGTGGGGATGTGTGTTTTCATTCCTCTCGGGTGGCACTTAGGAGTGGAAGTGCTGAGTCACGTGGTAACACGACACAGAACTATTCGAGGAACGTGTGATGCTAACTATGCATCACCCAGGCTGGGCCACAGGCGTCCTGACGTTGGGTGGGACGCTGCTCTGTGAGGGTGTTTCTGGATGACTCTGCAGACAGAGGAAAGCAGATGGGCTCCCGCCGTGGACCTCGTCCGGGCGTGGGGAGGCCTGGAAGGAAGCAGAGGCTAGGATCAAACTCTGCTGCCGCCTGGATGAGCCACAGCTTGGCCTTTTCTAGCCTTTGGACTCCGGATGGAACTTTCAGGTGGAGGACCTGGCCCCCCAGGGGGAGGAGAGGCTCCTAGAACTTGCCAGCCTGCAGCCACCACCATGCCTAAACCCGGGGACAGAAGGCGGCCGAGCTCCCAGGCTTTGGAGGCAGCTGGGGCCTCAGAGGAAGCACGGCTGCCAGGACTCCCCCAGCAGCTCCACGGTCTGCATCCCTGCAGAGGCCAGCCCCGCCCTACACGGGGAGCCCCGGGGGCCTCTCAGGAGCAGTATGAAGTGTCATCACCTGTCCCCAAGGCCCTCGCTCGGGGGGGAGAGTCGCAGGGGGCTGCAGGAGAAGAAGAACCTCAGCCACCGGCTGCAAGCTTCTGATCCCCGCTCTTCTGTCGGTGATCGGGGCACCGCTGCCCAGGTGCCCCGGAGCCTCCCGGATTGTCACATCTGTAGCCACGCGTCACCTTGAGCCCTAGACTCTGTTGAGGGAGAAGAAACAAAATCACGAAGCGCTCTTACTGACGGACTCACCAGCGGGCAGGCGCGATCTTGAGAATACGGCCCAGATCAGTGGAACCTACGGGAAATAAAACCATCACTGACTTATTAGTGTTTGGCACCAGAGACACAGCGCGATTAATGCCTCAGAATTCCGGCCGCTCCCTCCAGTCTTATCTGTTTTACAAGCGAGCTCTTTGCCTTCTGAGTCACGGTAAGAATCACACGCTTACATCAATTATATTTCCATTAGCATGGAGCTATCTCTTTTCACAGAGCATTATCAGGCTGCAGATACACAAAACGTCAATATTTCCTCTCACTCGATTATGCTAATCCCTCCCGGCCCGGCCGGGTGTCTAGCGGCTCCTCGGATGCAGATGCACGCGGCTTACAGGCAGCTGGGCTTCTTGGGCGGGCCCTTCCCACATCTGGGGACACCCAGCCCGGCGGCCCCGCAGCCGGCGGCCAGAGGGGGGATCCTGCGTCTCCCTAAGTGTCCGGCCGGGCGTCCAGGCACGTGGATCCGTCGCAGATTCAGGCTCTGCTGCTTCATCCCTCGCCTCGCCACGCCGCGCCGGAGAGGTTTCCGTAAGTGACCAGGAGGAAGAAGCAAGATGTTAGATCGCGTCCAGGATGTGTTCTTTGCCTTGTTTCTCGTTGCTGACCTGGCCAGCCTGTGGCTGGTTCGATGCCATCTGAAAGATGCAGGGTCCTCCTGTCTGGGGCGGGCCAGGCGGGGCAGACAGTCCCTCTGAAGGGTGGTCTTTGGAAGCAAAGTGGAGACGGGGACATGGGGGGGTCTTCAGGAGAAGCTTCAGGGGCTGGAGCAGCCGGAAGGGGCTGTGAGCATTGGGGCGGCTTCCGGAAAGAGGGGCTGTGGCCTGATGTCCATGCCGCTGTGTGTCCTGCCTTGAGGGGAGGGTCAGGCCCTGGGGACCTGCCTGGGCATCCCGCAGCCGATGCCTCACGACAGCCTGGATGGCGCCTTCCTCTTCTGGGTTTGTTCACGGAGCTCCTTCCCAAATCGTCCTGTCCCCTCTCGTCCCAGCTGTCCCACAGCACACCCCTTCCGTCCAGCATCTGTCACGAGCTCTCTGATGGGAGTCAGTCTGTGGCTTGGATCTCTCTCATGTGGCTCGGATCTGGCGTTGCTGCGGCTGTGGGTAGGCCGGCAGCTGCAGCTCCGATTCGACCCCTGGCCTGGGAACCTCCATAGGCGGAGGGTGAGGCCTTAAAAAAAAAATGAAAATACCCTTCTGCAAAGCTACAGTGATCAGGACAGCGCGGTGCAGGCCTACAGATGGACGTGGAGCTCAGGGGGGTAGGCCTGTGGGTCCAGAAACGAGCCCTCACGTCGTTGGGCAACTGGTTTCAACAAGGACACCAGGACGAGGCCGTGAGGGAGACAGAAGCCTTTTCAACCAGTGGTCCCAGGACGGCGGGACGTGCCCATGGGAAAGGATGAGTCTGGGGCCTTTCCTCACACAAACAAGACCTATTAACTCGTAAAGGAGCCTTGGCCTAAATTAAAGGCTGAAACTATAAAATCGTTAGAAGAAAACAGCAGCAGATTTTTATGACATGGGTCGGGTAACCCCTTCTTAGATACAACGCTGAAAGCACAAATAATGATCAATAAACGAATAAATACATAAACTGGACTTCATCAAAACGGAACACCTTTGTCCATCCAAGGACACCATCCAGAAAGAGAAAAGACAGCCCACGGAGTGGGAGAAGGTATTTGCAACTCGCACCTCTGAAAAGGAGCTTGTCTCAGGAACACTTACGGACCGCTGACAAGGTGGAGTTTCCACGGCGGTGCAGTGGGTGAAGGATCCGAGGGCAACAGCTTGGGTCGCGGCAGAGGGGCGGGTCTGATGGTGGCCCCGGAAATTCCATGTGCCACACGCGAGGCTGTGAGCAGAAGACCAAAAAAACCCCTCTGATTCCACAACATAAGGACAAAGGACCCATGAAAAGGGAGCAAAGCATCTGGAGAGACATTTCTTCAGTGAAGATATTCAGGTGGTCCATAGGCTTGTGAAAAGAGAATCAAACGCATTAACCATTAGGAAGATAAGCTCCAGACCAGCGAGGGGTTCCCGCCGTGGAGCCGTGAGTTGAGAATCCACCTGCAACAGAAACCCACCTCCCAAGACCGTCTCTGGATCCAAAAGCCTCAACTTTACTCCAAAGCCCCTCTGGCACCTCCTCTTCCGGGGTGTGAATCTGTGTAGACGGAGCTCTCAGAGCAGAACTCCACTTGCCATATTTTAGGGAAATTATAGAAGAATATATTTTTTCACAGGAGACAGGTTCCTGGCCCCAAACAAGCCATTCGTCAGTGGTGGCGCGAGTGGCCTCCTTTCCTGACCGAGTCATGTGCCTGCGTCGCTGGCCTCACCAGAGTCCCCAACTGGGTCAGAGACACATGTGTTCTTGGGCGTTGAGGTGTAAGACCAGGCGCGGAGCCCGGGCCTCCAGCTCAGCCACCTTTGTGGAGAGACCGTGTCCTAGGCTCGTGGCCTGGAGCACTCCTCCAGGAAAGACGCACAGAAATTCAGGCAAGCTGGAGTTCCCACTGTGGCTCAGCAGTAATGAACTCAATTAGTATCCATGAAGATGCGGGTTCCATCCCTGGCCCCGCTCAGTGGGTTAAGGATCTGGCGTTGCCATGAGCTGTGGGGTGGGTTGAAGGCGTGGCTCGGATCCTGTGTTGCTGTGGCTGTGGTGTAGGCCGGCGGCTGTAGCTCCAATTCAACCCCTCGCCTGGGAACCTCCATATGCTGCAGGTGCCTCCCTAAAAAGGCAAATAATAGTAATAAATTCAGGCAAACTACTGGCGAAAGAAAGACAAAAAAACGAGTGAAACCAGCTGTTCAACTAAATTGTTTTCTCTTTAACTGACTGGCCAGGTAAAAAAACCATCAGAATGACTTGGGTATGCGCATTGGGTACTGATGGTATTACCCAAAGGGTGGCGGGCCTTGTAGGGGGACCTCACTCTCCAGGTGTATGTGTGTCCTCGGACTGCAGGCACCAAGCACCACAGAGCCAGCAGCTTGAGCAACAGAAATGAAGTGTGTCGACATTCTGGGGCCGGAGGTGCGAGACCAGGATGCAGGAAGGCTGGTTCCCGCTGAGCTGTGGGGGAATCGGTTCCAGGCTGCCTTCCAGCTTGTGGTGCTTCGCTGCCATCTTTGGGGTTTCTGGGCTCATGGAAGCATCGCCCCATCGCTGCCTCCCTCTTGGAGTTTCCCTGTGCCTCTGTCTCTGCGTCCAGCTGGCCTTCTACGACGACAGTCATATGGCCTTAGAGGCCCCCCCCAGTGACCTCATCTTAACCTGATCACATCTGCAAAAACCCTGTTTTCTTTCTTTTTACGGCCGCACGTGCAGCATATGGAGGTTCCCAGGCTAGGGATTGAATTGAAGCTCCAGGCACCGGCCTCCACCACAGCCACAGCCACGCCAGATCTGAGCCGCACCTGCAACCTGCACCCCAGCTCAGGGCACCACCGGATCCTTAACCCACTGAGAGAGGCCACGGATGGAACCCTCATCCTCACAGAGACAACATCAGGTCCTTCACCCACTGAGCCACAACGGGAACTCCATGAGACCCTATTTTCAAATGAGGTCACACTGCAAGGCGCAGGGTTAGGACACCAACATGGGAATTTTGGGGGAATATAATTCAACTCATAAAGCACATGATCTCTTATGAAATTTGAAGATTCTCAAAGCAGGAGCTGTGTCTCCACGTCCCTCAGACACATGATGGACTTTTGTAAATACTAGCTGAGCCCCATGCACGCTGGCCTCAGGCCAACGCTCAGGCGGGACCCCGAGGAGGGGAAGCGGGGGCGACAGAAACTGTGCTTGCATCCGGCCTCTGTCCTGGCCGAGGCTGGCCCGTGAGCACTGATGGGGCCGCCCTGAAGCCCTGGGCTCGCAGTCTGCCAGCGCCTTTGGCTCATCGACACCCATCCTCTGACCTGAGGTGGGGGGCACGTCAGGAGCCAGCAGAGGTTTCTGCTCGCAGGTAGAAGGGGCCAGCCCAGGACTCGGCATCTCCTCCCCACTGGAGGCACAGACCTCGGTGGCCCTTTGGAGGAGGGTGTGGGGAAGGCCGATGGGGGGGCAGACTGTCCCACCACTGACGGCGGGCCGGGGAGCAAGTCCCATGTAGGCAGAAGCACGACGGAGCAGAAAGGAAAGGTGAAAACTGCCTCCCAGGCTCAGCTCTGCCCCGTGACTGTGGGCCTGTCCTTTGCCCATCTGGACCGATGTGTCCCCATTGATGAGGGAGCTCGCCGGGCCTCTCCAGCCCTCTCCCATCATCGTCCAGGGAGGCAGCCCAGCCCAGGGCTCCCGAGGCATCTGTCTTGAAAGGGGCTGTCCAGTCACAGGGCACCTCTCTGTGTGGATGGGCTTTGCTGGAAGGGTACCCAGGTCATCTCAGCACATGCCCAGCAGCAGCAAACCAGCTGTGTGGGATGCATGGCAGAATCTGGCTGTCGACCACAAGGCTGCTCCATTACATGGGCACACGTGGCCTGCACGTGCACTCACACTCATGCACACGCGCACACACACACACACACACATGCTTTGAACCACCTCAGCTCTGAGTGGTCTGTACACTGCGTCTCCCTTTCCCCCCATCGGATACAGTCATGGATTAGGCTCCGTAACTTAAATATGCGTCCAGCGTCGATCATATGCCAAGCCAAGACCAGGAGCCCTTGACCCCAGACGCCACTAAAAACACTGCAGTGACGAGTGTCCTCACGAAGGCGTGTTTGCGCCCCTTTTCAGGGACGTTTACTGAGGAAGTCTTGGCTTCGGGGATGTGATCATCAGGAATTTGCAGAACTGCCCGCCGCGATGCTGTCTGCTCACCGAGAGTCCCACGCCCCCACCGCCACCTCCGTTCCGTCTCGGCAAATCAGCTGGGAGGAAAATCGTGCTCCAGTTTGGTCCTAATTCGCATTCGTGTTTTTGTCGGTGTAATAGGAGGTCTTTGCAGGTGTGCAAAGCCGCCCGGGCTTCCTCAGCGCGTTGGAAGCCTCTGGCCAGTGGGCTTTTCCATCCTGAAGTGGTGCTGACAGCGCCGGCTCTGGGGCGTCCTCAGTTGCATCAGGTGTGCCACGCGTCCTCAGTTACCTGAGGGTCTGCCTGGGGCTTGAGCCCAGGACGCGTGAAAACAGTCCCAGAACCAAAGCCAGAAGCTCCCGGGTGTGGCTATGTGTCTGCTCCTTCCCTCGCGGTGCTGGACACTCAACCCTCTTAGTCAAATTCCTAAGAGGATGAGCGATGAGCTAGGTTAGGGGGCGATGAGCCAGGTTAGGGGGTCCTTTGTTTCCAGGACACTGTCGACGGACTAACTAACCCTTTACTGGGAGGTCCTCTGGCGGCTGGAAAGGGAGGCCCTCCCACACCAGGGGGTCCCGCTAGGGACCCCCGTGTCATCTCCTACTTCCGCAGGGTCTTACCTGGGCACAGGGGGGCTCTCACTCCTGGGCACCCTCCCTTCCTCCCTCCCCCTACCTCCCACCACTGAAGAGAGCCCTCGGGCTTCCCTGCCTTCCAGGCCATGACTTCCAGGGAGGCACCCTCCCTCTGTGGGGCACCCCCGTGGCCTGCCCCGTCCGGGAGCCTTCCTTTTTGGGTGAGCTCTCCTGGTCCAGCCAAAGCCTCCAATAGACACCGTGGTGATTTTATATAAAACCAAGGAGCCCGTCCCTCGCCCACACCCCGTCGTGGTCTCCATCCTCCTGAGTTTCTGCTCCTCACCCGCTGAGGACAAATGCCTGACTCTCAAACGTGCCGGCAGGGGCCTGGTGCAGGTTGAAAGCACGGACAGTGTGTTAAAGCCATTTCTAGGATAACTAAGTTAACGTATTAAAACCAAACTCACGAAGGCTGCTTCCGAGGGATCTCTGGGCCCTGCCGCTGGCCCTGGTTGGAGCCCTGCCATCTTCTCTGAGCAGGTCATAGGTGCCTGGTCGTAGCACCAAGGACAAGCACCCACCCTCCCGTACCCCTGCCCCGGGCAGGCTCCCTGGGCTTAGCAGGATTACTAGGCACTGCCCACAATTCAGTACAAGGTGCTTCCCATTCCAGCCAATGGTGTTCGTGGGTCACCGAGAAACTTCGATCCAAGGTGGTTTAACTGCCCAGGGACACCTGAACCCCCCGAATGATGGCTCAGCCCCAGGACTTCCTACAGACCCAGATCTAGTTCTGGAACAATCGACTCTCAGTTGTGTAAGTAGGTTGTGTACATTAACGCAGCCATAAATCTCGGTAACGAATCCCCTGGCATGGAATGAAATTTGATGGTGGCGGGGTGGGGGGTGTTACTTCAGGGCTCTGGGCACATGCGTTGGAGGGCATTAACGTGGGATGAAAATGCAGAATCTACACAGCGCCCCTAAGCAGAAAGTCACACATCAGGGGCAGAGGGGCCAGAACCCACCCCACCCCCCGGCATATATGTCTTTATTATTGCAAGATTTCTTGGGGCCAACAGTTCAGCATGAGGATTTATAAACACATCATTTCAACCCTTGGAAGGATTTCAGCATAATTTGCTGGGGCTCCTTAAGCGAGGTGAAAGCCTCTCTCGGGCTCTGCAGAGAAATAAAAAAAGGAGACGTGGCTGTTTGTGTGCTTATGAATTTACAGCATCTGAGAGGCTTTCTACTTTCCAAACTAAGTAGGTCTGCCTCAGACCCGCGGGGATGGCAGGGCCCCCGAGCCTGTCTGGGAAAGAAAGCCACAGGACGCCCTGAGCCGGGTATGTGCCTGCCAGGCTCCCCAAGGTCGGCTGTCTTTCTGAAATCCTTTCATTTGGAAGTGAAAACGCTGATGCATTTACGCACAGTCCTCATTTGATTTCCATTTGCAAATGAACAGGAATGATTTCTTCCACTTACCCCTGGTGATTAACGGTTGGCAATCCACATCACGCAGGGGAGCCTGCCCCAGTTTCCATTGCATGAGTCGGACCCTGCAGAAATGTCACGGGGCGTCTGGGTCAGGAGTGAAGTGAATAAGCGCAGGTACCTGCTGGCACTTCACCTTGAGCTTGGGGTCTGGGCTGGTTCTGGTCTCCAGTCTCTTCCTTTCTTTCTTTCTTTTTTTTTTTTTTTTTTTTGACTTTTCTAGGACAGCACCCGCGGCATATGGAGGTTCCCAGGCTAGGAGTCGAATCGGAGCTGTAGCCACTGGCCTACACCACAGCCAGAACAACACGGGATCCGAGCCGTGTCTGCAACCTACACCACAGCTCATGCAACACCAGATCCTTAACCCACTGAGCCAGGCCAGGGATCGAACCCGCAACCTCATGGTTCCTCGTTGGATTCGTTGACCACTGTGCCATGACGGAAACTCCCAGTCTCTTCCTTTCAATTCTGAGTCCTGTTGCGGGTTCTTCCCAAGGGCGATGGCCATAGACGCGGCTTTAGTGATTTTTGTGAAGGATGCTGCTGGCTGGCTGGCGTTGCTGGTGGGACGAAGGAGCAGTGGGGTCGTTGGCTTTATTCGGGGACCAGGACACCTCTCTGAAGGGACCACTGCGGAGGGTCAGGTCCTTTGGCCACGAGAGAACCCGCCTTTGCCCTGTTGTCCAGAAGCTGTCAGGACACTTTCCCCCCACGTCTCCGATCCTCTTCTAGGAAGTGCCTGGGAGCCGCCCGTCCCGTCTCTCAGTGTGAGATCCCCCAGGTTCCCCGGGCAGCAGCCGAGACACTCAGGGACATTTATCTTTGAAAGAAAAGGAAATTCCCTTCCAGGTCCATAGGTTTCCTATACCGAATTTCTGGTCCCGTGTTGCTGCGGCTGTGGCTGCGACAGAGGCCGGCAGCAGCATGTCTGATTCGGACCCCTAGCCTGGGAACCTCCATAGGTCGCAGGTACGGCCTTAAAAAATAGACCAAAAAACTTTAAAAAGAATGTCAGGAGGGAGTTCCCGTCGTGGCGCAGTGGTTAACGAATCCGACTAGGAACCATGAGGGTGCGGGTTCGGTTCCTGCCCTTGCTCAGTGGGTTAACGATCCAGCGTTGCCGTGAGCTGTGGTGTAGGTCGCAGACATGGCTTGGATCCCACGTTGCTGTGGCTCTGGCGTAGGCCGGGGACTACAGCTCCGATTCGACCCCTAGCCTGGGAACCTCCATATGCCTCGGGAGCGGCCCAAAGAAATAGCAAAAAGACAAAAAAAAAAAAATGTCAGAAGATCTTAAATGCTTGTTCTGGAAAGAACATGAACAAGAACGTGTCACACGCAAGGCCAGAAAAGCCGCGAAATCGCGAGAGATACCTTGGCAGCTGCTGGGCATTTGATGCGGTTCCATGCGCCTGGCGGTTGCTAAAGATGTTTTTCGGGACGTCCAACATGCCTTGTTGACTTCAAGTGGAAAGTGGGTTGGAGAAAAGTAAATGCAGAGAGCACAGAGCCACAGGCTGCCCCACGGAGAGGCTGGTGGCCTGGCCAAGCCCCCAGCCGACAGCCACCACCCCCCACTGCCTCCCGTCAGGCTGGTGCGTGGCGGGAAGGAGAACTGAGCTGAGCCAGACTGTGGGTTTGGGAGCAGGACAAACGACTGCTATGGTTTTCAGCCAGTGCGTTGGGTGCTTGTTACCCAGCATGGATAACCCTTGCACACACGGGCCACACGTCTCAATTGGCGGTATTCTCTCGAGGGTGCTCAGCTTGCAAACTGGCCTCTTGGTTAGGGTCCCTAGACATCAGGGGAGGTAGAGAGACACGGCCACCCCCTGCCTAGAAGCCGGCGGGGGGAAGGTGGCCCAGCAGACGGCTGCCTGAGCTCCCAGTGCCACCCACACCCTCACCTGCTTGCATTCAGTCTCCTCAAAGACATCTCCAGGCTCCTGGAGGGAGAGGGGGCACAGGTGGCAGAGGGAACCTGCAGGTCTCAGGGTGATGTGTACACAGCTTCAGACCATCTGATGTTTGACACAGAGACAGCGAACTAGCGCAGGAATGGTTGGTCATCAGAGATGTGGAAAAGGAAACCTCAGTGAGAAGGCACTATGCACCTCTCAAAATAAAAATTGTGATATAAAATCCAATGCGGGCAGGGATGCAGAGAAACTTGAGAGCTCACACGTTCCTGGTAGGGATGCACAGGGAGGTAGCCGCTCTGGAACAGAGTTTGGCAATTCCTTTAAAAATTAAAAATGGATTTCTCCTGCAACCCAGGAACCGTACGCATATTCCAGAGACAATAAAACCTTATTTTCACACAAACATTCATGGCAGCTTTACCTGTAATAGCCAGAACTGGAAGCTACCCAGAGGCCCTTCAGGAGGGGAATGACTAACTAGACAGGGTACAGAGGAGGCAACCATCAATCAGAACTACCTGTGCTATAGGCAGCAGCTCAAGGAAATGATGCTGCCTGCAAGGATGCATACGGCTTTCATGCGATCACTTAATTATCAGGTTAGCAATAGTGCCAGGGTTAAGGATGACGGAGGGGGGCGGGTGTGACAGGAAGGGGTCTTGAGGTGACGATGCCATTCACTAGCTGAATTGTGGTGGTGATATGCAGCCACATGTGTGATAAATCACACACACACACACACACACACACACACACGAGTTTTGCCTCTTGTTGTGACAGCGCCCTGCAGGGAGGGATGGAGTACCCTCATGCTGGGGAGGGGCTGGTGAAGGGTGCCTGGGAATCTTCTTGTACATTTCTTGGCAACTTCTTGTGAATCTATAATCACTGCCAAATCAAAAGTTTTCCGAAAAATCAGCTGGGCCCGTAAACAGTGGTCCATAAACAGTACTTAAAAGAAAGGTGCAGGAGTTCCCATGGTGTCTCAGTGGTTAATAAATCCGAGTAGGAACCATGAGGTTGTGGGTTCGATCCCTGGCCTTGTTCAGTGGGTTAAGGATCTGGCTTTGCTGTGAGCTGTGGTGTAGGCTGCAGACGTGGCTCGGATCCCACGTTGCTGTGGTTGTGATGTAGGCCGGTGGCCACAGTTCTGATTTGACCCCTAGCCTGGGAACCTCCATATGCCACAGGAGCGGCTCAAGAATTAGCAGCAACAACAACAACAACAACAAAGACAAAAAAAAAAAAAGTAAGGTGCAGAGAACCTCTCCATTTGGTCCAAGCCCCCCCCCCCCCCACTCCACGTCTTCATGCCCCTGCCACTGTGGTTCCCCATTTCCTGCCCATCTGCGGCAGCCGCAGCTAGACCTCTCCCAGGACCTGCCTCCTCTGTCTTCTCGGGTAATAGAGCCCCTGACTCTTCATTGGCTACACAACCCACCAAGGTAGGTGTTTGACTAGGTTCTGGTGCTTCGTAAGCAGAAGGGGTGTCTGGAGCAGACACGATGGGAGGGTAGGCCCTCCCTTTTTCCTCTTCCCCCTTTCTGGAATATAGACGTGATGGCTGGAGCTCAAGCATCCTCTTGAATCAGGAGGTGGGGGCCACCATTATCCCAGACTTTCTATCCTCCCGGGCGATCTCACTCACACACCCCCTCAAGGCTTCTGCACATACCAGCCCTGACATAAACCTCTTCTCTTTGCTCTGTTTCTGCTCAAATCATGCCCCTTCATTTTTCAGATTCAAGCTTAAATTCTGCTTCCCCCAGGAATCCTTCCTGAGTGCAAATTAAAGTGAGTTATGAGCCCATCTTGTGGAGTTTCCCCTTTTCTTAAGCCCATGCAATGAGACCTGCCTTCTCTCTGAAAACAAGGTCCCAGAGGAGGACCCCAGAGCCACATCTGGGTAGCACTGCTGACGTGGGGGGTGGGGGGTGAGCCCCTGGCCCAGCCTGGACCTTGCAGGGTCTCCTCCCTGGGGATTTGGGATTGGGACTCTCTGGCTGTCAGCCACTGCGGCTGGAGTCTTGAGCCTTGAGCCTGTACCGTCCCTGTGCTGTTATGGAAACTGAAGGGCAGGGAGCAGAGGAGGAAGCCGACCCGGAGGAGAAGGAACAGGGCATATGGAGGCCAGGCTCTTTCTCCCACAGGTTTCATCAATGCCAAGGCAGGGACTCTCGCCACGGTTAACTCAAACGCCCCAGCGCCTTTGTATCACTGCTCCAAATCCTACCCTGCTTCTTTTTTCTGATACACATAACATAGAATGTATCATCTTAATCATTTTCTTTTTTTGTATTTTGGGGCCACCCCCACAGCATATGGAAGTTCCCAGGCTAGGGGTCCAATCGGAGCTGTAGCCGTGGACCCACACCACAGCCACAGCAACACAGGATCCGAGCCACATCTTTGACCTACACCACAGCTCACAGCATCGCCAGATCCTTAACCCACGGAGTGAGGCCAGGGATTAAGCCTTTGTTCTCATGGATCCCAGTTGGATTCATTTCTACTGCGCCACGATGGGAACTCCTCGTCTTAACCATGTTCGGTGCACAGCTCGGTGGCATTCAGTCCATTCCCCCTGCTGTTCACCTGTCACCCCCGCCCATCTTCACATCACTCTTCATCTGGTGGGAATGAAACTCCACTGCCCGGCTTTTTTAAATTTTAATTTAATTTTTATTTTCTATTGGAGTGGAGTTGCTTTACAACGTGTGAGTTTCAGGTGTGCAGCAAAGTGACTTAGTTATGCGTATACACAGATCCAGTCTTTTTCAGATTCTTTTCCCGTAGAGGTCACCACAGATCACTCAGCAGAGTTCCCTGTGCTGTACTGCAGGTCCTTATTGATTATCTAGCTTATATATACTAGTGTGTATTTGTTAATCCCAAATGCCTAATTTTTTTGGGGGGTCTTTTGTCCTTTTAGGGCCGCACCCGCGGCATATGGAGGTTCCCAGGTTAGGGGTTGAATCGGAGCTGTAGCTGCCGGCCTACACTGCAGCCACAGCAATGCCAGATCTGAGCCGCGTCTGCAACCTACACCACAGCTCACGGCAACACCGGCTCCTTAACCCATTTAGCAAAGCCAGGGATCAAACCCACAACCTCATGGTTCCTAGTCGGATTCGTTTCTGCTGTGCCACAACAGGAACTCCCCAAACTCCTAATTAACAACCCTCCCCCGCCACCGGCTCCCCTGCTTTTTTCTAGTTTTTAACTAGCTCCAGTTGGTTTCTATTCCTAGCAACTAAGAGTTCTAAGCAGGACCCGTGTGGCTGTTCGAGGCGTGTGTCCATGGAAGCTTGGCCTCACGTGAGAAGCTGAAGTGGACCCCAGCCTGGACAGGGTCTTGTGGGTCGTGAGGTGGGCTGAGCAGGAGCCCCCTCCCCTGGGAAGGGATTGGGAAGACACTGCCTGTTTCTGAGCAGCAGGTGACAAGGTGAAGACTACACCTTGGGAAGTCCGAGTCTTGGCAGTGGTGAGACGCAAGGATTGCAGAGGAATATTAAAAGAAAGGAGGCAAGTTCATTAATTCAGCAAGTATTTATCGCGCTCCTGCTGTCCGCCAGGCCCCGTTCTTGGCCCTGGATGTACAGCAAGGGATAGAACAGACAAGGTCTCTGCCGTCGTGAAATTTACATTCTGCTTGGGAAAGACGTGTAATGTACAAGTCGATACACGCACAGAGATAAGTTCAGATGGCAAATGTGTGACGCACGGAATAAATGGTGATGATAAGATAAACGGTGACTGGGAGGGCGGGGTCTACTTTCGATGGGTGACGACCCAAACCTTGGATGAGGGTGCGGAGATGGACGTGGTAACGAGGACAGAGTTTCACGCAGGAAGGATCCCCATCATTCCAGTTAAAGTCCGTCTTGGATCCACTTGCATCAAAACATGGTCGTGTCTATACTGGCTTACAAGCTGGTAGTTTTTTGCCTGGATGGAGTTAGGGGCCTGAATGGAGTCAGAGGTTAGGGGATGCACAAAGGGCTGGTGAGTTAGCAACTTACAGAGCCATTGAACGAAACGGGAATGTCTGAAGGGGCCTTACTTTGGGGGAAAGCTGATTCATGGGGTTTGGGACTCGGTGGTGTGGGGTATGAATGGGATACCGAGTGGAAATGCTTGGCAGACCCAGAGGTCAAGTTCTAGAAGCAGCCTCACCTCCTTCCTCGCCCTTCACCTCTTCATCTCCATGGTTACCTGGTGCTTGGGCATCTTCCTCCTGGACAAGCCGCCTTGGGGACTCACCCTACTTTCCTGGCTCCGGACACTCGGTCCTGGGTCTCTGCAGCCGCCGGCTTCTCCCGGTCCCTTCCCAGCGCGAGGCACAGGGACCTGCTTCAGACAAGTTTGGTTTGAATGAAATGTAATTGTGTCTGAGATGTGCAAAAAGACGGGTGTGTTAAGTGGCTGAAATTAGGAGTTGGCAGCATTTTAATACGTTTTCTCCAGACTGAGGAGGCTGATGGGTTACAAAACGCCCACAAGCCCGAGCATCTTGGCGCCTAGTGTATGCCTGATTTCTTGGTGCAGTGCTGCTGACACAGAGGCAACGGAGCCCAGGGCGACTAGAGCAAGGGTGGCTAGGGCTTTATGGAGGGGAGTTTCAGCGAGCGTTTGGGGGCCTTGGAGCAGTCCTGAGAAGCTGGCATCCACGGTCAAGGACCATCTTAGGATGACATTCCACTCCCCTCTCCAACCTCTCCACCCTCCCCATTCATTCATCATGACCTGGTGGCCCCCAGATAGCTAGAGAATGGGCTTGGTGTCAGGCAAGGTATTTGCCGAGTGAGGACCCTGAGGCTCAGAGACCGCACGTCACTTCTTCAGGGCCACACAGCACCCCAAAGTGGTGGCAGACGGTAGAGAAGGCCTTTCTGGAAAAAAAAAAAAAATCACACCTTTGTGCTCCCGAACCTGAGCCGGACCGTTCCAAGCAGCTCTGAGGCATCGAAGCACTTGCACGGCTAGGCTGTCCCAGAAAGAATCCTTCCTCCCTCCTCCGTGCCCTTCAGACAAGATTTACTGAAGTCAAGTGAACCTTGGTTCAACCTTGTTCGCAGGTTCTAAGTGGTCGTTTCATTTCAGACATTTAACTAAAAGCCCTTTCCATGGAACCAACTCCTGCAGGCGTGCTGCCAGCAATTAATGAAAGATGATAAAATAATAAAAGAAGTAATACATTAACTATATTATCCTTGCACATTTGGGCCGTCCTTTTCATTATATCCTCCTTATGGACATTTTCCAGCCACATTTGAAGAGCTCCTTTATTGCTGTTCTGTGACTGTTTAGCTTTCCAGACATTAACGGGCCACTTAAATGCCTCTGCTCTGTCCTCGCTGGTGGGCTTGGCTGGGACGGCACATCCATACTTCTCCCCTCTTTGCTTGGAGAGTGAGCGGAAAGGGAGCTCGCAATGACAGCTTTCATTTGTGGACTCTCAGCCTCTGAAAGAGATTGGTTTGCTAATTAAGAGAAATGATGCAATTGGCCTCCATCTCGAATTTGCTTAAAGAACAATTTGGTCCAGAAGCTAAGCGTCCCCGTGGAGACATAATTTCCAGGTCACAGTCCGTGGTGGGTCTGAGATCTTTCATACCCTGAGCAAAAGCCCTGTGGGGCAACACACTGCATGCTGTGTCCTAATTGTCCCCTACCTCTCACCCAAGGTTTTACCAGACTCGTTTGTTTCTTTTCTTTTCAGGGCCGAACCTGATACAGAGATTCCCAGCCTAGGGGTTGCATCAGAGCTGCAGCTGGTGGCCTACGCCACAGCCAGAGCCACGCCAGATCTGAACCGCATCTGCAACCTACACCATAGCTCACAACAACCCTGGAGCCCTAACCCACGGAGCGGGGCCTGGGATTGAACCCACATCCTCATGGATACTGGTCCACAATGGGAACTTCCTTCCCAGCCTCTTTATTACCCATCAGATACTTTCACTTAAGGCCCGGGTCCTTCCTTACACAAAGGACTGGTTTTGGAGGAGGGGAAATATGTCCAACTAAAACACGCGCTCTCCAAACCCTCTCTTGGAGCTACAGTGGCCATGTGACAGTTCTGACCAATGGGATGCGAGTAGAAGAATGGAGGCGACTCCTGGGAAAGTGTGTGTGACCATGTGACAGTTTTGACCAATGGGATGTGAGTATGAGTATGGAGGAGACTCCTGGGAAAGTGTGTGTGACCACGTGACATTGTTCTGACCAATGAGACACAAGGAGAAGTATGGGCATGATTTCTGGGCAAGTTCAGCGACCCTGACAAAGGAAGCCCTCCTTCGTCCCTTTCCTTCTCTCCCCATCCCTTCTTCCTGCCTGGCAGGAGAGCAGATGCCCTCCGGACAGGCGGCCTGTACCTTGAAACCTCTGGGTGGTGTGTCTGAGCCTGGAAGTTCCCATGCTAGACAGGGTGGAGCAGAGAGGCAGAAAGAGTCTGTGTTTCTGGCAGCATCTTTGAGCTGCTGTCCCTGTGAGCAGGAGGACTACCTCAGGACTTCCTACGATGTGAGATGGGTTCCCCAGGCCTGGGAGCCACTACTGGGCTGGTTTCCTCACTGGCAGCTGGTTGCCTTCCTGGCTTATGTAAGTGGTCCTCAGGGTGAGTTGGGCTGGGTGAGCAGTGCCCACCTCATATGCTTGGATACGGCTGAGTATTAGCCCGGGGCCACTCTGGCCAGCTCCAGCCTCCTCTCTGCTATAAATTGACTCTCGCAGCTTCCATTTCTCCTCTCTTGGTCGCCCTTGTTCCCGAACTTGCCTGGCACTCCTTGACCTCTTATTGGCCACACCCTGCAGGGTGTGGCCGTTCCAGGACCAGGGATCGAACCCAGGTCGCAGCAGCAACCAGAGCTGCAGCAGTGACCATGCTAGATCCTAACCCGCTGAGCCACCAAGGAGCTCCAATTACTGACCTCTCGAGTCCCTGACAGTGATATCTGGTGGGCCTCCCTCCTCCCCCAGCATCTCGTGTCCCCACCTGAGCCTCAGCTTCCAGTCCTGCCCGTCTTATTAAGGGAGGTGCAACCCCCACCCCCTTCCCAGAGGCTGAAGGGCTGGAGGCCATGGGTGGGATCAGGCAGACAGTGAGAGAGAGACCCCAGTGCATTGCCATGGGTGTCCTTATGTCCAAGCTGTGCCCCCTGAATGGGGCAGGGAGGGGTCCCCAGAACAGGTCAAGGTCAAAAACCCAAGAGGTCTGTCCGTCAGTCCTTGCCAGGCAAGCTCGGGAGCAAGAATGGGAAGAGAGCAAGCCCCAAGCATGTCCCCTCTGTTCCTCACGTGACCTTCTGTGATGCCCTCTGCCTGTGTGCTCACAAGCAGGGTGTCGGCTGGGCCCCCTGCATTTAGAGCCCTGACCCCTCACTGGGGCCTCATGACTCCCTGACCAGCCACCGGCCAGGCTGCACTCCACCCCAGAGGGAGCAGCGTGGTGATGGGGTCATCCTGACCTTGGATCTGGCCCGGACTGCAGTGATCATTGGGTGAAAATTGTTCAAGGGGTGATCTAAACAGACACAGAGCCCCTGGACAAGTCCTTGTTTGGGAACGGATGTTGTGGCTTTGACTGCCATTGCGCAGCTGCGAGCTCAGCTCGCAGGCGAGAGGGCTTCCTGCAAAAGCATGAGAAGGAAAGGGGGCAAACACTTCCAAGTCACCCTTAGAAAAGGTTCTCATTTTCCTAACGTTTAAGCCCAATTCAGCGACAGCAGTTTGCTCGCTGGCCAAACAATGGCATATATGTCTTATGTTGAGCTTTTGTGGATGGTTATTCGTCTGCATCCTTTCTCGTTCCTCTGCATTTTGGTCTTGGAAGAATCCTCATAACCTTTCCACTTAGAGATTTCGTATTATTCACTATGGAAATCAAAAAGCTCTGCCAGGTTGGAACTGAAATGTCAATTAATTGTCAATTCGTCACAGAGAGTAATTGATTAATTGGCACACTGTTAATCTCTAAATCAGTGGTAATAAATTACTCGGTTTTTAATCTTGACCTTCAGAGCGCTAAAACTCTTCAAATTACCACTGTTCCTGCAGGAAAATGACGGATGAAGCTCCATTCCTCCCATAATTTCTGTTGCTCCTAAAATTTCTACCTAATTGAGAATCACAGGAGTGCCTGGAAGCCAGCTTGGACGGAGCCGCCCAGCCTTGCCCAGACATCAGGTGGAACCAGATGGAAACTGGGCCATGGTGCTGGCTGCAGCAGGGAGCACATCTCAGCTGAGGATTTTTTTTTTGCAAACCTAATCACTTTAATATCACACAGAATTAATTGAATAGGTGCCCTATTTACCACAAAATTTATAGCTAAACCCCTGGAAAAGTGTCCTTTCCTACTTTTTTTTTCATGTACGGGGCAAAACACGGTCAGCAGTGACCAGGTTCTGCTTTTTTTTTTAAATCCAGTCTGCCAGTGTTTGGGTTTCACATTCACAAATCCTATATTCTCCTTGAGCAAAAGCAGTATGCCTTTATTTATTTATTTTTTATTTATTTTTGTCTTTTCTAGGGCTGCTCCCGAGGCATATGGAGGTTCCCAGGCTAGGGGTTGAATCGGAGCTGTAGCCGCCGGCCTATGCCAGAGCCACAGCAATGCAGCATCTGAGCCGCAGCTGCAACCTACACCACAGCTCATGGCAACGCCGGATCCTTAACCCATTGAGTGAGGCCACGGATCGAACCTGCCACCTCATGGTTCCTAGTTGGATTCATTAACCACTGTGCCACAATGGGAACTCTGCAATACGCCTTTAAATAAATGCATTCAGCCTGACCCCAGATGGCTTGTAAAGAAAGGTTAATCTTTTTGTAATCCGGAAGCTTGGGGACGAGTGGCTTTGAATTTTCTTTCTGAATCTGGACTTGGCTATTTGTCCAGAAGCAGGGGTGACGCTGTGGGGGGTGAGCACGCTCCCAGCCGTGGTCGCATTTCAGCCCCTCTTCCTCCCTCTTACCTGGGAAGACTCAAGGACAACGCAGGTGTGGACCTGCCACCTCTCAGGGCTCCTGGAGCGTTAACGATTCTCCTCAACACCCCAGTGTGGTACCCTCGACGCCCTGGGCCCCACAGGCAGCCTGGCCCCTGGACTCGGCCTTCTTCTTGGGTCCCTGGGGGCCTCTGCACAGACTGTCTTGGGACGGGAAGCCACTCTGCTCTGAGGGACCATCAGCCCAGTCAGGCCAAGGTCCCTTCCAGAAAGCGCTTTCCCTTCTGTGCCTGGTGGTCATCGAGGTCGGCCTGGGAAAGCTGCCTGATGGCCACGCGTCTCGGTTCTCACTGGGAAGCCACTTGCGTGAGTCAAATGAGATGAACGTGGCCTGCCCCACGGGGCAGCTTTGAAGCTACATAGCATGTGGGGGACATTTAGGAGATGGATCTTATGTCTATAAAGGAGGCGGTGCTGTTACTTGTCTGCCATTTCTGGGAGCTCAGGCAGAATTCATGGCTTTCTTGGAGTTCCCGTCGTGGCTAAGTGGTTATTGAATCCGACTAGGAACCATGAGGTGGCGGGTTCGATCCCTGGCCTTGCTCAGTGGGTTAAGGATCCGGCATTGCCATGAACTGTGGTGTAAGTTGCAGATGCAGCTCGGATCCTGCGTTGCTATGGCTGTGATGTAGGCTGGCATCTACCCCTAGCCTGGGAACCTCCATATGCTGCGGGTGCGGCCCTAAAAAAGGCAAAAGGACAAAAAAAAAAAAAAAAGAATTCATGGCTTTCCTGAGAAGCCCACACCACAGGGCCAACAGGCCTGGGGGCTAGACGCTAGACTTGAGGGTCCCTTGGTCCCCAGAGGGATCATCAGAGGTGGGGACCTGGCTGGGCCCCACCTGTGACGGGAGGAACCCTGAGGCTGCTTGCGTGTCCCTTCGCAGGCGGGCCAACGGTGATGCTGATGGAGCCCTCCCCAGCCCGGAAGCAAACATTCCTCCCACACCCGCTCCCCTCTCAAAAGCACAAAACAGTCCTCAGTGTAGACACCTCCCGTGTCCCCTGCGTCCCTGAGACCCTGGCCCGCATCCCCAGGAGGAAGGAACCACACTTGCTGCAGCAGGGGGGCAACCCCCTGGCTTCTGCCTGCGACTCTGTCCTGAAAAGCCCAGAGGCGGCCCTTCAGGGACAAACCCAGTGGCATCCACATGCCCTGTGTGAACCTTGAGCGCATCAGAGCTTTGACAGCTCAGCTCTGGAAGGTGCTTGAGGGGACAGCTGGCGAGATCTGAACCTTATGTGAAGTGACGCACCTGTCTATTGCCTGTGGTGTGACAATGACGGTGTGGTGCGTAAGTTACTTTTGGAGATGGAGTATTATTATTATTATTATTATTATTATTATTATTATTACCCCGCGGCATATGGAGGTTCCCAGGCTAGGGGTTGAATTGGAGCTGTAGCCACCAGCCTACGCCGTAGCCACCAGCCTACTCCAGAGCCACAGCAACGCGGGATCTGAGCCACGTCTGCAACCTGCACCACAGCTCACGGCAGCACCAGATCCTTAAGCCACTGAGTGAGGCCAGGGATCAAACCCACAACTTCATGGTTCCTAGTCGGTTTCATTAACCACTGCGCCATGATGGGAACTCCGGAGATGGAGTATTATTTATTTATCTACTTTCATTTTAGAAAAATTGACGTGTAGTTGATTGACCATGTTGTGTTAATGTCTTCTGCACAGCAAAGTGCTTCAGTTACACATCCAGTCTTTTTCAGATTCTTTTCCCAAATAGGTGACCACGGAATATTGAGTAGTTCCCTGTGCTGTACAGCAGGTCCCCGTGGACCCCCCAGAGATGGAACCTTTAGGAGGGAAAAGTCCTGTTTGCAGTTCATTTTCATGTTTCACCTACAAGTGTGTCTACACACACCCACGCACACACATATACCCACATCTGCACGTGTGGGCACAGCTCGTCTCATCATGCTTTGCTTTCTTGTGCCTTACAGATACGGAGCTTCGTACAAACCGAAGGTCTGTGGCAACCCTGTGTCAAGCAAGTCTGTTGTCATCATTTTGCCAGCAGCATTTATTCCATTGGCACGTGTCTCTGTCCGACGTTGGTAATTCTCACAGTATTTGGAAATTTTATTATTAAGTATGTTTCCACTGACCTGGGATCCGTGATCTTTGCTTTCTCTCTTTTTTTTCGGCTGCACCCACGGCATGTGGAAGTTCCCAGGCCAGCGATCAGAGCCAAGCTACAGCTGCAGCAGTGCCGGGTCCTTAACCTGCTGCACCACAGCAGGACCTCCCTGTAATCAGTGATCTTTGATGTAATTTTGGGGGGCCCAGAACCTGCGCCCGTATAAGATGGCAAACTTACCTATCTATATTATTCATGTCCTATCTGCTCCACTAACTGGCTGCTCCCCCCAACTTTCTCCCTCTCTTTGTGTCTCCTGTCCCCCGAGACACAACAATATTGACACGAAGCCACCTAAGAGCCCTCCAGTGGCCTCTCAGAGTTCAAATGAAAGGAAGAGTGATAAAACTGTGTCCAGGTCAAAGAAAACCTATTCGTGGGCTGGATTTAACCTACCATCCCCATCTATGACAGGGAATTTTGGAACTAGGAGTTCCTCTAATTTATATTCAAATTTTCTTGCTTCTTTTAAGCTGCTGTGGCTTAAACACATGCGTCTTTGAGAATAAGCAGAAAAATAATACAAGTTACTCTAGTTTCTTCCTTCTTTTTTCAGATTCCAGAAGGACGTCAAATTCCTGGGAGAAGGAACTGGCTGAGCACCTAAGACACTTTCTAAAGTCACGGCATCGAATCGACTGGAAGCCTGAGATCTGAGACCGGAGGTAAGAGCATCCTTCTGGATCCTCATAGCGGATCCGAGGCCTGTAGCTTCTCAAGGACAGGATTTGCTCTGCGTTCTGCTGGCCTGTTTCATCGACCATGAGGGATTCGTCCCTGGGTCTCGGGACCAAAGGGCAAGCAGGGCTCTTTCTGCCATCACTCCCAGGGGTTGGATGCTGGCTGATGTCAGGGGCCGTCGGGCAGTGTGTTTGGATCCCAATTTTCATGGGCTTAAGTACTCCCCAGGGCTTTCACCTTTCAAGAGATATGGTCTGTGTCCAGGATGATGCAAGCCTGAAGAATGTTCCAGAACATGCTAGAACATTCTAGTGTGAGTCTTCCCTTGCTATCTGGGAGGCTCCCCACCATTAGTCACTTCGCATCTTCTGTCTGAGGGATACAAACAATTCCTTTATAATATCATTATTTTCTTTTTTTAGGGCTGCAACTGGGGCATAAGGAAGTTTCCAGGCTAGGGTGCATTGGACCTGCAGCTGCCGGCCTACACCACAGCCACAGCCGCAGCAACACGGGATCCGAGCCACCACTGCGACCTACACCATAGCTCACTGCCATGAGGGATCCTTGACCCACTGAGTGAGGCCAGGGATCCAAGCCGAAACTTCATGGTTCCTAGTTGGATTCATTTCCGCTGCGCCACGACGGGAACTCCTGTACCACAGCTTCTAATCACAGGGAGGAACGCCCACCCTGTGTGATATCCTGGTGACCCAGGACCCCCTTCGCTTGTGAGAGGCAGCGTCTTCCTGTGACAGAGGTCCTAGCATGGATTCCCTCCACCAGAACAGCCGTGCTGGTTTTATTTTTATTTTTTTTGTATTTTTGCCATTTCTTGGGCCGCTCCCCATGGCACATGGAGGTTCCCAGGCTAGGTAGGGGTCCAATCGGAGCTGTATCCACCAGCCTACGCCAGAGCCACAGCAACGCGGGATCCGAGCCGCGTCTGCAATCTACACCACAGCTCACAGCAATGCCAGATCCTTAACCCACTGAGCAAGGCCAGGGATCGAACCTGAAACGTCATGGTTCCTAGTCGGATTCGTTAACCACTGCGCCACGACGGGAACTCCCAACTGTGCTGGTTTTCGTTAAAAACCAGGATTGTGATTACACCCTCGTTTGCCAAACGCAACCTGGAGCGTGGGGAGCAGATGGCTCTCCAGGCCTCCAGTGTGAGAAATGACCCCACGGACGGCTGCATTTGCTTCCATGGATGCCAGATAAGTGGGTAACACCCAGCTCTGCTGCAGGGCAGGCGGCGGAGGGGGGGAACTG
The DNA here is from genome assembly GCF_016906955.1 of Phacochoerus africanus. Taxonomy (NCBI): domain Eukaryota; kingdom Metazoa; phylum Chordata; class Mammalia; order Artiodactyla; family Suidae; genus Phacochoerus; species Phacochoerus africanus. Next base: position 1,570,753 of record NC_062559.1, on the reverse strand, counting down.
TCAGACGGAAAGGCACGAGGGCTTTGCATTCCGGGCTCTCCTCTGCCCCTGGCTGGGAAATTGATTCACGCCCCCGGAGTCCACTTCTGGACAGAAACCATTGTCCTTGGCTTTGGCGGGGGGGGGGGGGGTTGCAGGGGCCCTTGAAAAGGAGCACAGGGAAGACAAATGGCCCATTTGTTTGAAAGGGAAGGGACCACAAATCAATAAGTGGGGGGGGGAAGGGGGAGCAAAGGTCGGGGTAGGAATGAGGGAGGGACCCGGGCGACCACAGCTGCAGGAATAGGACAGGAAGCATTGAAATCTAAATCCCACGTTTTACACCTCAACATGTAAAGCTGTCAATGTTCATTAAGGACGAAGCAAATGAAATCTAGACGGTGCCAAATAATGAAGGACGTTTAATAACCCTAATAAATTCGGATTTCATCAAAACCATGTTGCCTATCACGGAGGATCACCCGCGAGGATGGGGGCCTTGGGGGGGCCGACACCTGTGTGAGAGCGGGCCCTGCTGACATCTTTCCCAGGTACATCAATTACAATTAAAGAGTCGTAAGAATGCCGAAATGGACTCCTTCAGCACTGTGCTGCGGAGGCCGTCGCGTGGAAAATGAAAGCCATTCATTGTAAGTACTGTGCTGTGTGATCCCGGCGGCGGCGGCAAGGCACAAACTAATTCACTGCTTTGGCAGTCCCGCCCGTCCTGGGTAATTGCGGTCCTGATTTATTCCTGGCAGGGAGGGCTGCACACGTGTGCCCCCAGTCGCACTGATAACGGGTCCCTCCGTCACTGTGTTCCAGACCGTCTAGGAACGGGTCATGAAAGATGCCTCCAGAACCTGGACCAGGATGGTCTGGAAGCGGATCGGGGTGGGGGGGCACTCAACCCTGTTTCTTCCCCCCCCCCCCGCCCCCGGTCTGGAGGCCACAAGGATGGAGGCTGCTTTCTCGTACCTACACAGTGAGATTCTCTTTTAAAATCTCTTTAAAAAAAAAAAAATTTAGATTTTCTTTAAAAATTTTTTTTTGCCATTTCTTGGACCACTCCCGCAGCAGTTGGAGGTTCCCAGGCTTGGGGTCGAATCGGAGCTGTAGCCACCGGCCTACACCACAGCTCACGGCAACGCCGGATCCTTAACCCACTGAGCAAGGCCAGGGATCGAACCTGCAACCTCATGGTTCCTAGTCGGATGCGTGAACCACTGAGCCACGACGGGAACTCCCCTAAAGCAGAAGTTTCTTAACGGGGCTGGGCATCTTTTTCTGCCTGTTCCAGGTGGCAGCCTTTTGGATTCATGGGTCTTGACGTTGGCCCAGGGGACGCAGGTGCGCCTCCTCCTCCGGGTGCTGAGATCAGCATCTGGCCCCTCGTGCTGACCCTCTCTCTGGGGAAGCCACATGGCGGGAGCAGCTGGGCCCAGGGCTGACAAGCCCCCCAGCCTAATGAGTACCAGGCACCAGCTCGGGCAGGTGATGAGGACAGAGGCACCCAGGCACTGACGGCTTTGGCCAAGATGGTGACACAGAGGTGCTGACCTGGGCTCTGCCAAACCTGTTTGGGAAAGTCCTGTGAAGAGGGGGCAGCGAGAACAGCCTGGGAGTGGCCGCAGACCTGGGGCTGGCACAGCAGCTGGTGGTGAGTGGATGGCTGGGATGTGACAGAGACAGGACTGCTGGGTGGCGGTGGCCGGTCAGGGGACAGGAAGAGGAGAGACAAGGAGAGGGGAGTCCAGGGGAGCTGGCCCCTGGCTGGGTTCCCCACAGACAGACTCAAGAGGGACTCCAGGGCAGGAGAGGGTTTGAGAAGCCAAAGGCACGCATCTTGAGATCTGTAGCCCTGGGCAGGCTGGTGGCAGCTGTGTCCAGAGGTCAGCTAGGAAAGGGGTGGACGACACCCCAGGGCCATGATGGGCGGGGTCGGGGGACTGGAAGCCTGTCTCCTCCCCATTCTTGCTCCTGCTACTCCTGCTCACAGCCCCCCTCAGCCCCGGTGCAATCCTTCCCCACCACACCTCCCAGGCTGGTGAGGCTTCTCTATCCCCTTGTCCACGGGCCGTGTGTCTTGAACAAGACCGTGAGTTTCTTCAGGATGGGCTGCCCCTCGGGTGGAGCACACAGTAGGTGCTCAAAACATGCTCTGCTCAGGGAGTCGGGCTGGGTGGTACTGGTCCTGGCCTTGGAGACCCTTCCAGTTCCGCCAGCAAACACTGCTATGAAAGCCGCCTGCGGGGATTCCTGGCCGGGGTCACCACTGGCGACTGGCTGTGGTCATGGTGTGTCCTCACGTGTCACCAGGAAGCCCCTGCTCTGCCCCCTGGGTCCTCAAAAAACCACCATCTTCTCCAAGATGACTGTCTCCCAAAGAGTTTGTTGGTTTTTTTTGTTTGTTTTTGTTTTTGTTTTGTTGTCTTTTTGCCTTTTCTAGGGCCGCTTCCCACAGCATATGGAGGTTCCCAGGCTAGGGGTCGAATTGGAGCTGTAGCCACTGGCCTACACCGCAGCCACAGCAACGCGGGATCCGAGCTGCATCTGCAGCCTACACTACAGCTCATGGCAACGCTGGATCCTCAACCCTCGATCCCTGAGCAAGGCCAAGGATCGAACCTGCAACCTCATGGTTCCTAGTCAGATTCGTTAACCATTGCGCCATGGTGGGAACTCCCTGTTTTTTTTTTTTTTCTTTTGGCCACCATATACGATGACATATGGACTTCCCTGGCCAGGGATCAGAGTGAAGCCATAGCTGTGACCTATGCCACAGCCATGGCAACACCACATCCTTAACCCACTGTGCCAGGCCGGGGATTGAACCTGCATCCCAGAGCTCCAGAGACACTGCCAATCCCATTGGGCCAGAACGGGAACTCCCTTTACTTAAGAAACACACTCATGGGAGTTCCCGTGGTGGCTCAGTGGTTAATGAACCCAACTAGTATCCATGAGGACTCAGGTTCAATCCCTGGCCTTGCTCAGTGGGTTAAGGATCTGGTGTTGCTGTGAGCTGTGGTGTAGGTCGAAGACGAGGCTTGGATCTAGCGTTGCTGTGGCTGTGGTGTAGGCTGGTGGCTACAGCTCCTATTCAACCCCTAGCCTGGGAATTTCCATATGCTGCTGGTGCAGCCCAAAAAAAAAAAGAAAAGAAAAGAAATTCACTCATGTTTGGTGGCGGAATGGCCCCCAAAGGTGTCCACGTTACAGTCCCCAGCAACTGTGAGTGTGCCACCTTGCTGGGCAAAGGGAACTTTGGCCGAGCTGTTTATGTTAAAGAGATTGACACGAGGGGTGCTCCTGGATTGTCTGGGTGGGTCCCAGGGTCGGGGGCGGCAGCAGGGTGCGTCAGGAAGGGCCGGGATGGGGACGCAGAGGGCCGATGGACGGGCCAGGCAGAAGGAGCAGCAGCCTCCGGAAGCCGGAATAGGGAGAGGGCAGAGTCTCCCCTACGGCTCCCAAGGAGCCGGCCCTGCTGAAAACTGATTTTAGCCCGGAGACCCAGGTTGGATGTCTGAGCTTCAGACCTGAAACCCAACACAAGGCTGTTTTAGGCAACTCAATGGATGATCACCTCTGACAGCCACGGGGAAAAAACCAGCCCAACACCGCAGCCCTCGACCCCGCCTCCAATTGAAAACAAACCCAGGCAAAGTTAATAGAATCCGGCCAGAATCCCTGGGAAGTGATGCCCTCGCCGCTCAGGAAACAGAGCTCTCAGCTGGGCCCCGTGGCACCTGCAGATACAGGCACCCACCCTTTGCTTGGGTGTGTTCAGCCTCTTGCCACGGCACCAGCGTTCTGATCCTTAACCCAACTGGCCACTGTGGTTTATTCAGTCATTACCCCAGGACCGTCTGAAGCAACAAGCAGGCCCGTCTGAGGCTGTCTAGTGGTTCATAGCTGACCGCTTCCTCAAAATAATCGAGCCATTCTGGTAGCATAGATGGGATGTTACCTGCTTTGGGATACTGACGTGCTACACGCCTTATTTTCATTTCTTTTTCTTTCTTTCTTTTTTTTTTTTTTTTTTTGTCTTTTTGCTATTTCTTTGGGCCGCTCCCACGACACATGGAGGTTCCCAGGCTAGGGGTTGAATCGGAGCTGCAGCCCCCGGCCTACACCACAGCCACAGCAACATGGGATCCGAGCCGCGTCTGCCACCTACACCACAGCTCACGGCAACGCCGGATCCTTAACCCACTGAGCAAGGGCAGGGACCGAACCCGCAACCTCATGGTTCCTAGTTGGATTCGTTAACCACTGCGCCACAACGGGAACTCGGTTATTTTCATTTCAAAACACACATTTTACATAATCTGATGTTCAGGAGAGCTAAAAATTGATTTTATTTTATATTTATTTTATTTTTTTGTCTTTTTGCCATTTCTGGGGCCGCTCCAGCGGTATATGGAGGTTCCCAGGCGAAGGGTCGAATCGGAGCTGTAGCCCCCCACCTACCCCACAGCCACAGCAACGCCGGATCCTTAACCCACTGAGCGAGGCCAGGGATCGAACCCTCAACCTCCTGGTTCCTAGTCGGATTTGTTAACCACTGAGCCACGACGGGAACTCCTAAAAACTGATTTTAATCCTGAGAATTTCTCCAGCTTTTATTGTAAGACTCAGAATTCATGGGAAGATTCCAGGGTTTTGCAAGCTCAGGCTCAGGTGGCCGGACACCTCAGGTACCACCGGTGTATGGCCATCCTACAGCGTGCCTGTCACCGCACGCCTGGTTTATTGGCTGGACCATGCGGCCACTTCTGGCCTCGAGAGCAGCACCCATACGCGGCTGCGCTCCTTCTGCTCAAGATAATCTGGGGAGGAGTTCCCGTCGTGGCTCAGCAGAAACGAATCCGACTAGGAACCATGAGGTTGCGGGTTCGATCCCTGGCCTCGCTCAGTGGGTTAAGGATCCGTCGTTGCCATGAGCTGTGGTGTAGGTCGCAGATGTAGCTTGGATTCTGCATTGCTGTGGCTCTGGCGTAGGCCTGCAGCTGTAGCTCTGGTTGGACCCCTCGCCTGGGAATCTCCATATGCTGCGGGTGCAGCTCTAAAAAGACAAAAGACAAAAAAAAAAAAAAAAGAAAAAAGAGAGAGAGAGAATCTGGGGAAATTTCACACATGTGCTGCTTCCGTGACAAAAACCTCTCCCAGTTGATCTAAGGCGGGTCTGAACAAATTCCTGGCAGCCTTGAAAAGAAGAGACAAACCTTGCCTCAGCCGTGAAATACGTTCTACACCCCAGAGAGCAGAGACGTGTCAAAATGTGCCAGGGATGGCAATTTCTAGAACAAAAGCACCCAAGAGCTTGTTAGTTTGGTTTATGCATCGCTTGTCCAGGGGCAGAGCATGCTGGCCGCGGCCCTCTGCCTCGGCCTGGGCACAGAACACGTAACAGTAACGCCTGGCTTTGTCTTGATTTCATTTCATTGCACAGGCTGAGTATATTTTATGGGTTTTTGTGAAAGGCGTGATTTATGCTTTGAGACTCCTGGAAAAGCTCGCAGCTTTTAAAAATAATTTCTGAAAATGAATTCCTTTTTAGGGTCAGTGACTTCAGCATGTCGCTCAGGGAGATGTGGGCCTTTCCAGCAACCGCGATTGAGATGTTTTTTCTTCCTTCAAAATGCATTTATTCTCTTGAAATCTTTAGAAATGTGTCAGCTGTGTAAAACACGCATCTCTTCTCTTCCTTTATGGGTTTATGCTCCCGTCCCCGGCGTTTATCTCAGCGCCTTGGGGGTGGCAGGCCACCTGCCATGGACACTGGTTGAGTGCATTTCAGGGAGCCTGCACCTGTTTCTGCAGGTGGAAACAGCAAGCCAAGCTGTGGACCCAGGACCCGGGCCTCACAGGCGCTGTGATAAATGTACATGTAGTGAGAAGAGGGGTATATCCACCCCAGCACAGAGTGACTATTTAGTGGTTAAAAGTAGTGATAATGAAGGAGTTCCCTGGTGGCGCAGCAGGTTAAGGAGCCAGCGTTGTCATGGCTGTGGCTCCAGTGTGATCCCTGGCCCAGGAACTTGTGCATGCCTCAGAGGCACTCTCCCCAACCCTGCAAAAAAATTAAAAAGTGAGAAGATTTGATGAACGATCCACTCGCCTGGAAAATATCCAGTCTACACTAGAGCATCGTTAACCAGTCACATCGCTGTACATGAGGTCTCCAGAACATGCTCTCCTTGCGCAACTGACCAGCCTCGCTCCATTTCCCCCCCACCCCCAGCCCCCCGCCACCACCTGCCACTCTCTGTTGGACCCCTGCGATTCCTCATCTCGGAGTTCCCGGCATGGTGCAGCAGAAATGAATCTGACTTGCATCTTTGAGAAGGTAGGTTTGATCCCTGGCCTCGCTCAGTGGGTTAAGGATCTGGCGTTGCCGTGAGCTGTGGTGTAGGTCCCAGGCAAGGCTTGGGTCTGGCGTGGCTGTGTCTGTGGTGTAGACCAGTGGCTGCAGCTCCAGTTCGCCACCTAGCCTGGGAACCTCCATGTGCCGTGGGTGCGGACCTAAAAAAAGAGAGAAAAAAAAGGGATTCCACATTTAAGTGAGGTGCACAGAAGGCAAGGTTTGTCCTTCTGTGATTAGATTATTATTTTTCTTTAGCATAATGTCCTCCAGCCCTGTCCATGTTGTCACAAATGGCAAGACTTCCTTCTTTTTTGAGGCCAGATGATGTTCCTTTGTGTATGTGTTTCAAGTCTTTTTTATTTTTATTTTTTTGTCTTTTTTAGGGCCACACCCGTGGCACATGGAGGTTCCCAGGATAGGGGTCTAATTGGAGCTGTAGCCGCCACAGCCACAGCCACAGCAATGTCAGATCCGAGCCTTGTCTCATAGCAACGCTGGATCCTTAACCCACTGACCGAGGCCAGGGATCGAACCTGAGACCTCATGCTTCCTCGTTGGATTCGTTTCTACTGCATCACGACGGGAACTCCCCCCCCACATTTTTTTTTTTTTGTCTTTTCAGGGGCTGCAAATGCAGCATATGGAAGTTTCCAGGCTAGGGGCTGAATCAGAGCTACAGCTGCTGGCCATAGCCACAGCCACAGCAGTTCCAGACCTGAGTCGCATCTGCGACTGACACCTCAGCTCACAGCAATGCTAGATCCTTAACCCAGTGAGCGAGGCCAGGGATCAAACCTGTGTCCTCATGGATAATAGTCGGGTTCTTAACCCATTGAGGCACAACTGGAACTCCTGGACCAAGTCTTCTTGATCTGTTCATCCTGAGAAGGACATAGGCTGTTCCCATGGCTTGGCTCTTGTGAATAATGCCGCAGTGGCCCGAAGGTATACGTATCTCTTCCAAATTCTGATTTTAAGTCCTCTGGATAAATACCCAGAAGCAGGATTCCTGAATCATAAGGCGATTCTATTTTTAATTTTTTGGTTTTTTTGTTTGCTTGGTTTTGTATTTTCTAGGGCCGCACACGGAGGTTCCCAGACTAGGGGGTCTAATCTGAGCTGTCGCCGCCAGCCTACCCCACAGCCACAGGAATGAGGGATCTGAGCCATGTCTGTGACCTACAGCACAGCTCACAGCAACGCCACGGAGTGAGGCCAGGGATCGAACGTGCAACCTCATGGTTCCTAGTGGGATTCGTTAACCACTGATCCGCGACGGCAACGCCTATTTTAAATTTTTTGAGGAAGCTCCGTACTGTTTTCCATAAGGGCTGCATCAATTTACATCCCCACTAACCGTCCACAAGGGCTCCCTGTTTTTCACCTCCTGGCAAACATTCACCATCTTTTGTGGATTTTTTGGGGGGTCACAGCCCTTCCGACGGGTGTGAGGTAATCCTTCATGGTGGTTTTGATTTGCATTTTCCTGATGAGTGGTGATATGAGGCATCTTCTCATATCCCCGTGGATATTGCTGTGCTTCTTTAGAAAAGTGTCTCTTAGGTCCTTGGTCTGCTTTCAGTCTGGATACTGAGTTTTTGAGTGGTATGCGCTCCTTACACACTGGGGTAGTAACCCTTTATTAGAGACGTGGTTGGCACATATTTTCTCAAGTTGTCGCCCTAAAAAGACCAAAAAAAAAAAAAAGAAAGACCTGGAACACATCCTTGGATTGGTTTTTCATTGTGTTGACAGTTCCCTTGGCGCTTCAGATGCTGCTTAGATTGAGGCGGTCCCACGGGTCTGGTTCAGCCGGCCAGCCCTTCCTCCCCCCACCCACCCCCCACTCATCAGGATTTCCGAGGATCTCTCTCTTTTTTTTTTTCTTGTCTTTCTAGGGCTGCACCCACGACATATGGAGGTTCCTAGGCTGGGGTCTAATCAGAGCTGTAGCTGCCGGCCTACACCACAGGCCACAGCAGGATCCAAGCCGAGTCTGTGACCTACACCACAGCTCACAGCAACGCCGGATGGTTAACCCACTGAGCAAGGGCAGGGACCGAACCCGCAACCTCATGGTTCCTAGTCGGATTCGTTAACCACTGCGCCACGACGGGAACTCCTCCTCGTCGGATTCTTAACCACTGAGCCATGATGGGAACTCCTCTGAGGATCTCTTGGGAGCAGTCAGCGGTGGTGTCACTCTGCCCCCGTCTCTCTTTGAAAGGCTCCTTTCCTACCCGCAGTGGGCTTCAGGGGTTCGGGGTCAATGAGCCTTTCAGCTCAGGACGCCGTTGACTCTGCCCTTGCCCAACCCCAGTGTGGACGGAAGGAAGGAACGGCCAGCAGGGAAGAAAAGGGGAGGGGAGGACGGGGAGCTGTGCCAGGGTCACCGTCTCCAGGCTGAGGGTTAGAGATGGGGGAGGAGGGGAACGTCAGGCAGGTGAGACCGGAATCCGGGGCTCCCCTCTCCTCCGTACATCACCTCTCTCTCTCTCTCTCTTTTTTTTTTTTTTTGCCATTTCTTGGGCCACTCCCACGGCATATGGAGGTTCCCAGGCTAGGGGTCGAATTGGAGCTGTAGCCGCCGGCCTACGCCAGAGCCACAGCCACTCGGGATCCGAGCTGCATCTGCGACCTGCACCACAGCTCACGGCAACGCCGGATCCTTAACCCACTGAGTGAGGCCAGGCATCGCACCTGCGTCCTCATGGATGCTAGTTGGGTTCACTAACCTCTGAGCCACGCTGGGAACTCCTAGAGAACTTATTTATTTTTTATTCATTTTATTTTATTTTTTTGGCTGTGCCCACGGCGTGAGGAAGTTCTCAGGCCAAAGACGGAACCTGAGCCACAGCAGTGACAATGCCGGATCCTTAGCCAGGGAACTCCCTCTTTTTAAATTGTGATAAAATGCGCATCTTAAGCATTTTGAAACACACAGCTCGTGACATGAAGCACATCCACACTGCTGTGCAACCGTCTCTCCTGACCATCTCAGAGCTTTTCTCCGGATCCCAGCAACCACTCTGTCCCCAGCAGACCCTGATCCCCACGTCCCATCCCAAACCCCTGCACCTGCCACTTTTTTTTCTCTTCTTTTTTCTTTTTTTGTTTTGAGATGCACATGGCTGTTTCAATTTTAATAATTAGGATGAAATAAAATTCAGTTTCTCAGCTGCAGAGCCGTATATGTCCAGGACCAGAGAACTTGGACGGAGGACATTTCTGTCATCACAGGAAGGTCTGTGGGGCGGTGTCATTGCAGTGACAAAAACACCGAGCGCAGAGGTGACACAAAACTGTGATCGATCGGAGGTCCCATTGTGTCTCAGTGGACTCTGAATTCAACTAGCATCCAGGGTGTGGATTCACTTCCTGGCCTCTCTCAGTGGGTTAAGGATCTGGAGTGGCCGTGAGCTGTGGTGTAGGCTGGCAGGTGCAGCTCCGATTTGACCTCCGGCCTGGGAACTTCCATATGCCACAGCTATGGCCATAAAATCAAAAAATTCATGAATAAACAGATAAAAATACAATAAAAATTTAACAACTGTGATAGATCGGCATGGGAAGGTGGGAACAAAGGGCAGGTGGTGTTGGAGAGTTGAAATCCTCATCCGCAACGTGTCACTAAGGTGTAACTGTGGTGTGTCCAGTCTCTTGGGATGGAAGACTATGTAAGAAGAGGAACGCGTATAAATGTAGGACTGGGTCACTTTGCTGTACAGCAGAAATTGGCACAACATTGTAAACCTACTCTACCGTAATAAAAAATAAATTAGTTAAAAAGTGGGCATTCCTGTCGTGGCTCAGTGGTTAATGAATCCGACTAGGAACCATGAGGTTGTGGGTTCGGTCCCTCGCCTTGCTCAGTGGGTTAAGGATCCGGCGTTGCCGTGAGCTGTGGTGTATGTAGGTCGCAGACGCGGCTTGGATCCTGCGTTGCTGTGGCTCTGGCATAGGCCGGGGCTACAGCTCCGATTGGACCCCTAGCCTGAGAACCTCCATATGCCGTGGGTGCAGCCCTAGAAAAGGCAAAAAGGAAAAAAAAAAGTTACAAATCAGAACCAGCCAAAGAGGCCACATGCCAGCTTCCCTGTCTTTGGGGATGCGTGACCTGACATCCAAGCGTGACCTTGCTCACAGGGTGCTGCTGTCTGGATCCCCGGCCCCTCCGCTCCCAAGTCTGTGCCCTCTGAGGACAAGGGGGGCTCTCCTGCTCAGCCCCCATTAGCAGAAATGGTCAGGTGAGGTCCAGGTGAACAACAGGGACCCGCCGTCACTCAGGAGGGTTTAGAATCCTCTCCAAGGGACAAGGTTCTTGTCACACAGCTGGCAAAGTTCAGAGAGCACTCGGGGATGACTGTGTGAATTTCCAAGCTGGTGGAAATTAATTAAAAGCCAATCAAGGAGTTCCCGTGGTGGCGCAGTGGTGAACGAATCCGACTGGGAACCATGAGGTTGTGAGTTTGATCCCTGCCCTCGCTCAGTGGGTTAAGGATCCAGCGTTGCTGTGGCTCTGGCGTAGGCCAGTGGCTACAGCTCCGATTAGACCCCTAGCCTGAGAACCTCCATATGCAGTGGGAGCGGCCCAAGAAATGGCAAAAAGAAAAAAAAAAGCCAGTCAAGCGCTGGTCCTTTCCCGGATTCATTGTACCGGGTCACCCATACTGATGAGGGAGGATTCCCCTCCAGAGGAGCTTCTCACTGAACGTGAAGAAGCGTGGATGGGAATATACGAGCCAGAATCCCTCGTGGAGTCAGGGATGCACTTGGATGGATAACGTGACCACAGGACAACCAGCCTCCAGAGGCCCACGACGCCACCCGGCATGTCGTCCAGCCCCAAACTGACTCTCAAACTGCCCAGGCCTCCCGATGGGACCCCTCGTTTCCAGGGGAGCTTCCCTGCCCCACAGGACCAGGTCTGTGTCCCACGCTGTGGGGCTCCCCACTGCAAAGGACCGGGTCTCTTCAAAAATGCATCGTGGGGGCCGAGCAGTTAAGGACACGGCATTGACACTGCTGGGGCTCAAGTTTGTTCCTTGGCCCGTGAACATCTACGTGCTGTGGGCAAGGCCAAAAAAAAAGAAAAGAAAAAACCCCAAACAAACCATCCCAAAATGCCTGGGGCTGGGAAGAGGCTGCATGGGGGTGCGAGAGCAGGTGGCTGGAGAGGGAACCAGATCACCGATGAGTTGGTGATTGTTGAGACTGAGTAATTGGTACAGGAGGGTTTATGATATTTTATGATAAACCTCTATGTCTGCGTAGGTTTAAACATTTCCTCGACAAGAAGTGTTAAAAATGTCCACGGGAGTTCCCGTCGTGGCGCAGTGGTTAGCAAATCTGACTAGGAACCATGAGGTTGCGGGTTCGATTCCCGGCCTTGCTCCGTGGGTGAGGGATCCGGCGTTGCCGTGAGTTGGGGTGTAGGTTGCAGACACGGCTCAGATCCCTCACTGCTGTGGCTCTGGTGTAGGCTGAAGACTACAGCTCAGATTTGACCCCTAGCCTGGGAATCTCCATATGCCGAGGGAAAAGGCAAAAAGACAAAAAAAAAAAAAGTCCACGGTATCACCTGGGCAAATAAAACAGTAATTCATCACGGCTTTTTTCCAGATCAGCAGCTAAGGTGAGGGATCTAGGGAATCTGGAAACCGGGCAGGTGCCCTTGGCAGAGAGAACTCACCAGCTCCTGCGGAAGAGAAGCAGATCCCGGCCAGGGCGGTCCGGGCGCCGGGCAGGCAGCCTGCTCAGCCACGTCTGGGTGTGCTTTGCTAAATGTCCTCCCATTCCTGCAATGTAAGGAAAAACCTGTCTTTCGGAGTTCCCGTCGTGGCGCAGTGGTTAACGAATCCGACTGGGAACCATGAGGTTGCGGGTTCGGTCCCTGCCCTCGCTCAGTGGGTTAACGATCCGGCTTTGCCGTGAGCTGTGGTGTAGGTTGCAGATGCGGCTCGGATCCTGCGTTGCTGTGGCTCTGGCGTAGGCCGGTGGCTACAGCTCTGATTAGACCCCTAGCCTGGGAACCTCCATATGCCGCGGGAGCGGCCCAAGAAATAGCAACAACAACAACAATAACAACAACAACAAAAGACAAAAGACAAAAAAAAAAAAGCCTCTCTTTAAAACATGACGGCCATAATCGTAGGATAATAAACAAGGCATCGTGATACTAACGAGAAGGAGAATAGGAATTTGCATCCGTTTGGGTAATTTTCTTGACTTGTCCGAGTTCAGATTTTCTAATCTGTAAAATGAGAGGACTGGACAAGTTCCACGGCGATCCATCTTTGTTCTTTTTAATATTGATCTATTTAATATCTGTATGTCAGTCCTTGCCCCTCGGAAATACATAAAATATTTTAAAGTAATCACATTTCCTCAGGAAAAATATCATCATAAACCTACTTACCAAATTTAATTTGAAAGATGAGCCACAGGTGGACTGTGGAGGCCTGCTTTCTGGTGTGATATTTATGGCTCTGCATTCCTTTATTATTGTACTCCGGTTTGTGTGTGTGTGTGTAGAAACAACGATAAAAGCCAGATTCCAGGATGTGATGAGGTTGTCCTTTGAAATGTTGAAGTTTCAATTTCTACAGCACATCAATTATACACATTTTTCTTTCTTTTTAATTGACTATAGATCAACTTCTTCTTCTTTTTTTTTTGTCTTTTTGCTTTTTCTAGGGCCACTCCCACGGCATATGTATGGAGGTTCCCAGGCTAAGGGTAGAATCAGAGCTACAGCTGCTGGCCTACACCACAGCAACACAGGATCCGAGCCATGTCTGCAACCTACACCACAGCTCACGCAACACCAGATCCTCAACCCACTGAGCGAGGCCAGGGATCGAACCTGCAACCTCATGGTTCCTAGTCGGATTCGTTAACCGCTGAGCCACGATGGGAACTCCTATACATTTTTCTTAGTATCAAAGTCCCAGACCTCACGCCTTCTCCCCGAGCCCCTCTTGCAATTATCCTCCGAGAAACTGTCTTGGGTGGAAAAGCACCCTCTGTCTTCTTGTGTGTACTGGATTCCACATTTTCTTTTTCTGCAGCTATGATGTTGCCATAGCAGAGAAGCTGCCCTAACACCTTTGCTTCATTCAGCTCCTAGCTGTGCACCCAGAGGAACTGAAACTCGGGACTCAAACACTCTTGCGCCACAGCATTCGCAGTGTCCTCCAACCGACGGGCAAGCTCGGTGTGGTCCGTCCATGCAAGGGACTGTGATTCAGCCTCAAGAAAGAAGGAAATCCTGGGAGCTCCCTTCGTGGCTAAGGAACCTAACAAGGATCCATGAGGATGGGGGTTTGATCCCTGGCCTCGCTCAGTGGTTGGGGATCTGGTGTTGCCGTGAGCTGTGGTGTAGATCGCAGATGTGGTTCCGATCTGGTGTTGCTGTGGCTGTGCCACAGGCTGGTGGCTCCAGCTCCGATTCAACCCCTAGCCTGGGAACCTCCATATGCCACCAATGAGGCCCTAAAAAGCAAAAAAAAAAAAAAAAGGAAATCCTGACACCTGCTCAAGGTGGCTAAACTCTGAGGACATGATACGCCGTGAAATAAGCCAGACGTGGAAGGACGTCTACTGTGTGGTTGCACATATATGAGGACTTCAGTGATGGAGAAACATCCAGCTTGACTGCCTCTCATCCACGACCCTGACCTGATCAACGCCTCCAGACCCAGAGTTGTATTAGCAGTGTTTTGCCGCCTAACGAGTTGCCCCAACACTTGGTGGCTTCAAAACTAAACATTCGGGACCTTGGTGCCTGTGGGTCAGGGATTTGGGAGGGTCTCCCGAGCTTGCCGTCAAGATGGGGTCTCTCCTGCTTGTCTCTGCACCTGACGCTCTGACACCTGGGACTTGGAGGACCCTGGAGGGATGGCCCGCCCGAGGGTTAGCCAATTCCTCGAGACAGTAAAACCTTTCCCCGTGTGTGTGAGCACCTGTTCCAAACAGAAGCCCACCTGTGTACAGCCCCCTCCCCAGCATGGCCTCCTCCGTCCAGCTCCCACCCTCTGGGCCCTCTCCACGGGCCTGCATCATCTCAGGGCCAGGTCCCAACAGCCAAGGGCAGCCGCTCTGCCCCAGTGTCCATGGATTATTCCCCCAGCCAGCCCTGAGGCTGCCCAGGCTCCTTAGCCACCCCTTCCTGCGAGAACCACACTCAAGAGTTCACGCTCTTGCCCCCTCCCCCCATGGCCCTGGTGCTTCCCCTGTGGCCCCCAGGGCTGGGATGCCTCCTCCTCCTGGCCTGTGATGAACAGCCTGGCCCTCTTTGCCCCTCCCAGAAGCTCGTGCACCTGCCGATCACGGTGAGGGCAGAGTAGGCAGCTTCACCCCTTCAGATCTTATCTGGGTTCCAGTCGACCGCCGCGTGGCAGGGCTGCCCGAGGCGCTCTCTGACCAAGGTCTCAGTTTCTGGATTTTCTTTCAGGCTCATCGCTGCCTAGGACCTTGGCTCTCAAATGAGCTCTTTGTATCAGGAGAGATTTACTACCCTAAGTATATCTGTATCTCAGTTTAATGAAAATGTTAAGGATACTTTGATGGTCTCGCGCCAGTGTAATTTTAAATAAAATGTCTTCATTCTTTGGCAGCGGGCACTGCCCTGATGTTTAACCACTGGGAGGTACTTAAGTGAAGTGCTCTTTACAATATTGTGTCTTTACAACATTGGCTGGTTTTATAGCACTTCTTGGCCCCAGGGTAAACAACAAAAAAAAATTTATGGAAATCTTTGAGGCGAACCCTCCTTTCTGTTGCTAGAAATTAAACCCGGGCTGACTGCAGGTTCTAAGGTGATGTTTTAGGGGACACACCAGGCTTCGGAGGTCCCCGGGCGCTGGGGTCTTGAATCCCAGCTGTGTGCAGGCCAGCTGTCACTCTTCCTACGCCCGGTCCCTGCATCGACCACACGCGGCGCGTGACCTCTCCCACACGGGGCTGCCGTGCGATGCAAATGAGTCAACAAGCCTGTGCGGCTGACCAAGTGGATGCTCCGTACAGAGCAGCCGTTCCTGTCCATCCCCCGTGTTTGCATCCTCCAGGACCGAGTTATTCAGGTGGCTTTGAACAGAAGCGTAAGTGTGTCTTTCCAACATGCCATTGGCTTTTTGGAGATTGACTCCTTGAGCTGAGCTTCGGGAAGGGGACCTCTCCTTGGCCGTCCTGGCAGCAAGGGGCCCGGCAAGGCCATCTGGAGCTTTTTGCCACTTGGCCTCCTGCTTCCCGCACCCTGACCGGCGGCCAAACACCGTCTTAATTGTCTAACCTTTTAAAATGATTAAAATGATGATGGTGGTGACCATTTTAATGCATAAAAATCGTATCGGTAGAATGTTAACAGCATATTAAGACTTAGTCTTTCAATAGCGCTTATTGGTAACCTTTTGTTTTGGCCGGTGAACTTAGCAAAATGCTTCAGACGTCTAGTGCCAGGAACAATCGTCTGAAAGGTCTAGGCTTATTCAGCATGTTTGCATCGTGAAAGGCCTCGAGAGCCACGTGGGCCAGGCTTGGGCCTTCAGCCTGGGGACATCTGGCCCACGTGGCAGGTGACGTCTGTGAAGGCAAATGACTCTCCCAAAGGCACAGGTTCGAGGGCAGGGGTGCAAGGGCAGAGCCGAGACCCAAACCTGTCTGTGAGCGGTGTGTGGTCAGGAGAAGACCCCTGGAAAGTTCATTTTCCTTTGACCATTGGGAGCAAGCGTGAGTATCTGTGAACGCTGTTCACTCTGCCCCTGGGCAGAACGAATAAAGTTTCACTGAATAACATGACATTGGTAACCATACGCCTGGAACTAAGGAGGGTGTGGGCCACTTTGCATCAGTCATAGCCCAGTTTTTTAGTTTTTAAAAAAAGGCCTCGTCCTTCATGGTAAAGCGCTTTATGATAAAAAGAAGAAAGCGTTGGGAGTTCGCGTTGTGGCACAGCGGAAACAAATCCAGCTAGTGTCCATGGGGATGTGAGTTCGATCCCTGGCCTCGCTCAATGGGTTAAGGATCTGGCGTTGCCGTGAACTGTGGTGTAGGTTGAAGATGCAGCTCAGATCCCACGTGCCTGTGGCTGTGGTGCAGGCCAGTGGCCACAGCGCAGATTGGATCCCTAGCCTGGGAACGTCCACGTGCCGCAGGTGCGGCCCTTACAAAAAAAAAAAAAAAGATTTAAAAAAAAGAAGAAAGGGTAACTGCTGATGAACCCAAGCCTGTGCGAGCAGAATCAGCTTTTCTGAGCATCTTCCTACCAAGCACCTGCCTCCCGCCTCCCATCTGGCCCCGCCCCACGCCTCCCCCGCCCCCCACGTCGGCCTGTCCCCCCACCCAGGCCGAAGCCCTCAAAGACCCTCCCTCTCCAGGAGGTCCTGCTTTCTATCCTAAGTTGCAAACGCACCTCTGAGGCCTGGGAACATGGCATAGGCCTCAGGCACAGGGTTCTGCTCAGGTGGGCACCAGGCGGGGGACAGTGTGGCTCATAGCCTGCAAGGCAGCTGCTTCCTGCAGCTGTGCGGCTGGCCTGCTGCCTCAGGGCGAGGAGGCTTGCTCGTCATGCTCGTCACCTCCTTGGGTGACTGTCACTGGTGGTGGGCTTGCCCACGTGCTCAGGCCACGTGTGCTCAGACTGCGCTGGGCCCGCAGCCGGGAGACCCTGTGAAGGGCTGGCCGGGGCCATCTCAGCCTCGCCAAGGTGCCTGGGAGGAGGGCTGTCCCCTGCGCATGGCCTGGCCTATAGCTCCTGGCTGGGCTGTGCTCGGGGAAGGACCGACAGAGGGAAGGGTTCCTGATGACCCATGGCAACTCCCACGGAAGCTTCAGCTCGGGAATCTCAGCCGGACCCCATGTGGGAAGGAACTTCCCTCAGAGAGGGGCCATGACCAAGGGCATCATGGCTGGAAACAGGTCCCCAGCCAGCAGGCAGCTGACATCCTGGGTAGGCTCACAGTGACACCGGGCTCAGGGGGGAAAGAGATACGGGGTTTGGATACGTGGGATGGGAGAGAAGGGCCTCCAGTGGGTCTGCTCGCTGGGATCCCCCCAGGCAGATTTGTGAAATTTGCACGACGGAGGCTGCAAGGTCTAGGGTACCTCTTTCTTTCTTTCTTTCTTTCTTTCTTTCTTTCTTTCTTTCTTTCTTTCTTTCTTTCTTTCTTTATTTCTTGGGGGGTCTTTTTGCCATTTCTTGGGCCGCTCCCACGGCATATGGAGGTTCCCAGGCTAGGGGTCCAATCAGAGCTGTAGCCGCCGGCCTACGCCAGAGTCACAGCAATGTGGGATCTGAGCCACGTCTGCAACCTACACCACAGCTCACGGCAATGCTGAATCCTTAACCCGCTGAGCAAGGGCAGGG
Source organism: Phacochoerus africanus (assembly GCF_016906955.1). Lineage (NCBI taxonomy): Eukaryota > Metazoa > Chordata > Mammalia > Artiodactyla > Suidae > Phacochoerus > Phacochoerus africanus. The sequence goes on along the minus strand of NC_062559.1, from coordinate 1,553,039 downwards.
ATCGAACCCGCAACCTCCTGGTTCCTAGTCGGATTCATTAACCAGTGAGCCACAGTGGGAACTCCTAGGGTACTTTCTGAAAGGGAGAGTCAGCAGAAAAGTCTCCCCACAGTCCTGATGGTTCGATTGTACCACTCCTGTAGGAACTAAGGATGCTGGGCAGGGGTTCTGGTCTTCCGTCTTCGTGAAGCTAAAGACATCTCTCCCCCTGCTTGAGGGCCATGGAACGCCCGCTGCATCCCCCAAAAGGTGTCCTGATTTTCTCTCGCCTCAAAAGCACTTGCTGGTTTCTCTTCTGATTTCTTCTTCCACCCAGCTGCTCTGGAGAAGTTATTTAATTTCCTCACCTGTGAGTTTCCCAAATTTTCCCTATCATGGATTTCAAATTTCATTCCACTGTGGCCAGGGAACATTCTTGGTATGATTTCTGTCTTTTCATTGTATGATTTGGCCTGGGCTCCAGGGAGGAGCAGGTGCTCTGCTGGGAGAGGGGAGCGTGATCCAGCCTGAGAGGTCAAGTTGGCTGAGCATGGCCTTGACGTCTTCTTTCCTTGTTACTCTTCTGTCCAGACGTCCTAGCCTAGTGTTCAAAGTGGGGAATTGACGTCTACAATGGTTTTTTTGTCAAATCGTCCATTTCTCCCTTCATTTCTGTCTGTTTCTGTACATGCTGATCCTTTTGGACTTTTTCACTTTTGGCTTTCGCTTTTGCAAAGCGATTTAATTTTTGTACTCTAACCTCCCCCGGAATGTGAAAGTGGAAGAGTTCAAGTTTACGTTCAAGTTTATGGCATTTAATTGTTGCTGTTTTATTAGCGAATGTCATGGGCTGCTTCCCCCACCCCCCCATTCATACGTTGAATGCTAACCCCCGGTATGATGGTGTTGGGGGGCGGACTTTAGGGAGGTGAGGTGGAGCCCTCATGGGTGGGATTAGGGCTCCCTTGTCCCTTCCCCCAGGTGAGGACACAGAGGGAACGAACCAGCCATGAACCAGGAAGTGGGTTGTCACCTGACTCTGAATCTGCCAGAGCTTTGATCTTGAACTTCCAGCCTCCAGAGCCACAGGGAATACATTTGTGTTGTTTATAAGCCTCCCAGTCCATGGTATTCTGCCACGGCAGCCTGAATTCAGACAATGAAGCTTCTTTTCCTGAAAGGAATTTATCGTTCAGTTATTATACACCCAGAGAGTGTATGAGCCATATATCAACATTTTAAAGAATAATACCAAAGCAGACCCCCCTGGAAACACCAGACGGGTTGAGACACAATGATGCCAGCAACCAGGAGTCTCCTTCTAAGGTCTGCTCAGATCAGCAGCTACTATCCTCACGTTTGCAGACAATTTTCTGTATATTTCTCCTTTTTCTTCCTCTTTTTTTTTTTTTCTTTTTATAGCTGCATCTGCAGTATATGGGAATTTCCAGGCTAGGGTGGAATCAGAGCTGCGGCTGCAGGCCTACACCACAGCCATGACAACACTGGATCTGAGCCACATCTGCAAACTACGCCACGCCTTAACCCACTGAGTGAGGCCAGGGATGGAACCCGCATCTTCAAGGACACTGTGTTGGGTCCTTAACCCACTGAGCCAAAGTGTGAACTCGAAATATTTCATGGATGAATAATACTTATTTTTTTTGGGGGGGGTCTTTACTGTGTGCTAAGCATTGTTTTTTGTTTTTGTTTTCGCTGCACTCACAGCAAATGGAAATTCCCAGGCCAAGGGTCAAATCGGAGCTGCAGCTGCAGCACTGCCAGATCCTTAACCTGATGCGCCACAGCGGGAACTCTGTATATTTCTTCATAGTTTTATTCATTGGAATGTCCGCGGTATTTTATTGTTGGGGTGTCTAAACATCATCACTTAATCTCATCGCATGGGTTCCGGTGAACGGCAGCAGGCGGTATGGTTGGGCATGACGTGGGATGGTAGGTGAAAGGAAAGCATTTCCAGACTTAGGTGTACAGTGGCCTTGGTGCTAATTTAATGAATGTTCTCTTTGGACCCGCTCCAAAATCCCTGGAGCCAACACTTCCATGGCTCACGGGTAGCCCCAGAATGATCCCAAAAGAGAGGGGGTGTGTCCTCAGGGACAGCAAAGACAGAACCTACCAAATGGAGGGCTGCTGCTCTGCAGCTCAGCCGCGACAGTCAAGATGCTCCAGGGCCTTTTCTGCAGAAAGAGCTCTTCCTGTGTGCACGAGTTCCGGCACCAGAATTTGTAACGACAACGAAATGGTGTCAAACCACAGGGACCCCAGAGACATTGAGATAATAAATGATGGCACCTCCTTTAGGAGGGGCATAGCCCCAGAGGTACTCCGATTTTACGCAGGGAGACATCTGACCTTCAGCATGCTAAGGGAATAAATTTGGGTTGTTTAAGCCACGAAGTTTGTGGCAAGTGGTTACAGCAATGACAGGAAACCAAGAGAGATGGACAAGCGTGTTTGGAGCCAATTTAGAAAATTTGAAAACCACCCAGCAGATGGAGGACCTTAATTATCAACAAAGCTGGTAGTGGAGAAGGAGGCTTGGTGTTCTGGTTAAATGGGATTTTCTGCTCCTCACTCCTGGCCTTAGACCTTGAAAGGGTTTATTTGAGGCAAAATCTGAGACCTCAGAGCCGACTCATGTACTGAGGGCACATACGGGCTATTGCCAATCTTTTAAATCTTTGCTCATCTAAGAGGTTAAAAAAGGGATATTTTATTTATAAAACCTGTAAAATTTCAAAGGGGATAAAATTTAGATATTTTGGTGAAACAAGGATTTCTTGACATATCAGAGTAGTTTATTAGATGGAAAACTGCACTAATCAGTGGCTTTCAAAGGTTTTTTGATCCTGACTCTTGCCACCTATAGCACGTGTATACACAGTTTGAGCATGCGTACATGTGTGTGTGTGTGTATGTGTGGCAGGGTTTTTCAAAATGAAATTGAAACCCACTAGTGGGTTGTGAAATGTACTTAGTGGTTTGCAACTAGTATTTTATGGTTTTTTTTTTTGCTTTTTTTAGGGCCAAATCTGCGGCCTATGGAAGTTCCTGGGCTAGTGGTTGAATCAGCTGCAGCCGCTGGCCTAAGCCACAGCCACAGCAACACTGGATCCCAGCTGCCTCTTCGACCCACACTGCAGCTCCAAGCAATGCCAGATCATTTAACTCACTGAGTGAGGTCAGGGATCAAACCCGCATCCTTATGGATACTACTTCTTAATCCACTGAGCCACAATGGGAACTCCCACAACCAGTATTTTTTTTTTTTAAGGCAACTGATGAAAAAATAGCGCATCCTGGAGTTCCCATTGTGCTTCAGCAGTAATGAACCTGAATAGTGTCCATGAGGATGTGGGCGCGATCCCTGGCTTCGCTCAGTTGGTTAAGGATCTAGCGTTGCGGTGTGGTGTAGGTCACAGACTCAGCTGGGATCCTGCATGGCTATGGCACAGGCCAGCGGCTGCAGCTCCAGTTAAACTCCTAGACTGGGAACTCCCATAGGTAGCACATGTCGCTCTAAAAAGCAAACAAACAAACAAACAAAATAAATAACAAATAGTTCATTTGACACAGTAATGAAAAATAAGCTTTTTTTTTTTTTTTAATCTTTTTAGGGCCTCACCTGCGTCATATGGAGGTTCCCAGGCTAGGGGTTGAATCAACGCTGTAGCTGCCAACCTATGCCACAGCTGACAGCAATGCCTGGACCCTCAACCCACTGAGCAAGGCCAGGGATCCACCCTGTGTCCTCATGGATACTAGTCGGGTTGGTTACCACTGAGCCACAAGGGGGACCTCTGAAAAGTATGCTTTTGGTTTCAGTTGTGTGTATATGAAATATATGTACATATATATTGATGTATATGTATGTGAATTTGATACATATTTGTGTGCATGTGATTTTATGTGTATGTGTACATGATATACTTTTATGCATGTGCACATATGCATATCTGTTTGTATATGTGTGTGTATATACATGTATGAAGCTCACACATAACTAGGTCGCAATGTTAAATGCATGCACTCTCTACAGGGCACTAAGTAATCACCCTGATCTTTTTCCTCCCGGATGGGTCAAGTTCGGTATCTTATCGGAAGCTGCGAGTCCGCTTCCCAGAAAAGGGCACAAACCAGACCGACTTCGGGGTGCACTCGCCGTCGGAGCGCCGCGCGCGCCCCCGCGCCCGCGCCCCCGCCCCCAGGGTACCTGCGCCTCACGAACGCGCCCGGCCCCGCCCCTCCTTCCCACGCTCCGACGCAGGTCGGCGCGGGCGCGCGCACGCGGGAGGGGCGCGGGGAGAAGCGCCGTGGCGTCGGGCGCGCGCACGCCGGCGGGGCGGCGCACGGCAGCGGCGGCGGCGGCCATCTTTCCTCCCGCGGCCGTTCCTGGTGCAAGTGCGGGGTCCGCGGCCCTCCCAGCGCTCGGGCTCGGCCGGAGCAGCGGCCAGGCGTGGATGACGGGGAGGTGGGCGAGGCCGCCCCGCAGCGTCGCTCCTCCCCCCGCCCGAGGTCCGGCCGGGCGGACAGCGCGCCCGGGTGGCTCGGGGTCGCTCCCCGGCGCGGCCTCGTCCCCGCCGCTCCCCTCCCGCCGGGACCCCCCCGGGCCCGCCCCGCCCGCCCGGGCTCAGAGGGTCGGGCTCCTCCCAGATGGGATAGGCTGTAAAGATGTTTAGTTTTGAAGGGGATTTCAAAACGAGGCCCAAGGTGTCTCTCGGAGGCGCGAGCAGGAAGGTAAGAGCGGCCTGCGTGCGGCGGCGTCTCGGGGCCTGGGCGGGGCCGGCCGCGCGGACCCCGGGCGGGGCATCTGTCCCCGCGGCCGGGACGGCTCTGGGTCACCTGCCCCGACGGCGTACAGCGGGTCTGGGAGGAAGGCTGCAGGGGACTCGGGCTTTGTGGACCGGAATCGCCCAGAAGGCCAGGGATGCTGCGGGTGGACGGGCTTTTTTCTGTTTGGATGGTGAGACGCACAGGACACCGTGTTTCTTTCCAGAGAGGCGCTTTATCACCCTTGACACTGGGTAGTGACTGCATTTAGAACGCTCCCTGGGGTATTTCCTGTTGTAGAAAGTAAGCACACTGTATTTGTTCATGACAGCCGTCTGAAATTGAGGCAGAACTCCTCCTCATTGGCCGCGTGTTTGAATCCAGGGCTACGGAGATGACCCTTTACCAGCCTCCTGGAAACATTTCTGGAGAGTCTCTAGGACTTTTTTTCTGTTACAGTGGCTCGTGTAATTCTCCTTAGGATAGCAGTTTGGAATAACGGTGGACAAAGTAGTCACTCTGCTGTCCTCCCTACTGACTGGCGTCCGTCGACCCGGTGGAATTGCTAGTAACTCCCTCAGCCTCAGTATTGCTTCATCTGCTTGCTTTCCACCCCTTCTCCACTGGCTCCCTTTCCTGCCCGTTTTAGTTGCATCAGACTAACAGTCACACATGGTTCCCTGTGCTTAGCGATTGAAGAGTTTTAAGCAAGTACGGGGGGCTGGTTGTTGAGTACATCCTTTTCTAAAAAATGTCCTTTAAATGCTTTACGTGGCCTTTCTTCTGTATTCGTATGTTCTGGGTGGTACACTTCATGACGGGGGGACCCTAAGAGGATGCTCAAGTCCATGTTAGACTATGTTTTAAATTGTGTGTGATGGTTTCTGAGGGTAGGGGAGTTGGGAGAAAAGTGTGCTGACCGTTTTCAAGCGTTGGGTTTTTGCCTGGTGGTGATGGGTGGGAGGTGGTTGGCTGCAGAACAAGGTAACTCACCTAGGTATTCGTGGCAACTCCGGAGGAGATCCAAGGAGTTCTGACCTCGGAAGAGGCCTTGGAGAACCTCTGGGCCAGATCTAGTTTATAGGTGAGAGCACTTGAGCAATTGCACAGACGCACAGCAAGCTAGCGGCAAGTCACCTCCTCAGAATCCCTGTCACCTCCCTATGTAGGACCTTGTGACACGTTCTGGGACTGCCCCTGCAAGTCCTAGGGCGTTGGTCCTGTTTTCTCACCCTGGTAACACCTCTCTACTTGGAGCAAAATTGTTATCTGGTGCAGTACAGTCACCCTTCCTTTTCAGTGAGGTTCAGACCTAACATACCGTCAAGGTCACAGACATTGTGTGTGTGTGTGTGTGTGTGTGTGTGTGTCTTAGGCCTTGTTCCCTAGAAGCCCAAGAAGCAAATCCTTGTGCAAGTGAAGTTGAGGATGGGCGGGGAGAGGGCTGGGGTCCTGATTTAGCCCATCCCACTCTGGGGAACTCTGGGGTACAGCCGGCTGGCCGGCCGGCATCCCAGCGTTGTCCCTTCTTGAGCCAAGGGGGTTGGCGTTTTGTAGTCCCTGTCTGCAGGCTGCCCTTGGGGTGAGGGCCAGTGTGCTGCTCCTGAGAGTGGCAGCCAGTGGCAGTCACTCGGCAGCAGCTCAGGGCTGGGTGCACGGGCCTGGCGCTCGAGTCTGTAGGTTCCACGAGGCTTTTCACACATGCACACACTCAGGTGAGCACCACTCCCATCCCGTAACATTCCCAGCCTTGCACAGGCTGCCCTCCGCACCCTGCCCGTCTCTGTTGCTCCTAGTTAATGCCGCGGAACTGCTCTTCCCCTTATCCCACAGGTTGGTGTAGCCTGTTCCGCTCCATGTGCGCGGAGGCCCCATTTTTGGGTCTCAACATTGTCTGTACCCTCGTCTTTGTTGTATCGTCTGAACAGACTACAGGTGATCTGTGTCTCTTGGTGGGCACTGGCTGTCACATGCTGGGTCACAGGCGGCACATGGGTTTAGCTCTCGCGCTCTCTGCCTGTTTCCCTACATGGAGACCTGGCTTCTCTGAGGCTTTCCATGGCTCCACTTCCTTACCAACACTTAACATTGTCAGTCCTTTATTTTTTTAGTTTTTATTTATTTATTTATTTTGTCTTCTCTAGGGCCACACCGGCAGCACATGGAGGTTCCCAGGCGAGGGGTCTCATCGGAACTACAGCCGCCAGCCTACACCACAGCCACAGCAACGCAGGATCCGAGCTGCATCTTCAACCTACATCACAGCTCACGGTAACGCCAGATCCTTAACCCCCTGAGCAAGACCAGGGATCGAACCTGCATCCTCATGGATGCTAGTCAGATTTGCTTCCGCCGAGCCACCGTGGGAACTCCTGTCAGTCCTTCTAGCATTGGCACTTCTAGTGGGTGTGTGGTTTTGTGGTAGTTTTAATTTTGTTTCCTAACAGCTAATGATGTTAAGCGCCCACATATGTTTATTTTCCTTAATTTTCTTTGGCTGCAACACAAGTCCTTTGGCTCATGTAAAAAACAAAACCTTGGGAGTTCCCGTTGTGGCTCAGTGGTAACAAACCCCCCTAGTATCCATGAGGATGCTCCTTTGTCAAAGATCAGTTGGCTGTATTTTTGTGGGTCTGTTTCTGGGCTCGGTTCTGTTCCATTGATCTATTTGTCTATTTGGGGTTTTTGTTTGTTTTTGTTTTCTTTTGCGTTTGTTTTTGCCAATGCCGTACTGTCTTGGTTTCTGTAGCTTCATAGTAAGTCTTAAAGTGTTCTTTTTCTTCAGCCTTGTGTTGGCTTTTCTGGGCCTTTTACCTTCTTACTTCAGCCTTCGAGCCAGTTTGTTGATATTCACAAAATAACTTATTGGGATTTTCTTTAAAGCCACTCTGTTTTAGATATATTTGTTACGTCAGGTTTTTTGTTTTTTGTTTTTTGTCTTTTTAGAGCCACACCTGTGACATATGGAAATTCCCAGCCTACACCCCAGCCACAGCAACACAGAATCTGAGTCGCATCTGTGACCCACACCACAGCTTACAGCAGCACCGGATCCTTCGCCCACTGAGCAAGGCCAGGGATCAAACCCGAATCCATCATGGATCCTAGTCGGGTTTGTTACCACGGAGCCCTGATGGGGACGCCTCGGATCTTTTTATTTTAAATTGAAGTGCAGTTGGTGTATAATATTACACGAGGTACAGGTGTACAAGAGTGATTCCTGATTTTAAAAGGTTATACTCTGTATTACTCTCCGCTCTGTGGTTGTCATAAAGTATTGGCCGTCCCTGTGTTGTATGAGCTTACTAGGATTTTGATTGGGGTTGTGTTGATTCTAGATCAGGCAAGTTAGGAAGAGTTGGTCGTGGACTTGTGTTGCAGCCAAAGAAAATTAAGGAAAATAAGTATATGTGGGCGCTTAACATCATTAGCTGTTAGGAAACAATTAAAACTACCACAAAACCACACACCCACTAGAAGTGCCAACGCTAGAAGGACTGACAGGCGTTCCCACGGTGGCTCGGCGGAAGCAAACCTGACTAGCATCCATGAGGATGCGGGTTCGATCCCTGGCCAGCGGGGAAGATCTCGCTGCTTGTTTAGTGCTTTGGTTTGACTCCTCGGCGCTGGCAGGTGACCTGCAATGTGCACTTTTTATGTGTCACGTTAGCTGTAGACCTAAGTCAGTCTGTCTGTCTGTCTGTCTTGGTGTTAATAGAGACAGTTCTCTGTGTGGAACTTCAGATTCCAAATGTTTGTCATTGGTGTATAGGAAAGCAGGTTCATTTTGCGTTTACCCTTTTACCAGTTTCTCCTCGCCCCCCAAGCCCCTGGCAGCCGCTTTCCACTCTCTTAAGTGTTTGGCTTTTTTCGGCGAGGCCGTGTGTAAGTGACGTCACACAGTATCCGTCCTGCTCCGGCTCGTGTCACTTAGCTTAAGGCCCTCGAGGCCTGTCCATGTTTTTACAAAGGGCAGAATTGCCTTCTTCCTCAGGACGGAATACGTTTCCGTGTGTATTGTATCGGTTCGTCTGTTGGTGGACACTTCGATTGTTTCTGTGTTTGGGTTTTTGTGAATAAGGCTGCAGTGACCATAGAGGCGTAGGTATCTTGTTGGTATCTTCTTTTTCATTGGCCAGCTGTCGAGAAGTGGGATTGCTGGATCATAAAGTAAGTTCTATTTTTAATTTTTTGAGGAACCTTCATATTGTTTCCATAGTAGTGAAATTTTTTTTTCGTCTCAAATTCCAGTTGTCCGTTGCTGGTGTGTGGAACAGCAGTTGACGTTTGTGTATTGCTCTTATATCCTACAGGAGTGGTATAATCACTTCTTAGTTCCAGGGGGTTTTTTGTGAATTCTTTGGGATTTTTTTGCGGCGCTAATCATGTCATCTGTGACCAAAGACAATTTTATTTCCTCCCACTCTGTATAGCTTTTCTCTTCTTTTCCTGTTTACTGCATCAGCTAGGGCTTCTGGTATGATGTCAAAAAGGAGCGGTGCGAGCTCCCATCGTGGCTCAGCAGTGAGGAACCCAGCTAGTATCCATGAGGATTCGAGTTGAGTCCCTGGCCTCGCTCAGTGGGCTAAGGATCTGGCGTTGCCGCTAGCTGTGGTGTAGGTCACAGACGTGGCTTGGATGCCATGTTGCCGTGGCTGTGGTATAGGCCAGCAGCTGCAGCTTTGGGCCTTAGCCTGGAATTTCCATATGCTGCAGGTGTGGCCCTAAAAAGCAGAATACATAAATAAAGTTTGTTTTCCAAAAAAAAGAGTGGTAAGAGGATATCCTTGCTTTGTTCCTGATCTTAGTGGGAAAGTTTCTATTTTCTCACTGTTAAGTATGATGTCAGCTGTAGGATTTTTTGTGGTGGTGTTTTTTTTTTTGTTTGTTTGTTTTTAATCAAAGTTCTGCTGTATTACTAGTTTACTGACATTTTTTACTATGAATGTGGGTGTTGGCTTTTGTTTAATGCCCTTTTTTTTTTTTTTTGCATCTACTGTACGATCAAAATAGTTTCTTTAAGTTGGTGTGATGGATTATACCAAATGTCTTTTGAATGTGTGAGATCTCACTTGGTTGTGATGTGTGATTCTTTTTATACATTGTTGCATTCAATTTGCTGGTGTTTGGTTGAGGGGATTTTGCATCTGTGTTTGGGTATGGCTGTAGTTCTGTTTCACGTGATGTCTTTTTCTGGTTTTGGTGTAGGGTACTGCTGACCTCGTAGATTGAGTTATACGCTTGAGCTGACTGAACCAGCTGCTGTAATTTTAATTTCCTTTTTTTTTTGTCTTTTTTTTTGCCATTTCTCGGGCCGTTCCCATGGCATATGGAGGTTCCCAGGCTAGGGGGTCTAATCGGAGCTGTAGCCACCGGCCTACGCCAGAGCCACAGCCACGCAGGATCCAAGCCACGTCTGCAACCCACACCACAGCTCACGGCAACGCCGGATCCTTAACCCGCTGAGCAAGGGCAGGGATCGAACCCGCAACCTCATGGTTCCTAGTTGGATTCGTTAACCACTGCACCACGACGGGAACTCCTCCCCTTTTGATAAGTCTGGACTACTCTTAGAGTGTAAGCACTCTCACTGGTTAGCTTTATACAACGCCCCTCTATTGTATAATTGAAGAACTTACCTAAAATATTTTAACTTAACACAATCTCCATGCCATTTCATTTTGAATAACTGATACTTGGTATACGTGTTGTCCTGTTCCACTGGGTACGTTGCAGTGGAACATACAGCTGTTTCTTATAGATCTGGCAGGAAGCAAGGTAGAAATGTTTTCCAAGATGAGATTTTAAAACGTTACTTTACTGTCAGGACTGGTATTATTATCCTACTGTTTTATGTAGCAGCACCACATCTGTTCTGTTGTATATGATTGCCTGTAGCCTCATCTGTAGCCTGGAGGGCTCTTAGGGCACAAAATTTAAGGAGGTGCTCCTTGAGTTCGCAGGTGCACAGCTGAAGGTGGCACTCGGGTTCATGGCCCTGAGCGTGAGTGCCTCCTTCCGTTTTGTGCTCAGGCACCCAGCTCGCCTTCCTGAGTCCTTGTCTGGTTTTGCACTCAGTGTGTGCTGATTTTCTTGAGTAATAGAGTTAGTTGCCAACTAAGTCTGCTGAGGTTATAAATTGGTCGTCTGCTAGGATTGTAGAAGAACCCTCAAAAGAGGCTATTGTAAAAGCAGTGACTTCCCCTTTCTTCTTCTTTTTTTGTCTTTTTTTTTGTCTTTTTTGCCTTTTCTAGGGCCGCTGCCTGCGGCATATGGAGGTTCCCAGGCTAGGGGTCTAATCGGAGCTGTAGCCGTCGGCCTACACCACAGCAACGCAGGATCCGAGCCGCGTCTGCAACCTACACCACAGCTCACGGCAACGCCGGCTTCTTAACCCACTGAGCGAGGCCAGGGATTGAACCCGCAGCCTCATGCTTCCTAGTTGGGTTCGTGAACCACTGTGCCACGACAGGAACTCCCCCCTTTATTCTTGTAACTTTAACTTCTGTGGCTTTCTCTTTATTCTTATAACTTTAAAGGACACAGGCGCCGAGGAGTTTAGAGTTAAGCACCTTGTTCTTTGGTGGTGACCCTTATCTTGTACCTCCGAGTCCGCTTCTCTCGCCATCGCCTGTGTCGTCCGTCATCTGTCAGGGGGAGCAGGGACTCCTGTTGGTGTGTCTCCAGAGTCTGTCATCTTCAGTGGTGGCCACGTTGAAGATGGTACCTGTGGTGTGGGCTGTGAGTGGCAGTGTAAATTGGCACAACCTGCCTGGGGAGCAGTTTAGCAAGAGTCTCAAACAGGTGTGACCCTCCAATCCTGTAACTCTCCTTTTAGAAATGTACTCTAAGAAACTGGTTTGATAGGTGACTGGGAGAGACTCAGGGGGAAGAAAGGATGGTGTTTGTGGCAAAACTTCTAATGCGGAGACGCTTAAAACACCTAAACGCCCAGCAGTGGCCGCAGCTCATGGCAGCGCTGGCTCCTTAACCCACTGAGTGAGGCCAGGGCTTGAACCTGCGTCCTCATGGATACTAGTCAGTTTCATGACCCGCTGAGCCACGATGGGAACTCCAACGTGTGTCGTTGCTGAACGGAAATGAGTAGATTGCAGAAACAGTGCTGCAGTCTGTATTTATATTAATTGGAACCATCGTGGTCTCGGCTTTACCAATTTCTTACTTTCCACTGAGTTAAGGACTAGTTCTCTATTTCTGCATGTTAGTGGCTCCAAACAGTACGTTTTTGTTATCTCACCCAGTTCGGAGGGGCAGGGACCTGAGAGCAGCTCGCAGGGTGTTTCTGGCTCAGGGTCTTCTGGAGGTGCTGGCATCTGAAGCCTTGCCTGCTCCCCGGGGGATCCACTCTGGGGCTGGCTCGTGCCTGTGCCTGGAAGTTGGTGCTGGGTCCCTGCCACGTGGACATCACCTTAGGGCTGCTTGAGTATCTTCACCACATGGCAGCTGGCTTCCCCAGAACCAGTGAGCCAGGTGAGCAGGGAGAGCGCCAAAGCGCCTCTTAGGATGTAGGCCCGAGTCACGCACTGTCACTTTTGTCGTGTCCTCTTTGTCATCAAGTCCACATTCAAAGTGAGGGGAACCAGACTCCACCAGTTGGGAAATGTAACGCAGAAAGACGTGTGAACTGGGGACAGCTGAGAAAGCTGGTGAGGTGTCCCCTGGTGGCTCAGCAGGTCGAAGGTTCAGGGTTGTCACTGCTGTGGCTCAGGTTCCATTCTCTGTCTGTGGAATGTCTGAATACTGTGGCCATGCTCCGTCCCGACCAAAAAAGGAAAACTGTTGAAATAGAGACCTGACTTAAAAGTCCCTTCTCCCAGGCAAGGCTTCCTGACTGTGAGCTGGCTTTCTTTTCCCTGTGAAGTTGGCTTTTGAACATTTACTTGCTTCTCTTTTATTGTAAACATCTTTATAGCCAATGATTTATAATTGTATTTTTAGGGTCAGTGGCAGAAGGCTGCGTTGCTTCGTCGAGGTGTGTGCGTCGGATTTTGACATGCTTTGTTCTTTGGAAAAAATGATATTGATTTCCATTCCTTGGTCTCAGCAGTTAAGTGCTTGCCTTGGCCTCCGCGTGTGGTCGCAGAGGCAGTGGCAGGGCGCCTCCAAGGCTCGGGGAGGACGCTTGCTCTCCGGGATGTTTCTGCGTCGCCTCCCTATCTGATACAGTGGCCTGTGCTGCTCGCTCCCGTTTGTCCTGCACAGCTGGGCTTGTCGTACAGGCTCCTCTCTTCGTGACTCCTGCGCTGCGAGGCGCGGGTGTCGCTGGCCCATGGAGGAAGAAATGAGGGCTCAGCGATGCCACATCTTTTGATGGCATCTCTGTCTGTCTCCTGCCTCATTTAAACTTTCTCTGCTTTAACTTTAACGGCTTGGCAAGCTGAGGACCGTGTCCCACTGGCACTGAGAAGGTGGCTCGAGCTGTTTGGGCCTTTTGGGATGAATTGTCTTTCCAACGCCGCTTTAACGCCGCCGTCTTTACTTTTGAAAGGAGTGTCGGTAAACCCAGCGTGTTGGCCCGCGGCACGGTCCCCGTGTCAGCTGTACTGCAGAAGACGAACTTGTGAAAAGTGTGATGGGGACTTGAAAACATGCTCGTCTCCATAACCAGTTGTCTGCAGCTTAGTTATTCATCTTTTCTTGGCTTCTTTTCCCATCTGTAATGGGAGAGTCGTAATTCTTGATAATGAGAAAGTTAAATTAGATCAGCTAATCTTCCTCGGTCTAATAATGTTTCCATTTCTAATATCCAGTCAGTGGCCTCTAAAAAAGTTACCTTTTTTTAATTGAAAAAAATGATAAAAACTGAGGTTCTTCTAAAGGGCATTAATGAACTCTTCCTCACTGAGACACCAAACATCCCCGCTATTACCAGTTGCCTCAGTCTTTTCAGGACTAGAGCAAATAGAGATAAACACATTCCACCTAACTTTTTAAAGGAAATGAGATGGCATTCTGTTCTCCTGGTACTGAATCGTAGAGATGCCATACCAGCACCTTGAGAGCTGTGTGGTTATTTTTCATACATGTATAATATTCCCCAAATGGTTTGTATCATTTAACTGCTTTCCTATCGATAGATACATTTGCACAGGTTATGTCCAGGGCTTTGCTGTTAAAACAGTGCCGTAGGAGTTCTCTGGTGGCTCCACGAGTTAAGGATCTGGCGTGGTCACAGTTGTGGCTCTGGTTACTGCTGTGGTGTGTCCTGATCCCTGGCCCAGGAACTTCCACAGGCCGTGGGCTCAGTCAAAAAAATAGGAGTTCCCGTTGTGCTCAGCGGTTAACGAACCCAACTAGCGTCCAAGAGGACTCGGGTTCGATCCCTGGCCTTGCTCAGTGGGTTAAGGATCTGGCATTGCCGAGAGCTGTGGTATAGGTCGCAGACTCTGCTCAGATCTCACATTGCTATAGCTGTGGTGTAGGCCAGCAACTACAGCTCCAATTGGACCCCCTAGTCTGGGAACCTCCATGTGCCGTGGGCGCGGCCCTAAAAAGACTAAATAAATAAATAAAATAAAAACTTAAAAAACAGTGCTGTAATTACCAAACAATTCTGGTGTAAGAAATCAAAGTCTTTTGAAATTTATTGTGATGAGATTTAAACTGTTGCATTTTGTTTTAGTACTTTAAGGTGAGCACTTTTCTGGTTATAAAGTAATGTTTTCTATAGAAACATTGAAATATCCTGAAACATATAAAGACAATTCCTTATTTGGAATCCCACCTACCACTTAGAAATAAAACACTGTTTTATGTATTTAAATTTTCTTCTAGCTTTTTTTTCTCTACATATTTTTGAATTGAGAATCATATTGCACACTTGTGTTGGTTTTTTGTTTTGGTTTTTTTTTTTTGGCTATGTGTGTACCATGAGGAAGTTCCTGGGCCAGGTATCGAACCTGCACCACAGCGGTGACCTGAACAGTGACAATGCCAGATCTTTAACATGCTAGGCCATCAGGGACCACTCTGTCCATTGTTTTTTAAGTAGGATTTTTAGTAATTTATTACTATATTTTGAAGCACTTCAAATGTTTTTTGCACGTATGGGAAGTTGGTTGCTGTTATATTTTCATGAAAGTTCTTATAGGTCTACAAAAGGACAAACCTTTTGATCATAAGTTGTACGTTATTCACAAATAAAACTTCTAACTTTTAACATTTTAATTAACTCAAAGTATTTAACTTGAATATTCTTTGAATTGTGTAAAAATTATTAGTATTGTGTTAGTGCATGAGAAAACTTCAAACAGATGTGAAACTGGTTGTCCTGCTTACATTGGTAAATGGATTAAATTGCTAATGGAAAATAACCTAAACAGATGAAACAAAGGAAAGCTCACAGTTGTTTTTAAATCAAGGTATTAATAAATATGTAAGTGGCTAGCAGTCAGTTTGAGCATTTGGTCTTAAGGAAAGCGTGTTATGTAAATTCACTTTGACCTATACTCCGTTTTTTTACTGTAAATTTTTTTTCTGATGGCTGATGAAATCTAATTTAAACACTACGTGACTTTTTAAAATCTTCATTTTGTTACCACTAAATTCATTTGCATGAAGAAAGCGTTGCCCCCCTTTAAAAAACATCTGTGTTAACGGTAGTTGTGAAGTTTGGCCGTATTTGATTTTCAGAGAAGATAAGATAATATGCCTGAAGCTCAACGTTCAAACAGAGACGTTTGCTGTAATGTGCTGTTGTTTACATGTTGATGGATGGGTTTAGGGTCACAGCTGTGCAGGTGAGAGATTAGCATTGAAAGCAACATGTATGCTGTAGGAACAATAGGCTTAGTCATTCCAAACAAGCTTGATGAGTGTCTTGGAAGAAACTAGACTGCTTTGACTGCTACTGGGAATCGCTCACTTTCCTAGGCCTCTAGAATCTAAAAGATAAAGGATATTTTCAAGTACCTTAAACTGAAGCCAAAAATTTGTTACGAATCAAAATGTGAGTGTGTTTTTTGCTGGTACCTTATTGTGCTCTTCCTCCCAGTCACTTGCTTATTCTTGGTTATGTCGCGTTGTTTTTAAAAACTTCTGTTCTGAAGCAGCCTCGTTAGTTTCTTCTTCTAAGAAAGTACGAAAGTACCTTACGTGGATAATCAAGCAGCAGAAAATAAGGATTGAAATGAAATGAAAGTCTCCCTGCCTTTCACCTCCACTGCTCGCCCCCTGGCCCCCAATCCTTGTGGTCCTTCCCAGTTCGTCCCCGTCTGTGCAGAGCTGCTTTCTGTGTTGTAGAATCGTACATACACACGCTTGTCTTGTTCAAACACCCGGCAGAGCGTGTTAAACAGACTGCTGTGTTTCTCCTCGCACCATCCCCCTTCTGTGCGGAGAGTTCCTGATCTGTACAAACAGATCCACTGCACTTCTTTAAAAGCTGTATATATCGCTCCCTGGGATGAATGTTCTCTGAATTATTTAGCTGTCGAGTGTTTTAAAGGCCGTTTAGGTTCTCAGCTTTTTAGCTGATTTAAGCAGCATTGCGGTGCATGTCCTTGTAGATGTGCCAGTGATATTTGGATGTTAAGTGTCTAGAAGGGCTCCATCAGCGCCTGTATGCGTTTTCAGTTTTTACAGCCGTTTCCAGACTGCCCTCCAAGGAGATCCTGCCTGTGAAATGGGAAGGCAGCTGCTGTCTCACAGTGTGCCGTCTCAGCTTTTAAAACTTGCGAGTTAGATAGGTTTAAAAGCCTATTTCATTGTGTTCCTATTACTTTCTTTTTTTCATAAAATGAGTAAAGTTCTTACGTTTAAAAGATATTTTTCGTTTTTTCTTTATGTACCGATTATAGCTTTGCAATTCTTTCTGTGTGTTGGTCTTTTAGAATTGTTATTGAGAGCTTTTTACAAATAGTTGGTTTTACAGTGTTAAAAATATTCATTCCCACTTTGTCACTTTTTTAAAGCTTGGTTCTGTTTTTTTCTGTGTAGAAAGTTTTGATCTTTATGGGAGCCAGTTTATCGTTCTTAAATGAGTTAATGACAAACAGTAACAGAGCTAATGTGTGAGGCGATGTTTCTTTCTTAAACACTGAGGTTTTAAAAACGCTTCCCATGTTATCTTTACATATTTTTATTGTGCTGTATGTATACGTTATTCTCGGGTCCATGTCAAGACTTATTTCGGCTACTCAGTTGCTGCAGCCCTACTTATTGGCTAATTTTTTCTCTGCAGATTTGAAATGCAAGCTTCATCAAATGCTGAGTCTCTGTTTTGATTTGAGTCTCCCTGGAGACCTTCTGACCGGGACCCGTCTACTCCTGCCTCAGCCCGGCTGGTATAGGCCAGTGTGTGTTCCAGAGTGTGGAGTGTCCTAACTCTGGTGGTGTATGAAAGAACATTTAAAAATGCAGTAGCGGGAGTTCCCGTTGTGGCGCAGTGGAAACAAATCCGACTAGTATCCATGAGGTTGCGGCTTCTATCCCTGGCCTTGTTCAAAGGATCCAGTGTTGCCGTGGGCTGTGGTGTAGGTCACAGACAGGCTCAGACCCCACATTGCTGTGGCTGTGGTATAGGCCGGCAGCTGCAGCTACAATTCTACCCCTAGCCTGGGAACTTCCATATGCTGCAGGTGCGGCCCTAAAAAAGCAAAATAAAATAAAAATGCAGTAGTATTTATTTCAGCCCCTGATAGGAAACTGAACCAGGGAACTGGGGCTTCCCTGAAATGCTTGCTCTGAGGAGGAGCGTGGACATGCGGGATGGGCCAGGCCCGCCTGCACACCGGCGGCTGCATACATGCCTGGGATGGGCTGCCCCAACCCTGGCCCACTTGGCTCGCCTGGGTCTGCACACGGACGAGCCTTTGTTCAGTTTTTAGCAGCCTGGTGAGATCTCACCTTCAGACGTCGATTGTTATTTACTCATCTGAGCCGTGTGAGGGCTCAGCTTTGTGGATTGGAATCGGGCCTGGGCCTTTATTCTTTCCCGCCTGACTGCCAGGCTCGGCCTAGGCTGGGGAGTAAAGAGAAACAGGGTCTTTTTTAAAGCCTAAAGGTGAAGATTGTCCTATAAATTAAGGCACATTCGATTATGATTTAAGGACCCACTGGAGCCAGTTTTTTCATGTTGTGAACTTACTGGCTGCATGGAGAACACAAACCAAATAGAGCAGGGATTTCTGAAATTGGGTTTTTTATGGACTGGCTGAGCGCGCAAACCTGTCCCATGATAAGCCAGATTCCATCTCTCGAGCTGTATTTTGACACCATGGGCATACTTCCCCAAACCTGTGAGGCTTTGGGGAACAAACAGGAAAGACTTCTACGCAGCCTGCAAGGAAGTGCACGTGTGACAGAATTAAAAAAAAGTGTAAAAGCTGAGAACACACGGCAAAGGCTAGAGCTGCGAACTGGCCAAGCACATGAAAAGTTACGATGGAAAGTGATGACTAGTGACAAAGCAGATAACATGCCTGATAAAATTCCTTTGTCTGGTGATCTGGCTCCTTGTCCACCTAGAGACGGGGCCAGGTATGTGGAGCAGCCGTTATGGTGCTAGGAAGGATGGAGTCGGCACTGCTCACTGCAGGCGAGGGAGCCAGCCCCTGAGGTTGCGAGCTCAGCTAATCCTCTCCTGCTTGTTGGCTGGAAGCTGATACACGAGTCCAGGAGGACAGCTGATCTAACTCAGAAATTAGAGGAAAGCCTTTAATACCTCTTGGCAACTTTGCGACAGAAAGTACCATACAGTTAACATGGGCTGTCGGGGGAGAAGCAGAAGATGGTACCACATCCATGGTGGGTCCGCGAGGGTTTGATCCAGTGTCGGGGCACCAGAAACTTGACCTTCCGTTCAAAAGGCAGTCCTCTTCATGTCCTGTGTGCAAGGATGTTTAAGCACAGTACTGAGAGGGTGTCCCGTCGTCACTTGTGTCAAAGGCAGGAGACTTTTAGTTCTCTTAGCGCTGGAAGGTGTGGCCCAGGTGTTTGAGCACCACCGCCCCTGTACCAAACGCAGACCGGCTGTCCTGATGGTCCCCAGGAGGATGAGCTTGTCCCCAGCTCCTTGCCGCGCTGGCGCTGGTCTCCGCCGGAGCGGACTTGTGCTTCAGGTCACTCTGCTTGCTTAGTGGAGCGGGTGCCATGGGAGTCGTGATTAAAGGCTTCTCCCGAGGCTCTAGCAGGTCAGGCAAGAGCAGCAGTGCGGTTGGAGGGCGCCTGTCCGCCGGGGAGTCTTTCTTCCCAGAAAGAATCACAGCATGGCAACATTTGTAAGAGCGAGTGCAAGGGTGAGGAATGGTGAGGACATTTATACTGTCACTTGTAGTGTTTCTGAAATTATTTGTTGACCTCCCGCGGGAAGGTAGGACGTTGGAATTGCTGATTGGATTTAGGATTTGTCTGGCCAGTGTTCTGATGTGGGTGGTACTAAACCGTCTTGGTAGGAAGATGTGGGTCTTTCTCATGTCAGCGTCAGTAGATAAGGGATTTTTACCTTCTAGACTCTAAACTTATCATGAATTGTTCTCAGCTTTAAAGGTTTTTTTGTTGTTGTTGTTTTTTAGGGCTGCACCCGTGGCATATGGAGGTTCCCAGGATAGGGGTTGAATCAGAGCTGTAGCTGCCAGCCTACACCACAGCTCCCGGCAGTACTGGATCCTTAACCCACTGAGCGAGGCCAGGAATTGAACCTGCGTCCTCATGGATGCTAGTCAGAATCATTTCTGCTGAGCCACGACGGGAAGGCCACAACTTTAAAATCTTCAAAGCTTCGGATTTCCAATTGTACCTTTACTCTTTCTCAACTTAATCCTTCAATCATTAAATTGAGCACAATCCTAAATATCAGAATTTTAAAGAGGAATAAGACAGCTTATTCTTAAGGAACTCAGAATTTATTAAATGAGAAGCAAATAAATGCAGGGGCATTTACTCTCTCCAGGGGCAGTAAAATACAAATAGTCCCTCTTGAAAGAGATACTTTGTTATATCTCTGGGTGATACAGTCCTAGCGCCTTCCATAGGTGCCTAAGTACGGAGGCTGCTGAGTATCTGTCAGGTGAGGGTGGCTTGCAGCTGGACGTCTCTCCCTGTCTGTCTGGGTGTGGGCCCTGCTCCCCCTGGGGCTTCCTCTCACGCAGCGCTCGTGGTCACCCTGCTTTCCTCTAGTTTGAGGCCTGCTTGTTTCCTTTTATCCTGCTCTTCTCCGCCCAGAGCAATCACGCCCACACGGGTGCTCTGTTGGCCTCCGCTGCTGCAGAGTGACCTTCCGCAGCATTTGGTGGCCATGCCTCTGGATGTGCCCTGTGGCTGTGTCTGACCAGGGCAGACACAGCCATTTTCTGCGTGTCGAGTAGCACGCGTCCATGAGCGCCTTTTGTGCCAAAGCAGCCTCTCTGCGCGGCGAACTCACCAGCTCGCCATGTGGAGGGGTAGGAGTGCGGGGCTGTCCTGGGGGTGCATCCTGGAGGAGATGACATTGCAGGGGAGCCGTGCTCGCCCGGTGCCTGTGTTAGTGTCAAGAGTGAAGGACGGACGGGGCCGAAGCGGCGAGATGCTCGAGACGTGAAGGTCAGGGCGGGTAGGACGTGCCTGAGGCAGCATCCGGACGTGGTGCAGGGGACGCGGGGGCAGTGCTTCTTATCCAGATACTCCTGTGCTGAGGCCGTACGTGACCTTGATCCCCGGGAATACACGGGCAGTGTATCCTCCAATTATGGTCTCAGACAGGCTACCGTGAAATAGAAGCAGAAGGGCAGTGTCATAGGTTTTACGCACATCTGGTTAATTTAAACATTTGAGCATTGAGAAGGGATGGTTCTGTGTAGTGGTCATGGATCTTTTAGGAAATGGTCTGTAGATGGCAGTTACTGTAATTTTTTGAGGCCGAGGCAGCCGGGAGTGAGGTGACACAGACAGAGGGTGGGAAGCCAAGGAAGAAGTTTAAGCTCAGGTGATGGGTGAGCCGAAGTTTCCAGTCCGTACTTCCTCCCGGGTCTTTATTACTGGCTACATACTTGTCAGTCCCAGAGCACCTCAAAGTCAGGGAGCTGTGAATTTGTCATTGCCTCCCTTCCATCCCACGCTGTCCTGACACATGGGTCCCTGTGGCCAGCGATAGAGGTTCCGCCTCAGTTCTGGCCTCCGACTCCAGTACGAGTCAGCAGACTGTAGGTCGGGGCGCCCCCACTCCTGCCTCCCTGCTCCACCGTCCCCTGAGTGCCTCTGAGTCCCTGGGGCAGAGCCCCTCTTCGTTTTCTGCGCTGTCTCACCCCCGTGTCTGCCTGCGCTGAGCCCCCCTCTGCTGATGCAGGCTTCAGAGCTGGTGTCTGAGCGGAGTCCAGCCCACACGAGGCCTCAGCAGGGAGCTGCTTCTGCCCCATCAGACTGTGCGCTTTCCTTACTTTAGAGACACCTAGCGCCTGGCGCGACCCGTGAGTCAGTGGGAATCTGTGCAGTGACCAAGGTCCTCTCTTGTCGCCCTTGACTGTCTCTGGAATGGACGCCTGCTCTGAGGTGGGGAGCGGGGGAAGGGGCTGTGGTTCTGATTTGGAATTTGGTTACAAGTTCAGGTGCTACATGTGACAGAGTGCCTGTTCACAGATACCGAGGATGTGCTGAAGTGGCTTTTTATGGCAGCCTTCGTGCCCCAGGTCTTTTTGATGGTTTATTTCACTTTTTCTGAACATTCTGTATCCTTTGGTTCTTGCCCCTCCTGCTCCCCATGCCTTCTGAACTCAAAGTGTGGTGACACCAGTTTTTTCGGTGGCCTCCCCTTCCCCACCGGCCTCTTTTCTGATATATGTTCCAAATTACGTGCGTATTATGAAGACAAAAGATTTTCTTAATTTCTAAAAATGTGGAACACCACGGTCATACTTAATAGTCTTTGTCAGAGTAAATGGCCCACTGCTTCATGGCGTAGGCTCTGGGCCGGTCCTGCGCTCAGATCTCCGCTCCACCCTTGAGCCTCACTTTTGTCATCTGTCAACGGGAAAGTGATGACACGTGCTCCTAGGGCGGCTCTGAGGAGCACACAGGTTGTTAAGCAGATCCGGGGATTTGGAAGGTCGTTTCGCACGAGGAGGGCATTCGTTTTACTGTGCCACGCACAGTGGGCGGGTGTAGACGGAGCAGTGCTGGTGGCAGCTGGCGCTGTCCCCGGAGTCTCTTGTCCCGTGTGACTGATGTGACCTGTGGGATTGGGTCGGCCTCTCCGTAGACCTTTCTCTTCTCTGCGCAACATTGAGGGACCGTGAGTCTTTGAAAGGCCTGAACATTTATTTTTTATTTTTTTATTTTTTGGAAGTAAAAAATTTTTTTATCGTAGTCGATGTGCATTTTTTAAAATACAACTTTATTGTTGAAATCACTCATCAGGGTTTTTGTGTATATGTCCAGTACTTTGGATTTGCTTGCTGTGCTTTTTTTTATTATTTTTGAAATGAGCTGCCTTAGGTAAGAAATTCTGTAGCCCTTGAGCCCAGGTGAGTGACGCAACCACTATGTTTTAGGTCCCAGCGGCCATCGGAGCTTAAGGGCGTCTGTCTCCAGCCCATCCAGCATCGCCTCCTCTGCTTTCCTAGTCCTCTCAGGCCATGCAGTCCCCTCAGAGTAGATTCCTAAGTATTCGCTTAGACTCCAGTTGTGTGTTCTCTCTCTCCCTCTCTTTTTCTTTTCATGGCCTCTGGCGTATGGAAGTTCCCGGGCCAGGGGCTGAATCAGGGCTGCACCCGAGGCCTACACCACAGCCACAGCAACTGAGGATCCGGGCCGCATCTGTGACCTACACCACAGCTCACGGCCACACCGGTGCCTTAACCCCCTGAGGGAGGCCAGGGAGGGAGCCCGCCACCTCTCGGTTCCCAGTCGCATTGGTTTCCGCTGCGCCCCGACGGGACCGCCGTCACTTCTCACTTGAGAGTTTCCATCCCTCCTCCCTGCGATTAATTAGTACAAAACTAAATGTTTTTCTGACCTTTGACAGAAAGGCTTTTTATTCGAATTCAAGAAATGAAATTTTCCATAATGGAAAATATCTGGGGTTTTTTTTGGATATAAACGTTGGCAGTGTGAAACTTTTCATTCTGTACATTGTGTGTTCGTTCACATATCAGAGAGTTCTTTTATTTCCTTGAAAAATTAAGGAAAAATGTTTTGGCCATACCTGTGGCATATGGAAATTCATGGGCCAGAGCCATAGCAGTGACAATGCCGGATCCGTCTGCCACAAGGGAACGCCTCAAAATATTATTTTAAATTGGCTTCATTACTTGTTTTCTGATACTATTCTGATGAGTTACATGTTTTGTTAAGAAATTTAAGTGTATTAATTTTTTAGTGATTCATATGTTGATATCTTTAGTTTTATTTAGGATTAAATTTACGAAAATAAAAGGACGTACAGTATAGACTGGAACTGTTCTGGGGGGAGAGGGTTGTTAGTTTTTTTGTTTTATTTGAAATGTTTTAACTTTCCCCTTTGTTATTTCAGCTCCTTCTACATATTAAGTAATTTTCTTCAAAATATAGTTTTACTTACAAAAAGAATTTTTATTTTTTATTTATTTTTTTGGTCTTTTTGCTATTTCTTTGGGCCGCTCCCGCGGCATATGGAGGTTCCCAGGCTAGGGGTCCAATCGGAGCTGTAGCCGCCAGCCTACGCCAGAGCTGCAGCAAAACGGGATCCGAGCTGAGTCTGCAACCTACACCACAGCTCACTGCAATGCTGGATCCTTCACCCACTGAGCAAGGGCAGGGACCGAACTTGCAACCTCATGGTTCCTAGTCGGATTCGTTAACCACTGAACGACGACGGGAACTCTGAAAAGAATTTTTAAAACTTTAGTAACAATAAAGAAATGTGATATTTTTTTCATTGAAAAAAATTTTTTTTTTATATTTTATGGCTGCACCTGAGGGCCAGGCTAGGGGTCGAAAGAGCTGCAGCTGCAGCCCTACACCGCAGCCACGGCCACTCCAGGTCCAAGCTGCATCTGTGACCTATGCTGCAGCTTGTGGCAGTGCTGGATCCTTAACGCCCTGAGCGAAGAGGCCAGGAATCAAACCCACAGCCTCATGGACACCGTGTTGGGCTTTACCCCGCTGAGCTGAGCCACAACGGGAACTCCTTCATTGAGATATTTCTGGAGATCATTGTGGACTCACACACACCTGTCAGCAGCGACGCTGGAGGTCTCTGGTTCTGGTTGTCTGGCCCCTTGCACTTGTGTTTTGCAAAATCCGGTGTGAGTTCACAGCCAGGATACTGGCCTTGATCCCCCGCACTGGTCACGCTCACATCGCCCCGGTCTCACCTGAACTAACGTGTGCGCGTGAAGAAATCCGATTGTATCCTTAGAAAACTACGGAAGTAGCAGCTTGACTTAGATCTGTGACTTGGGGTGCGGGAGCCTCACATTTCTCCCTAAGTCAGAGTGTGGATGATCTTTAGACTCCTTTGGGGTCAAAACACTCTGTAATTTTTGAGGGCTGGAATTGGGAGTTCCCATTGTGGCTCAGTGGAAATGAGTCCAGCTAGTATCCATGAGGACGCGGGTTCGATCCCTGGCTTCGCACAGTGGGCTGGGGATCCGGCGTTGCTGTGAGCTGTGGTGTAGGTCGCAGGTGAGGATCGGATCCCCAGTTGCTATGGCTGTGGTGTAGGCCGGCAGCTGTAGTTCTGATTCAACCCCTAGCCTGGGAACCTCCATACGCCCCAGGTGCGGCCCTAAAAAGCAGGAAAAAAAAAAAAAGGAATTTGAAACTATAACCTCTTTATCTTTTCCTTCTTTTTGTGTTTAGGAAGAAAAGGCTTCTCTTTTACATCGTACTCAGGAAGAGAGAAGGAAGAGAGAGGTAAAAACGGGTAATAGTCTGTAGATAAGCACTTTCCGTAACACTGAAATAAGTCTGGGTTTTGCTGTCGTATATGGGAATGTGTATGTTACATGCGACATGTCTTGTGTATTTACATGTGTGTTCAAGTTCAGAAACATTGCTGGACTTGTTGGATTTGATAGTCATTTGTCCTGGGGCCGTTGTAGAGAAGATGGGCTGAGAGGCCGCTCACAGAACCAAGGGAGAAACGGGCTGTCGGCTCACTTCCTTGCTTGTGACAGGAAGTCTTGGTATATGATGACCACAGTCTGCCAGGCAAAAGGAGGAAACGCCCTCTTAAGGCACGCGTCTTAACTGTTTGGGAAGAAGCTGAAGAAACGTTGTTGTAGCCTTTATTTTCCGCTTCACCTTTCTGGAGATCATTTCTTAAAATGGCTTTCCTTGGTTGACCAATCAGCCCGTTGTGCCCGTGGCCTGTTTTTCTGGATTGTTTCTGTTCTGCTTTTTAAAATGCATCCCTTCCTGTAACAAATGTTCATTGGGAGCTTGTCGTGTTCCAGGTACTGAGCTGCCAGCCGGGCATGTAGGTAGTGGTAAGACTGTGCTTCTGCTGGGCCATAGATAAGAGCACAGAATTGGTCCAGGTCCTGAGATGGGCGAGGGCCTGCTTTGGCGAGGGCCGTCTCTGAGCTCGGGAGAGTGGAGGGAATGCCTGAAGGATGGAAAAGAACAGCTGTGGAAAAGCGGGAGGATGAGCGTTCTTGGTTAAGGGCGGGGCACCTGCAGAGCGTCTCAGGCCCGCGTCTCAGCCTCAGCGCTGTGGACACTGGGACCAGGTAATCCCTTGTCGCGGGGGCTCCCTGCACATTGCGAGGTGTTAACGGCACCCGTGGCCTTTCTCCATGGCCACTGCTCCCCCGTCCCTCAGCTGAGACGCCGAAAACGCCTTCAGAAACCACCGTTCAGATGAGAACAGTGTGTATGGGTTGGTGTGTTTTATCTTTTCGGGAAGCTCGCAGCCATCCCCCCCCCCCCCACCCAGTGCTGCTTCTGCTCCATCTCCCTCTCCTCCTCCTCCGGGGCTCACATTGCAGATGGACTCGACCTTCGCATTACGTCCTGTTTCCTGGACTCTTTTCTGAAGATTATTCCTCTTGACTTCTGACCTCATTTCTCATTTGCAGATTATCTCTTAGTAATGACTGATGATTAAATATGTCCACACAGTTCTGGGAGGGTTGTTTTTGTTTTGTTTTGGGCTGCCCCCGCGGCATGCGGAAGTTCCTGGGCTAGGGGGTCACACCTCCGCCACAGCAGTGACAATGCCAGATCCTTAACTGCTAGGCCACCAGGGAACTCCTTCGAGTTCTGCATTTCAGTTTTTATTTCAGCTCTAGAATTTTCTTTTGATTCTTTCCTTTCCCAGTTCTCTTGTCTTAATTTCTTGAACGTAATTGTAGATATGTAAAGATAATGTTTAAACTCTAGTGTTTGGAACTCCTCTGGGTTTGTTTCTGTTATTCTCTTGATTTTAAATTCTTCTCTTTTGCCGAGTTTTTTTTTTTTGGTCGAACCCTGGACTTCATATGTTCTGAACAGAAGCGATAGCATCAGATTCTAGAATGTGGAGCAGGTGATGTTTGCTTCTGGCAGGAAGCAGGGAGAGCGGTTGCCTTTAGCCCGTGGGGGGAGAACTGGGTTGAAGCTGGCTGTCAGTGCTTGTGGGGCTGACCTGTCCCCGTGCCTTTCCAGGAGGCTGAGCGTCACGGAGACTTCCCCAGCGAGCAGCCGAATGGCTGGAAATAAAATGTTTTGAAAACGCATGGGGTGGTATATGTTTTTAATTAAGTGCTTAGAATCATTTTACTTATGAATACATGGCCAGACTAAATTTAAGCTGGGAGCTCCCTTGTAACCATTTCAAGCCCAGCAGGTGCCCTTTTGTGGCCTGGTGGTGGGTGCTGTGGCCTCAGGGTTTTGTGAGTGTGAGTGTGCCTTTCAGGCCTGGCAGGTGGCATTCGTGGAAGGTGTGAAACCATGCCGTGTGCTAAGACGGAGTGCCGACTCTAGTGTCATACCTGTGTCTGCCTTCCGAATCTTTATGGGAATCTCGGATTTCTCGTCTGTGGGTCAGGAGCCTGCTCCCCTGTGAGGTTACTGTATGGTTGCATGGGGAGTGTCTGTCTCAGGGCTGGCCCAGGATCGGCTCTCACATGGCGGTAGCTGCCGTGCTTGTCGTCATGAGGAGGAATGCATAGTTTTGCTAGGTCTCTGAAAACTCTAAACACCGTCTCCGGTTGATAAAAATTGGAGGTTTCTGTGTGGAAACAAAGTAGCCTTTAAAATAGATGTATTGTGTTGTCTGTATTTTTTTAATACTTAAAAACTTTTTTAAAAAGTCTGACTATGCTGATGGAGTCGTAAAGTGGTGTGGCTGTTTGGAAAGCAGCCCAGCCGTTCCTCAGACGCCGCCTCTGCGCCTTGATTTACACCCAAGAGGAACGAAAGCCTGTGTCCCCACAAAAGCCTCTGCGCGGATGTCCCAGCAGCATTCTTCCTGATGGGCCGAAGTGGGAGGCGCACAGGTGTCAGTCCCCTAATAAATGGATGAACAGGTTGTGAGGCATCCGTGTAGTGGAGCAGCCATAAAAGAGTGAAGTATCGGTACATGACGCAGTGTAGATGGACCTCGAAAACATCGTGCCGAGTGAGCAGAGTCGGATGCAGAAGGCCGCATCATGAATCCATTCTGTGGGATGTGCAGTATACGTAGCATCGCCAAGGCCATATTGACAGAAAGTTGATGAGTGGTTGCTCCAGGTGGGGGGCGGGGGAGGGGGGAGGGAGGGCAGAGAAGGAGGGGTAGCTGCCCGTGGGTCCAGGGGTTCCCGGGGGGATGGGTGTGGAGAATGTCCCAGTTAGGTCGCGCTAATGATTGCATAACTTTGTATTAAAAATGGGTGAGTCGTATGCTTTAAGAGAGTGAATTTTGTGGTATGTGAATTGTATAGCCTTTTCTTAAAGGCTTAATTCGCATGTATGATTTGCACTGATTCTGACCCATTGTTCCCTCCTCCCTATGTTATTCAGGAAGAAAGGCGAAGATTGAAAAATGCAATAATTATCCAGTCATTTATTCGAGGCTGTAGAGACCGAAAGCAGCAAGTAAGTTTGCTTTTAAACTCAGAGGGAATTAAATTAGAGCTCCTTTTAAATATAGCCTTGGATTCTTGGAAGTGGCATTCATTCTGTCGGTATTTTTGTATGTGCTTGTTTTAGTGAACGTTAATCTGGGTAGTGCTGTTCCCCAATAGTTCATCTGATTAGCCTTCATAAAGATTTATAAACAGGTGAGTTTTTAGGTGATTTTTAAATAATAAACTCCAAACATAGGCGACCCAGGGCTAAAGATGCCCGCAGAAGGAAGCGGCCGAGGACGGCTGCCGTGGCCTTGCCGCTGCCCTCGAGGCCCAGACCTGCGGGGTTTTCTCGGTAACGGCGCCTTAACTGTCGGTTTCCACCCCTCCAGTCGGAGCATTCACCGAGCGGGTAGACCGCACGACCGTGTGAGGCTGTGTTTGTGTCTCCTTGCAGTGTTCCACCCAGCGGAGTGCGTTTGATCGCTGTGCGAACTTGTCCCAGGCTGGTGGCACTTTCTCCATTGCCAGCGGTCCCAACCTTACCCTTTTGGTGAGGCAGCTGCTGTTTTTTTACAAACAGAATGAAGACTCAAAACGTTTGGTGAGTGTTACCTACTTTCACTAGCCCTTGTTCCCGTGTCCTCCAGCGTTGTACTTAGCGTGGTCAGAGAGCCCTCCAGTGTGTGCCTGCCTGGTGACCTTCCTCAGCCACGCCTCTAGGTCACCTTTGTGAGAATGCCTTTCACCTCTTAGCAACCGACACTGATTCTCAATAGGCCTTTTCCTTTTTTTATTATGGAAATTATCAAATAGAAGAAAGAGTCGACTGCGGCGTCCGGCGTCCTACTGTCCCCCGCGCACCCATCGCACCGTCTGGACCGTTGGCACCTTGTTCCGTGCAGAGCCTGCACCTTCAGGCCTGTGACGCGCACCCTGAATATCGTAGTGCCTTCTCGCTACACGCCTCAGTGCAGATCCCTCAAACCTGGGGTTTCTCTCTTAAAACAGCCACGGTACAGTTGTGCGACTTTGAAACTGTCACAGGCTTGAGATGTTAGCAGTGATGAGTGTGTTAGGGAGAAACGCGCGGATGACTCCTCTTTTAAAACGTGGACCTTGTTACTGTGTCCAGTTTCCCAGGAGATACTAAGAGAGGCATATGTAATTATTAGGTTAAATATATATGTATTCTTAGAAACGTCTGCGTACCGATAGTAAAACATTTAAATGAAAAGATGGGGCTCCAGTGGAAAGTGAGCTTTCCTCGCTCCAGCCGCACCCCCCGAGCGCTCCTCACGTGGAGTGAGTGCAGCCAGCGGAGCCGAGCCGTGTGCGTCACTGCCTGTCTCGTGCTTGCCGCTGACACCCAGCGTTCATTTCTGAGTTGGCTGAGGCTGGAACATGGGAAGCGCTTGCCATAAATCCCGAGAGGCTGCAAGGGTGGCGGGCGCTCTCTGAGCTGTCCTTCTGGAGCAGTCTGTCCCGTCTCCGGGCTCGCCGTCCTGCCGCTGGACCACTCTCCCCGGAGCACAGGCGTCGGGTCGGGAGGGTCGTCGCGCTTTGTCTCTGCAGAGCGCTGTCCCCACGGCAGGGCTGCTCCCTCCACTCGTGGTGCTGCTGCCTTGTCCCAAAGAGCCTGCCTAGAATTAGATGTCATCAGCGCTGGTTAAGCTGACGAGAGTGACCCGAGCGTTTATTCAGTTTTCACACAAAAATGCAAGAACAGTAAGTCGCACACGGCGGGGAGCCTCCTGCCCCCGTCTTCACGGTCCCTCATTCCCCCCTCAAGAGCAGACATAAGGCCCCTTGAGCTAGTTTTTCTAAGGCGCCCTGTGCCAAACTCAGCTCGGGTGGCCGTCCCTTCCTCACCCGCTCCCTTGATTGTTATTTTATTATCATGACTCTGAATATGGTCTCTGCTAACAGAGTGTGCTGTGATGATATTTTCTTGCGTGTACGATTTTCTTAAATTATCCTGGAGTCAGTCAGTGTGTCATTCTGTTATCTTTCCTTTATGAGAAAGTCTTCTGCCACCTCGGGATGATAAGAACATCTCAGCGCCATTTTCTGCGTTGAGAGGGTTGGGTCCTTGACGCCCTTTCCCCCTGCACCCCAGGAACGGCTGCCCCGGTTTGCAGCGGTTGCTCTCCAGGCCCCTGGCATCCTGGGAAAAAGCTTTCCTCTGCCTTAGCCGCTCATCTTCTCTCCGGATTCCACATCTTTCTGCCTTCTTGGTCAACTCCCTTGTCTTACTGACACACACCCTTGGTTGACTTCCTGAGCCAGGATGGCTAAGAAGGAACAGTTTTTAAAACGCACCTCAATTTAGTAAGTAACAACAACAACAAGTTAAGCAAAGTGGATGTTTCGTGTACTTAGAGGTGCATTGGTCGTCGAGGCTCGGAAAAACAGGATCACCGCATGGTCCACTGCAAGCCTCTCCGTACAGCACGGGGCACAGAGGCCGCCTTTGATGGGAACCGTGAATGGAGCAGAACCTTTAAAACCCGCGAGTCGTTGTGTTCTGTGTCTGAAACTTGCATGCTATTGTACATGAGCTGGACCTCAACTAACCAAAAAAAGTTCTGATAAAGTGCTCTCAGGTTCGCGTTAACGTCACGGACAGCTTCGAGCACTACCTGACGTGGCTGCGTTTGCAGCCTTCCTGGAGTTTCAACAGTTGCCCTTTATACTTTCATAACGTTTAGTTCCTTACGTCCTATTTCGATGTGTTCATGGGTAGTGCAGATTTTTAGAAAGAACATGTCAGATAGTTCAGGAAGTATTAGTATCCTGCTGGTTCCTGAGCACATATGGACCTGTAGCTCCCACTACGTCACGAAGAAAGCCTGTGTGTGGCAGACGGACGTCGGAGGCCCTTGGGGTTGTTCCCACCCAGCTTAGGACATACTCGACGTTATCATGCAGGACACCCGTGTTGTTGCTTTGATAACTTTTTTTTTTAAGGACCGTGCCCGTGGCATACGGAGGTTCCCAGGCGAGGGGTCCAATCGGAGCAGTAGCCGCCAGCTTACACCACAGCCACAGCCGTGCAGGATCTGAGCCTCATCTGCGACCTACACCACAGCTCATGACAACACTGGATCCTCAACCCACGGAGCGAGGCCAGGGATCGAACCCGTGTCCTCATGGATACTAGTTGGGTTCGTTCACTGCTGAGCCACAACCTAAACTCCTGATAACAATTTATATCAAAGAAGCATTGCTGTCAAGGGAGCAACACCATGAAGATGACAGGCAAAGAACCGGTTGTGTGGCACATGCAAGAGGCTATCTTCATTTTAAGTGATTCCGTCTGTTCTCGTGACATGAACAAATGGCGAGAAATTCCTTGTTAGGGATTACGTTTTCAAAGTCATTTATGGCAGGTGCATTCACTCTAGACAGGCCTCTGGAGGCAAGTCAGGCAGAACTCTGACTCAGCATCTGCTGAGCTCCACCACTCGTCGTGTCCAGGACAGTGGGCTGTCTGGCCATCCCAGGACACAGCTCTGAGCGGTGTCTCCGCGTGCAGCCGTCTCGAGGCAGGCTTGATAAATGCGGCTGTTCGATATTTGAAGGGCGCACTCTGATGGCTCCATGTACGTAAACACTGTGATAGGCTTCCTCCCATCGAGTTAGATGCCACGTCTGTCACCTCCTTGCCCACACCCGGCCTTTAATCGGGACTGGCGGGGCTGGACGATTGTCTTTTCTCCCCAAACTGCGCAGCCTTAGGGAACAGCAGGACCCCAAGGGAGAGGGTGCCGGAGAAAGGTAAGAGGAGGAAGCGGTGGTCCTCTGTGATGTGTGGTTAGGACTGTGATGCTTGTCTGTTTTCGTCACGGGTTTGCTGATTTTTGCAGGTAAATTGCTTGTGTTTCACATGTGTAAAACTTTTAAGTAGTTTCGGTAATAAATTTAGTAATTCAGCTTAATGCTGATCCGCTGTTTTAAGATGGAAAATTCTGGATGTGTGTAAACTGCTAACTAAAACCTGACGTAGAAGATTTACTTCTTACCGTGTTTTGAGTATGCGAAGTGTCTATTTATCAATTAAGGAGATTTGGGATGTTACGTAATGAGTAAACAGCTAACTTTTTTGTGGGCTGAGAGTTGTAATTGTGTGTTTTGCTCTTTCAGATATGGATGTATCAGAACCTAATCAAACACAGCTCTCTGTTCGTCCAGCAGCTGGATGGATCTGAGAGACTGACGTGCTTGTTTCAGATAAAGAGGCTGATGAGCCTCTGTTGCAGGTAAACGCACCGTTGGCACTCGTGTTGCATGGAGATCCCTTGTCGAGAGGAAAACCGTCGGGTTCTCATCCTCTGAGACAGTGGTTTTTCCTTTGTCCTTTTCTGAGACTGGAATATTCTCTGTGTTACAGTTTTCACACCTGTCATTCCCCCTGTCGAACATGTGGCTTTAAATACCTTCCAGATGGTGTTTTCTTTCTAGTAGGGTCTGGAATCTTGTGAAACATCGGGTGTCCTGCTTGCCGGTGTGGGGGTCGGCCAACGCCAAGGCCCTCCCTGGGCGATGCTCCCGTTCTCCGAGGGTCTCCACTGAAACACGGGCCTTTCCTCGGGCTCGCGGGGTTGACGGGTGAACTTAAAGCAGCCGCTTGCACAGCTTTCCCGCACTGGGTCTACGAGAGAGCACACTCGGGGATGTGACGTCACCTTCAGATGGTTCCGAGCCTTCAGTGTAATTTCCGCGGCCTGGCTGGAAGCCGCTTGTAGGTTTACCTAGGACGGCGCTCGGAACTAGGCTGGCTGCCGGACCTCGGGAACACTGAGCTGGGCCGCCGTGAGAGCCTTTATGAAGAGAGGCTCTGCAAGGTCACAGACCCCCAGATCTCGTCTTTGACAACCCTTTTCTTTCCTGAGAAAACTGTACTTTGGAAAACACAGCGAAGGCTCTCTCCTCCAGAGCAGGAGTCAGCAAACCTTTGCTTTAAACGCCCAGGTGGCGGGTGTCTTGGGGCTGTGGCTGCTGTGCTCGCGCTTACGTGCACTTTGCTTTCTCGTACGGCCTCTAGAGCTGGAAGGGGCGCTCTTCCCTCAGGAGCCACACGGTCTGTGGCTGGTGTGGTCCACGGGTTGCAGCTTGTAGACACTTGAGGTACGTTGGAAGCTATTCATTTAGCAAGTTATTTCTTTATGGCCACACCCACGGCGTCTGGAGGTTCCTGGGCCAGGAGCTGAAGCCGAGCCACAGCAGTGACCTGCGCTCTAGCTGCAGCAACGCCGGATCCCTTAACCCACTTTGCAGGGCCAGGGAATGAACCCGTAACTCTGCGGCGCCCGGAGCTGCTGCAGTCAGGTTCTTAACCCACTGTGCCACAGCAGGAGCTCCTGGCAAGTAATTTTAATAGATGATGACTCAAAGTGTACTTTCTTCTTCTTCCTGCCGACTCTGGGTTTTGGGAAATTTCTACACCAGAAAAGTCGAGAGAATGCCTCGTGCCCTCCTCCGCTCGCTCTTCAGCAGTTACCATCGTGCGCCGTCGTGTCCCCCTCTGCACGGGTAGAGCGCGTGGTTCTTCTGAAGCACGTCAGACATCGTGGCACCTCACCCAGGTCACCACCAGGCCCTGGGCACAGCGCACTCTCTGCCCGCTGTCATGCTGTCCTCCCACCTCAGAAAACTGAGAGGAACCCTCCCAGACATACGCCCCCCATATTCACATTTCATCTCTTAGCTCAGAAGTACCTTTCGTGCTTGTTTTGATGACCCTGGCATCCGTTTGTTTCACCTCTTCCTCTGTCTCCTCTGCTTCCTGTGAATTGGACGTCAGGTCTAGAGGAAGGTTTTTCAGCGGTGTCCTGTGGGTATTTTGGGCCGACCCGTGCTCTGTGGTTCTGTGCGGCGTGGTCCAGTGTGTCGTCAGGCCCGTCGCAGTGCCCTTGCCCTCCTCCGCCGGGCGCGGGAGGTGCCCCCTCGACCACCTCGTGGGAGCCCCTGACGTCGGGCCCGACTTGATTCAGTCCCAGCACGTCTACTGAGAGCGCTTCAGAGCAGGTGTGTGCGGGCGCATCCCGAGGCCTCTCCCTTCTTAGTGGGGCCAAGAGAAGACAGGGCCTCCGCTGTCCTGTAGGGGGACGTTGCCGACTGTCATCCGAATCCCACCTCTCACCCCGTGGTTTTCACGCGCCATCGTCTCCGCCTAAACCAGCTGCGAGAGCCATGGTTTAGGAAATACCACTTTTCCTAATTCTCTGTCCTCGGTGTTTGTTCGTTGGCGTTTTGTGAAGAGGGCCTGCCTCCTTTTCCTTTTGGCCTCAGTCGTGCCTTTTCAGTACGAGGGGTCGGAGCCCCGAGTCTTCTGGAGCATCTTTGCTTTCTGGGCCCTCAGTGTGGGGGCGCAGCCGCCTCCTCTGGGAGGCCTGGGTGGGACTCTTCTCTCCACGGAAGCCGGTTCAAGCGTGTGATGATGGTACATCCTGCCACGTGCAGGACATTGGATTGTAGGTGCTTTGGCAAGTGACGGCAGAAGGGGTGTGTGCTTGCTGCTGCTCTTTTAGGCTCCCTGGGAATTCACGGTGACGTTTCAAAGCCAGGGAGGCGGTGTCACGTGGCACAGCGGACGTACCCCGGGGTGTTTAAGATATATGAATTAACGGGACAGGGACAGCGATGCCACCTAGCTGGAGTGTGGGTGGGACCCCGGTCCCACAGCGCAGTATTGAAGTCGAGGTCACCAGGCCTGGTCTCACGCTGCGTGTCTTGCCAGCCTCGTGGCCTGACACGAGTTGCCGGATCGGACTTTCCGCATCCTTCTAACGTGGGCATAGTGGCCGAGACCGGTCCCGCCAGGCCAGTACTTCGGTTCTCCCCTGGGTGGTCGCTGCCGTCTTTCAGGTCATCTCCTTTCCTTGGACCCTCAAGGCACCTGCGTGGGCTCCTGGGACCTCAGGACACAGGGATTGTTGTTGGCCTTTAGCACAGCTTTTCAAGTGCGCATTTTCTGTGTCATTGTTATTCTGTGCCAACATTGAAGACAGCTACAGAGTGGAGTTCCCGTCGTGGCTCAGTGGAGGTGAACCTGACTGGTGTCCATGAGGATGTGGGTTCGATCCCTGGCCTTGATGAGTGGGTTAAGGATCGGGATCCCCATGGCCATGCGCTGTGGTGTAGGTGGCACATGCAGCTCGGACCTGCTGTGGCTGTGACGTAGGCCGGCAGCCGCAGCTCTGATTCGACCCCCCGCCTGGGAACCTCCCTATGCCTCAGGTACAGCCCTGAAAAGACAAAATAAAAAGAAAAGAAAAAAACAGCTCTTTGTCAACTTAAGTAAATTGATTTTGAAAATAAAGGTAATTTTTTAAAAAGCTGACAAGGGTGGACATTCCTTGCACCTTGTCTTAGGCCAGCATCCGTATTGGCTCATCAGTTCTTTGCCGTTTAAACGCGTTTCTGGGGTTCCTCCCGAGTGCTTGGCTCACCTCTCGGCACTGCGTGTGGCCGTGCCGGGGTTCTGCTCTCCTAGGACTCTTCTGGGAGATGGAGAATCAACACGTAAGCTGGAGATGCCTTGCTGTGACGGAGAGAAAGGTTAAATGATGACAGGCATTGGGGGGATCACAGGAGGAAAGCGGGGAGTGAGGTCTGGGGGGCGGTGGGCTGGCGGGAGGGCGACCCTGAGGAGGTGCCTTGGAGGCGGCGGGGGCCTGCAGGGCAGATTCCGGAATCTGGAAGGCTCTTTCTGTAGGACTTCGGCTTCCACGCTGAGAGAGGAGGGAAGCCAGAGGAGAGCTTTGAGCGAAGAGTGACATGGCCTGAATTTTCTTTCTTCGGCGACTCTCAGTGTTTTTATTGTGAAATTTTCAAACTGAAGCGTAGGCAAGTGGCCCGTAAGAGCTCCTTGCCTGCCGTCTGGCGTCAGCGGTTTTTAACGTCATTGACCGCTGTTCGGGTTTTGCTGGATCCTTTTACAGCAACATAGTGACATTCCAGTCACAAAGTGCTTCGGTTTTATTGCTGCATCTGTGAAAGTGGCGGAGAGTAGCGCTAAGCCACACACGGGTGGCCCGGCATTCTGGCCTGACACTCCCAGCAAGGGCCACCCTCATGCGCCGAAATGGCTCCGTCGGTCACGTTTCCAAAATATATTTTGTAGCTCTTTTTCTCTCTTTCTTCTTTTGTAGAAATAGGATTGTGTACACATTACCTGGGATGTTTCCTAATGCTTTTCATCTCGAGTGGCCCCTGCTGCCCTACATCTGCAATTTATAATTTTCTGGAACTGCTCTCGCTCGTGTGCTGCAGAGACAGGGGTCCCTGAGAGTCCGCAGGGGTCCAGCCCAGAAGGGATGGTGTTTGGGGCCGTGGTGGTGGCAGTGGGAGGAACATGAAGTCGGTGGGTTCTGGTGGAGTCCACAGGATTTACTGACGGTCTGGGTGTCGGGTTTCAGATACTAAAGTCTGGGATGCGGACCAGCTTTGGGTTTGAGCGTTTAGAAGGATGAAGTAGTTTTAAACCCTAGGAAGCCTAAGCATGGATGAGATGAAGTGACTTGTGTAGTGAGAGAATCAGGCTGGTGCCTGGGTGGGTGCCCCCCCCCCCATTAGGGTGCTGTGCAGAAGAGGGAGGGGTCCAGGCTCTGGCTTCAAGGGGGTGGGGAGTTAGCATAGATGAAGTCGGAGAATTGGTCACGGCGTTGGCGACGCTCAGCATTATTTTCTTATTTTCTAGAAAAGGTACAATCAGGACTCCTGCACGAATGTGTTTCAGTGATTTTATTTGACTGGTTAATGCATGAGGGAACCAGTGAGATGCTACAGCTGATTCAGATGAGAATTTGCCTTAGGGAATTTATATTCTCTCTCTGACAGAAGCTGTTTGCATTGCCAGGAACAGGAGTCATTTGTATAGTCCTCTGCGGCAACCATGTGCATTGCTGTGGGTTTTCCCCCGGGGAACGGGCTCCCTGCAGAGGTGCAGAGCAGCCGGGGGGAAGGCAGGACGGGTACAGCAGTGAGTGAGCTGGACGGCCCATGACTGATTGATTGATTGATTGATTTTTTTGCCTATTTCTCAATCTGAGAGTTTTCCAACCAGTAATACCACGGGTCATCTTGACGAGAACAGTGACGGGGAAGGCCCAGCTGGCTCATTTTAAGAGTAACTGATCATTTACAGGGAGGGAGCAGAGACGGGGGTTAGGAGTTGGCGAGGGCAGCGGGAACTAGAGATGAACTTGAGAAAGTTAATAACGTGCTTGTCGAGGATCTGGGGCGGGGGAACACGGGGCGGTGCGGGAGCAGGGCTGCTGGGGCTCGGCCTGGCCAGGGGGAGGCAGGGCGCCGTTGGCCTGGGGACAGGCAAGGGCCGTGCACTCAGGTCTTCAGGAAACGAGCAGCCCGGGGCACAGAGTGGGTGCGTAGAAGTGGAGACGTGTGACTGCCCAGCAAGCACTTGCGGTGCTCCTCAGCCTCTTCGTGGTGATGGAAGTGCAGGCTCGGATCATAGTCGGGTACGGTTGGACAGCCAGCAGAAGAGCTCCGACTTGAGAGTGTTCGCCGTGGAGTCGGGGCTCTCAGAGGCTGCCCCGCACACGGACGGGTTCCTGTCAACCTGAACCCTGTAGCTTCCACACTCCCCAGGGATTCCTCACCTCGGAACTTAGCAGAGGAAGGAAGCAGCTCCGTTCAGGGCTGTCCTTGAATGTTCACACAGCTTCTGTACAGCAGGAAAAGCCTAGAAATGGTGACGACATTTATTTCCCTGCTTGGGTACTGCCGGCCGTGAAAGGGCGCACGTTCTGAACACACGTCGGATGAATCTCAGAAAGATGCTGACTGGAGAATCTAGACGTCAGTGTACAAACTGAAGGATTCCTTGCGTGTGGAATGGAAGGAAATGCAAGCTCGTCTCTCGTGACGGAAACCTGGGCTGGGGGCATGGGAGACGGGGGGGCGTGAGCGGAAACGGGGGGTGAGGGGCTGGTTCGGCGTCTCCCTTGCCGTGTGGCGTGTGGCGTCAGAGCTCGCTGGGTCGCCTGCCTTGGATGAGTGCAGATTGCTGCCTGTGCATCATGTGTCCATAGAATTGGTTTTTAGAAAAGATGTTCTTTCTTTTTAAACGACACTTAAGTTTGTGACGCTGAGCCTTCTTTTCTGTAAGTCTCAAAGTGAGAAGGGAGTCTCTCGTCAAAATACTAGATCGCGTAGGGCCAGAAGTATATTATTAACTGTTCTCCTTAGGGGGTGTTGGGTTGTGGGCACGGGAAGTCCTGAAGGCTTTTTTGAAAGGAAGGCGAGAATAAGACACTTTTAAGGAGATCGTTATCTGGGTGGCATTCGATGTCGCTTAGGTGAATTAGGCAGCACCCCGTGGATCACGTGCCTCTCACTGCAGTGTGGTCTTTAGCTGTTCTTGTCTCTCTCTCCCTCTGTGGTTGTGCATTTTTCACCTCTGGAAACCCAGTGCCAGCGCTGTGTTTGACACGGAATAAGGAGTCCGGAGCAAAGAGTGAACGGCACGCCCTTCGATTATTGTGCTTGCGGCCTGTCTCTTTGCAGAGTTTTTGCGGTGCTAAAGCGCAGTGGCTAGACGCTTAGCGCGGTGAAGAGGCTGCTTGGAGGAAACGCTTGGTGACCTCTTCCACCTAGTGAGTGCAGATGCTCTTCTCTTTGCTTTTTCCAGGTTACTGCAGAGCTGTAACGATGACAGTTTGAATGTTGCACTTCCAATGAGAATGCTGGAGGTGTTCTCCTCCGAGAATACTTACCTGCCTGTTTTGCGAGATGCTAGCTATGTGGTGTCAGTCGTTGAACAGATTTTGCACTACATGATTCAGAATGGTAAGTCTGGGTCGGCCTCCCTGTGGGACGGGGCCGCAGCCGGGAGCCCCCTGAGGACGTGCCGTGCCACAGCTGTCCTCGTCTCACGCGCCCTGAACACCCGGGAACGTGTTTAGCTTCTTTGCCTAACCTGTCCCGTTGCTCTCCAGCAAAGCAAGTTCACGTCTGCGTCCAGGAGCTGTGCAGGTGCTCTCACCAGGATCTGGGCCTGCCCTGAGCACCGCGCCAGACCGGGTGGGCGCAGTGACGCCACAGGCCCAGCAGTAGCGGGCCTCGGCCCCTAGAGGCGAGCGAGGGCGCAGTTTAGCTGGCTCTCCTGCTGCCTCGGTGGCCCCCTTCTTAAATGACTGCGTGACCTGGACATGGTACCCAGGGTCCGAAGTTCCTTACTGCTGAGCCACAGCGGGAACTCCTTGGCTTAGTTAGTTATTTTGTTTTTAAGATTTTTATTTTTTCTTATTACAGTTGATTTACAGTGTTCTGCTGTACAGCAAAGGGACCCAGACATACATATATATATACCTGGGAGTTCCCTTTGTGGCTCAGCAGGTTAAGAATCTGACTAGTATCCATAAGGATGTGGGTTCCATTCCTGGCTCCTCTTCAGTGGGTTAAGGATCCGGCACTGCCATGAGTTGCAGTATAGGTTGCAGATGTGGCTTGGATCCCGTGTCGCTGGGGCTGTGGTGTAGGCTGGCAGCTGCAGCTCCAATTCCTTCGCTAGCTTGGGACCTTCCATATGCCACGTGTGCAACCCTTAAAAAGGAAAAAAAAAAAAAATTGGAGAAGCCCTACTCAGTTTGTTGAAAAATTAGAGAAACTACTGAGTTAATTAAAAGTAAATTGAAATTTGTGGAATCTGCTCTTTTAAAAAAAATTAATGGTAGTTATAAATTGTCTGCTATATTAATTGATGTATTATATGTGGTGACTTAATGCTAAGCACTGGATGAGGGTTTTTACTTTTTTTTTGTTTGAAAGTGTAAAGAAGACACCTACGAAAGAGGCATTATTTTGAAATGTGTCTGCAACTAGGAAATGTTCAGGATCTTACATAGAAAGTGCTGCCTGCTTCCAGCCATTTTTCATCCGTTTTGATAAATTTCTCCCCGACGTTAGTAACCTGTAACATTTCAGCCTTCTGTTTATTAATTGGTTCTGGTTCTTGAACACTGTGCTGTGACTTAACATGAAGCTTTTTAACGATTGCAACCGAACCCAGTATTCCTTTCATGCTGTGAAGGTGATCCGTACGCTCACATATTGATGTTAATGTAGTAATGGTGTGATTCTTAAGAAAATTTTTCTTGATGTGTTGAAGAACCTGGGGGGCATGTATGTCTTTTCAGTTTTGTGGCAAAAGAGCTTCCGCACTTTCTTGCTGAGGTTCTCTGGTAGTCAGTGTGTGTGAGGTTAGAGTTGGGCGTTCACAAAGCAGTCTGGTGATGGCGTGCAGAGGCTTGTTTAGTTACCGAAGCTCAGCTGCAGAGCCTGGAGGACTCTCTTCCAGGATGAAGTGTGTCTTCTGTTGTGTGCGGACCGTAATGAGATGCCTACGAGCGCCACCTGAAGGCCATCCTGATACCATTCAAGAAAGGGGCAAATGTTTCGAAAAGGTCGCCTGACCTGATGCGCAGGTGATAGGAGGTTTTGGCCACACCCTCAGGCCATCGGCAACGCAGAAAGGCCGTGCAAGTTGTGTCTGCTTCCAGAGCGTGCGTTCCTCGGTGCTCACGTTGGGGTCTTCAGAGAGGGCCTTTCCTTTAAGGGGTTCGAGGTCCCCACAGGAGAGGGGGAGCTGCAGGTCCTGATGGGCAGTGGGGGCGGGGCCGGGAGTCCTGGCCCCTCGGGAAGCGGAGGTGCTCACGTGGGTTCGCCCCGTGGGCCGGTCAAGACAGCTGAGTGTCGCTGAGGACCGCAGCCGCGGTGGAGCAGAGGGCATCCCAGGTGGTGAAGGCTGTGAGTTCAACACGGTAGTGTTTTAAAAACGACACACTACTTAATTACTTGGAGGGTGCTCAAGAGACAGATTTTTAAAACTCACATTGTATGGGCCTTGCTTGGATCCTGATTCAAGCAAACTAGGTAAATAAAATTTATTTATTTATTTATTTTTAGAAACGGGGCTTTTATTATTTATTTATTTATTTTTGATCTTGGGGTTTTTTTAGGCCTGCGCTCGTGGCACATGGAGGTTCCCGGGCTAGGGCTCAAATTGGAGCTGCAGCCGCCGGCCTACGCCACAGCCACAGCAATGCCAGATCCGAGCTGCGCCTGCAACCTACACCACAGCTCACAGCAATACTGGATCCTTAACCACTGAGTAAGGCCAGAGATCGAACCCACATCCTCATGGTTCCT
This sequence comes from Phacochoerus africanus, assembly GCF_016906955.1. Lineage (NCBI taxonomy): Eukaryota > Metazoa > Chordata > Mammalia > Artiodactyla > Suidae > Phacochoerus > Phacochoerus africanus. The sequence continues at coordinate 1,512,144 of NC_062559.1, read as the reverse complement.
GGTCGGGTTTGTTGTCACTGAGCCGCAAAGGCAACTCCTTAAATGAAATTTATAGCATGAAGCAATTGGAGACGTGAACACTGACGGGGCACTTGTGGTGATACTATACGTATAGTATATCATCGGAATACTTATATCTTGGATTGGCTTCCAGATGCGTGGAGGACAGGTGATTGACTGTAGTTGGTAATCATTGATACAGAGTAATGGATACTTGGAGTTTATGCAGCATTTAAGGTGACACGGGTGCTTAAAAGTGTTTCGTAAAGAGTTGAAGAAGTACTAACTTGAATTAGGACCTGTAGAAATTTATAAAAAGCATTTAAAAACTGACAAGTTTTTTTTCCCTTGTTATAAGAAGAGGTACCACATTATAAATCTGTTTTTCTTTTCTTTTAGGGTATTATAGATCTCTCTATTTGTTAATTAACAGCAAGCTTCCATCAAGTATTGAGTATTCTGATTTATCTCGAGTTCCTATAGCAAAAATTTTGCTAGAGAATGTTTTAAAACCATTGCACTTTACTTACAACTCCTGTCCAGAAGGTGCAAGGTGAGAATGGAATCAATTTACTGATTTTGAAATTTCACAAGATGTGTATCTAACGGTAACGTTGACGTAGGATGCTCTTTTAAACACTGACTTGAAAGTCAAATCTTGGTTTATTGGTGTAACTCAGTTTAGAGAAAGATGTCCTTTTTCTGTCTGGCCTGCACCCTACTGTAAATTCATATAATTCTTTTTTTTTGTTTTGTTTTGTTTTTTTGGTCTTTTTGTCTTTTCTAGGGCCGCACATGTGGTACATGGAGGTTCCCAGGCCAGGGGTTCAGTCGGAGCTGCAGCCACCAGCCTACACCACAGCCACAGCCATGCGGGATCCGAGCTGTGTCTGCGACCTACACCACGCAGCTCTCGGCACCGCCGGATCCTTAACCCACTGAGCGAGGCCAGGGAGCGAACCCACAACCCCATGGTTCCTAGTCGGATTCGTTAACCACTGAGCCATGACGGGAACTCCTAAATTCGAAATCCTGATGACCTGACTGTATTCTCGCTTTCTAGTAGCTATCAAAAGATATAAAAACACAGCAGAGTTTTTTTTTTTAAGTAGGAAAGACACAAACTTAAGTTCAGGGTGGTCCAGTTGACATTGAATGCTGAACTTTGATTTAGAAGGCTGTTTTATGAGCCGTTCTTTTAATCAGTGGTTTTATGTTTTGATTTTAGTGAAAGTTCCTTTTTCTTTTTTTTTTTTTAAGGCAACAAGTCTTTACAGCCTTCACCAAGGAGGTCTTGGCAGCGCCTTTCACGGAGCAGGTGTTCCGCTTCGTCATTCCCGCATTAGCCGATGCCCAGACCCTCTTCCCTTATGAGCCCTTTCTGAACGCCCTCGTGTCCGCGGAGAGGAGAGGCCCGGAGGCCAGCGCGGGAGCGCCGTGGCTCTTCTACTTTGTTTTAACTGTCGGTGAAAATTATCTGGGTATGAAATACAAGATGCGCTGTATTCTCATCAAGGCGGTGTTAGCAGATGAGTCAGGAGAGGGGATGCGGGGTGGGTGTCGTCGTCCGGTGGCCTCTGGGGAGGCATTCTTGCAAGAGCACAGTTGCTGAGGGCCTGGGACGTGGCCGCGCATGTCCCTGGGGAAAGGTTCCAGGCACAGTAACAAGGCCTGAGGTGGATGCGTGGGGTAAGTCCACACAGATTGAAGAGAATCGGGGTTAGGGTTAGGGTTCGGGCTGGCAAGTGCGAGGATGTTGTCCCCATTTATGCTAAACTGATGTCCGTGTTCTAGACTTGAGGCTCCTCCTCGGGAGGAGGGGGTACAAACATCTGTAGATGAATCGACTCCACTGCAGCAGGTAAGGCCTGGTCCCTTTCACTCAGTGTGGTCGCTGCTTGGTTTACAGGGACCCTCTCTGAGGACGGACTGCTGGTGTATTTGAGAGTCCTCCAGGCCTTCCTTGCCCAGTTACCCGTCTCAGCTGCTGGTACAAGCTGTCAGGACTCAGCCAGCGACTCTGAAGACGAGAGTGAAGAGACAGACAAAGAGCCGAGCACGCCGGTAAGCTCCGGCCCGTGTCAGGGCTCGGATTCACTGTGGGCAACCTCAGCTGCCGTTGGAAGTCCTTTTAACTTTGTGTTCTTCCTGGTTTGTTTGTTTGTTTGCTTGCTTTTTCGGGCCACACCCGCAGCATATGGAGGCTCCTGGCTAACGCCACAGCCACAGCAACGGCAGATCCCAGCCGCATCTGCGACCTACACCGCAGCTCATCGCAACGCCGGATCCTTGACCTGCTGAGTGAGGACAGGGATCGAACCCGCATCCTCATGGATGTTAGTCGGGTTTGTTAGTGCTGAGTCACAGTGGGAACTCCCCAAATTCACCCTTTTAAACAATGAATGACGTACAATTCAGTGATTTTTCAGTATCTTAGCGTAACTGTGCAGTCATCACCACTGTCTAATTTTAGAACATTTTCATCACATCACAAAGAAACCCTGTATCCATTAGTCTTTCCTCCCCCCAGCCCCTAAAATTAAAAAAGTGCATTTCTTCTTACCCTGTCTTCTGAACACCTTGTAAAATCTTTTGTCAGTTTTCAAGATGATAAATACTATGATTTCCTTAAAAATTAATTGTAACCGCGTTGTCCCGTGTTAGCTCCACGTCCCCTTCTCCCATTTCTTACCTAGCGTTGTTTGCTCGGTATTTTCAAGGAACAGAGAGCTTTAGGTCGCATGCGCACATGTTGTCTGTCTTACAGAGGTGATGCTTTGCCACTGACTTTTATTCACACAATTGAGGTGGCTTGAGGAATGGCTGTCCTGAGTTTTAAGTACTTTTTCGTTGGTTACGAAATTTCGCTTGATTAATGCCAAGTCCAGTCCCGGAAGGAACACACTCGTGTGTGGCTCGGGCTGTGCAGGGTGGGGCGGCGTGTGGAGGTCCCCAGGCTCGGGGTCCAGTCGGAGCTGCAGCTGTCGGCCTACACCACAGCCCCAGCAACGCCAGATCTGAGCCACATCTGCGACCTACACCCCAGGTCTTGGCAGTGCCGGATCCTTAACTCACTGAGCAAGGCCAGGGATCGAACCCGCAACCTCACGGATACTAGTTGGGTTTGTTACCGCTGAACTACAACGGGAACTCCCTAGTATGGTTTTTATTCTTACGAGGGCTGCAGCTGTGGTCGACACCACAGCCATGGCAACACTGCGCATGAGCCACACCATGCTGAGTGTAAGCGTAACTTTCACATGCACTAGAAAACCAAGAAATTGGTGGGACTTGCTTTATTTTGATATTTGCTTTATTGTGGTCTGGAACCAAACCCTCAGCATCTACAAGGTGTGTCTGTACACAGTGTGATGTGTTTTATTTTATTGTTTTTTAGGGCCGCTGGTGCAGCATATGGAAGCTCCCAGGCCAGAGGTCCAGTCGGAGCTGCAGTTGCAGGCCCACACCACAGCCGCAGCAGTGCCGGATCCGAACTGTGTCTGACCTACGCCACGGCTCGCAGCAATGCCGGATCTTTAACCCACTGAGTGAGGCCAGGGATCGAACCCGCATCCTCATGGCTACCAGTTGGATTCATTTCCGCTGAGCTGCAGTGGGAACTCTGTGGACGCGGTGTAGTTTGTAGTCGGGTGAAGATCTGTGTGTGTCTCTCCTGTATTTGGTAGATATTATAAATTCCATAAAGTCCACTCATCCAGGTTATGACAGTCCCGTCAGCAGGGCTCAGTGTCGTGCATAGTCGCGGTTTTCTATGTTCACGTCTCTGCACACCTGTACGAAGAAGGTACACGTCTTCGGTTCTCATCCAGAGGTAGACTGCGTAGAGCATTAGCGCGGATGAGATCAGTGAATCAGATCTTCTGGAGAAGTTAGGATATGAAATAACAAATCTTTTCAAAAAATTCTTTCATCTGTTTTTCTTAAACCATAATGTCTCAGATAATGTAAAATGGAAGTGTTATCAGATGATGTTACATTTTCACACGTGTGATTAGTGCAGTGCAGTCCAAAAAGTAGGAAATGAACTTTTCCTAACTTGTAAGGACTGAAAATCTTGTCACATCAGGAGGCCAACGGAGCAGTCACCGTTGTGGTGTCACGTGCCGGGCAGAATCGGTACCTGCTGTGGGTAATGACTTTGCGTCTCAGGATTTCACGTGACTGTCACGGATGTCTTTGCAGAGATAGCGACTTGCTCCTTGTAGGGTGGATGCTTTTTTTTTTTTAAATTAATTAATTAATTAATTAATTTTTTGTCTTTTTGCTGTTTCTTTGGGCCGCTCCCATGACACATGGAGGTTCCCAGGCTAGGAGTCGAATTACAGCTGTAGCCGTCGGCCTGCACCAGAGCTACAATAACACGGGATCCGAGCCACGTCTGCGACCTACACCCCACCTCACGGCAACGCCGGATCCTTAACCCCCTGAGCAAGGCCAGGAATCGAACCCGCAACCTCATGGTTCCTAGTCGGATTCATTAACCACTGCGCCACAACGGGAACTCCGTGGATGCTTTTTAGATCAGGCTTCCTGTCCTCTTTTCACCCGAAGGAAAATTAGAGCCTCTCTGTCTTTGTCGTGCGGAGCCAGGTTGTCCTGGCGCGTGGCTCACCTCGCCTCCTCTGCCTGCTGTGCTCTAGGAGGGCGGCCGACTCTCCGTCCCGTACATCACCGAGGAGTGCCTGAAAAAGCTGGATACCAAGCAGCAGACCAACACCCTGCTCAACCTGGTCTGGAGGGACTCGGCCAGCGAGGAGGCCTTCACGCTGATGGCGGCCGTCTGCCACACGCTGATGGTGCAGCGCCGGGTCATGGTGCCCAAAGCCAGGCGAGTCTCCCCCCGGGCCCTGCCCAGCCGCGCCCTCACGGGGCCCTGGCCCGCCGGGGCCGTGGAACAGGCCCTCTCCCGGCCTGTACCGTGTTCGCAGCCAAAGAGCTCGTTGTCGTCTGTTTCTGGGACGCGGGGAGCTGGGCCCTGGCCACCCCTTTAGAAAGCAGTCCGCCTCGCGCCTGGCTGATGGAACGAATGTCCCACGTGTCTTTTTAGGGTTTTTTCGTTGCTCTCTTTCTGCCAGATGGCCCTTGACAGTGTAGTCTGTTCTTGAAAACCTTTTGTTTTTCGTAACCTCGAAGGACAAAAGAAAGTGTCGCCGTTTCAAGTGTGGCCGAGGAACGTGTCGGTGACCTTCAGGTATTTCCCCCCCCCCCCCCCCGTTTTGGGTGATAGTCGAGCAGCGCCTTGGAAACCACACAGAATAGTGTTGGAGCGCAGTGGGACCGCACGTGGTGGTCCCACCGGGAAGTCGGTCCTGTCTCAGCACAGGACTGGTGGGACCCTCAGGGGTCCCCGTCGCTTTTTAGCGACGCTGTCTGGCAGCAGGAAAAGAGCTGCTGCTTTCGCTAGGAGCGCATTCTTTGAAATGAACTGTAAGCAGGGACCACGCTGGCCACAAGTGCCTCGGAAAGTAAATGCTAATGCAGCAGCTAATTGGCGCCTGGGCTCAGGGGTGTTTATGACTGTGGAGGAAGTCAGATGTCCCTGCGGCCCTGAGGTGAGGTGATTAGCTCTCTGTGGGCTGATTGCATCGGAGCAGGATGTGAGTTCTGAGGGTCTGGCGGCTCAGCTGGGCCACTCGCTTTATTGGGGCACAAAGTCCGTTGCTTTGGCTGGTAATGACTGAGTTTAATGCATCAGTGCCCTGGTCTGGATTTCCTCGTGAGCCGCTTCCAGAAGGTGTTTCACGGTAAAGGAGCTTTATATGGAGCCTCGCTTTTATGAGTACAGCACCTGTTTCCTCTAAGAAAGTACTCCAGGAATTTTATTTATGGTTTAAGTATATTAGGCTTTGAGTATTTAGAATGTCTTTCATAGCTCATGAAAGAGCGAATCGGCTTCTTTTAACTGCTGCAGCTTGGAGCTGCTTGGGCTTTTGTAAGGTGCTTCGAGATGATGAGTCGCTCGCGGGCCCAGGCGCGCACCCACGCCGGGCCCTCTTCTCTTCAGGGTTGGGGTTGCAGCTTTCGTCTCCATTGAACGTTGATTTTCAGGAGGCATAAAGGAATTTGGAAGCCCCTTCTGCATTGACACGGAAAGATTTCTAAGCTATATGGGGGGCGGGGGGGGTTGGCCACACCTCAGCATGTGGAAGTTCCCGGCCTGGGGTCACACCCGTGCCACAGGTGCGGCAACGCTGGATCCTAAAGCCGCTGCACCACAAGGGACCTTCATCCAAGATAGGGCTTAAGGGATAAAAGGAAGCCGTAGAGCAGTGCGAATAAAAATCTCTTTGTCTCTAAAGGCGACGAGAGTAAGACCGTGTTTTGTATCGTCAGCGTTCGTAGGAAATTGGTAGGAGTGATCACTCGTGTGTCTGGTTTTGCTGGGCGCTGAGGGAGGAGGAGAGCGTGGACTTGGCTCATGTGCTTTTAAATGTGGGTTTGAGTTTGGGATTGTGTGGGTTTTTTTTTTTTTTTTGTGGCAACTGCAGCATGCAGATGTTGCCGGACCAGGGAGTGAATCTGGGCCACATTAATTTTACATATTAAGTAATAAATGAACTGCCGGCTCCTCTTATGAGAAAATTTAGAAACCTGTACACATTTTTGAATTTAAAATTCATTTTTCTTTAAGAAAACCTATTCACTCCTTTTAAATACGAATGAACACGAACTGGCTTATGGTGGGCGGGGAAAAAACGGCGACCGAGAGAAGGACACCGAGACGGCGGGGCATTTGAGGAGACAGCTGAGGACAGCCTGCTGCCAGGCGCTCCGGCTGTACCCTGGCCAGCCTAGAATCAGCGGGCAGTGGCCCAGTGTTTAACTGAGTGGAGTTGTGCTGCTGCGGCCCGGCTCTGGCGCCCCCCGCTGCTGTGCGGAGGCCTCCCCCCAGCTCCCGAGCCCATCTGATCGTTCTGCTCGGAGCTGGGCAGCCTGTTCCCTGCTCCTCCTCCTGGGCCTGCCCTCTCAGTGCCCTCCGTGGCTGCTGCAGTGTTTCCTGACCCTTCGACTGCTTTCTCCTGTTCAGCTGCCTCCTTCTTTATCCCCGTGGGTGCTTCCATTCAGGCAGCTGCCCTGCTTTCTAGAGCTCCAGGCTCCCACTCGGCCGCTTGGCCTCCTGCTCCTCGCGCACTGATGGAGCTTAGCATCGTTCCCCAAAACCGGGGGGAGGTCACGCTGCGGCGGCAGTGCCCTGTGGCTGCTTCCCCTTAATTAGAGTGAAGTACCCACCCACTTCCTCGGTCATCCCAGCCACATTGCAGGTGCTCAGTCATCCCGGGGGGCCGGCCGCTGCCATGTGGACGGCACTGCTTGGATGTTTCCATCACCACAGAAGGTTCTGTTGGACGGCGCGGCCCGAAAATCCAGGCTGGGAGTCCTGCCTTTCTCCGCCGTTCCCCGTCTGCCTTCATCAGCACGATAGGTGACTCCTGCATCCTCTGGGTCGTGTGTTGCCACACTGAATTGTCAAAGATACAACCCTCGGTGTTTCATTCTCTTGCTTAGACATCTACCCAGGAACCCTTCCGGTTCAGAAGAAAGTTCACACGCCTTAGCTTACTGATGTGTAGCGTGTCCCTTCCTCATCACTGAGTTTTTGTCACTTGTCCCTTCTCTAGCCTGTTTCTAGCCGTAAAAGACGTCCTGCCCCAACCAACTGTGCTGCTTGCACTTCCTTGATCCCACTGGGCTGGTTTTTATGCCCCAGGGCGTTTCATGCCTCTGCTTTTCCCGGGGCTGGTGTCTGCCCAGAACCAGAAGGCGTCTGCCGTTCTTGGCTGTTAGAGTCGTGTGGAGGTGGTCGTCCTTCAGGAGTCTCCTGGGTTGGTGTCCGGAGCTTTCGCTGTAATTACAGCTGCCGGTGAAATTTTCATTTTACGGTGGGTACTTCCTTTTAGATGACTGATTGCAGGAGTTTGGGTTTATACTTAAGGTGGATAGATGAGCATGTTCTTTGGGGCTTGGCTCTTTTGTTGCTTTAGTATCTAAAAACTTTGAAATGGAATTTTTTCTCTTTTTTGGACCGCACCCATGGCATATTGGAGGTTCCCAGACTAGGGGTCTAGTCGGAGCTACAGCTGCCGGCCTGCACCACAGCCACAGCAACGCCAGATCCGAGCCGCATCTGTGACCTACACCACAGCTCATGGCGACACTGGATCCTTAACCCAGTGAGCGAGGCCAGGGATCGAACCTGTGTCCTCGTGGATGCTAGTCAGATTTGTTTCCACTGGGCCGTGCCGGGAACTCCTGAAGTGGCGTTTTCGCGGTAGTGTTTTAGGGATCAGAAAAGTTGGTGTTCCAGTTTACCTGTAGTTTTCTTATACGTGCATCAGATCATAAGCCATCAGAATCATTTTATTGTATCACATGCCTACCGAAAACCAGTAAAACAAGCCAGGTTAGCGGTGTGTTGTGTTATTAATCATTGTGATTTAGACGGTCGTGTGCCCGGGAAGTGATGGTGGATACGCCTCTAGCTCTTGGTGTGTAAATGCATATCTTTAATGACTTGAGATAGAATGACTGTGCAGGTGACTCCAGTGCGGAAAAAATACCGAGGATGCACCTGTAGAGAAACAGATTCGGTCTCTTTGCCAGTGACTTCATGCTCGCTTTTATTATCCGTGATAGTTTTGGCGTAAACAGTAGGCACAGCAGCTATTGGTTCTTGTTATGATTTGCATTCGGCTATAAAGGTCGGAAAATGGAGATTTTAACATCTCATTCAACACAATGGTTTTATTACGATCTGTCTTGAGACCATGTAGATTATAAACGAACTGGCAGTAGTTCCTATTAAGAGACATCAGGTGAATAAAGTCGGCCAGCTTTAATCAAGTTTAGGACTTAATTTGTAGTGAGTTTTGAACCTTCTCAGAAACATTTGAGAATGACAAGTCACAGGAGTACAAGTAAGTAAACTTGGAAAAAGCATCACAGACTGTTCTGAGGTTTTACAGAAGTTTTCTGTAAGAGCTGTAAGGGGAGCGACTATCAGGGCAGGCGTCAAAGGTCCAGAGTGCTGCCTTCTCCCGTTTTAATTGAAACCGCAGTAGCTGGGTGAGTAGAGGTTGGAATCTGTTCATCTTCAAACTAATTGTCAGGGGAAAGGGAACTGTGTTTAAACTGATGATGGTTTTAGCGCTGGGCTGTTAGTTTTAACACAGCTGTATGTCTAAAGCTTTTCTTCTTCTTCTTTTTTTTTTTTTTGTCTTTTTTGGAGCCACTCCCACGGCATATGGAAGTTCCCAGGCTAGGGGTCGAATCCTAGCTGAAACTGCTGGCCTACGTCACAGCCACAGCCCCCAACATGGGATCCAAAGTGTCTGAAACCTATAGCACAGCCCATGGCAGCACCGGATCCTTAACCCACTGTGCAAGGCCAAGGATCGAACTCTCGTCTTCATGGATACTAGTTGGGTTGGTTAACCGCTGAGCCACAACGGGAACTCCTAAAGCTTATCTTCTAATCTCAGTTCCTAGTTTGTGAAGAAAAAATGTTTTGACAGGTGCACTTAAACTGAAATACATCTTAAAATGTTTGTTATCATTAAGGAAATTTGGAGCTTATTTTTAATTTGCATTATCTCAGAGGTGCAATTTGTATATGTATTTAATTTTTTTATTGAAGTATAGTTGATTTACAGTGTGTTAATTTCTGCTGCACAGCAGGACGGTTCCGTTTTTATGTATTTCTTTTAATATTGCTCTTGGCAGTGAAGTGACCCTTGGAGCAGGAAAGCACGTGGTCTCCCACCTGCGCTCGCTGGGGCAGGAGTGGGCGGTGCTGCGGGCGGCTGGCTTGTCGTATTTCTCCTGCGTGTGACGCCTTTCCGTTCAGAGGACATCTCTGGGAATGCCTTGCTGCCGTGACCTTTAGTGCCTGCGGACGAGCTGCTGTCCGCCGTTGTGTTCTCTTTAATACCTTGGCCAGTCTGTGCAGACGCCTAGCCCGGATTTATGCCCTTTACTGCTTAACTCAGAGGGTTGTCTCCTCTAAATAAAGCTTCCTGGATGATTTTAAATATATCCCCGATATATGCTAAAAAATACATCACGTCCTTACCTTTTAGCAGTAAAGCCGCAAATAACCTTTGTTAATGTATAAAAAGATTTACTCATTTGCCTTATGATCACATCACGATTAATTTAGGAGCTGTGGTTGTCTCAAAGTTAACTTTGGATGTGTGTAGCCATGACAGTGGTGTTTCAGAAATGTGTGTACCCCGCGGAAAGACGGCCGTTACAGTCTTGGGTGAAGAGTTGGGTTAGGAGAGGAGGCTCAGTAGGGGAACCCACTTCTCTGGAGGTCTGTTGGCAGAGTACCTGGAGGCTGTATCTGGGGCATTGACTCTTGCTCCCGGGGGTGGGATGAAAGGTTGCTGTGATCTTTGGCCTTTTGTGTTGTTTAGAAAAAAGAGCAAACACACTTGCTTAAAATACGTACTTCAGATTTTTGAGGTGCTGAATTTTATGTTTAAGATGAATTTAAGTAAAAGTCTTTGTAAAATGATACTTGATAGTACCTTATTTTAAAAAGAGCTTAATTTTTTAAGTTTCTTAGGAGAAATAAAGCAAGGACATACTACCTTCTAGAATGTCTGTGTTGAGAGTTCATGTTTTTTATAGTTTTGTTGTTCTTACTCTCTTTTCCATAGTTTATTTAATTGATCTCCTATGATTTATTGCATTACCATTTTTGATTATTCTAGTAACTTTGAATTTCTCAGCCTCATGCATTAGTGTGTTGTTGTTATCACGTGGGTTTACGTGTGACCAGCAGAACTCACTTTTATAGAATCATCATGCTTTTCGGCTGGAAAAGGCCTTAGAGCTGATGTAGCACAGTCCCCTCTTTTTCCGATACAAACAGGCTGCTTTTGGCCTGTGTGACATTTGAGGAGTGGTTGGGCTAAACAATCGAATAGATTTTTTTCCTAACCCAGGAGTCACAATCCTAGGTAAATGTCACGTATTTTATGCTTTCACTGTTTTTAAATGATTATGCTCTTAATGCCATTTGGATATCTCAGAAGCACCACAGTGAAATAAGATTGAATTTTTAAAAGCCGCAACTCCATAATCCCTGCTGTATACTCCGAAAATCCTAATCCTGGAGCATATATCTGATATTTTGATTGAATGCAGGAACGCAGACAATTAAATTTGAGATGTTTCTATTGAAAAGTGACTTATTTATCTAAACCCTGTTCCTTTCTCTTCCACTGTGGGCATTAAATTTATATGCCCCTTGCAGAGTTCAATCTATTAGAGTATTATGCGCAGGAGAATATTCGCAGAAACGACGGTAATGAACTGTATTGTGGAGACACACGGGGCGATGCTTTCACTTAGATCACCCATCATCCTTACTGGGAGGGGTCTGAGAGACCCCGGTGGCAGCCCTGACCTTGAGGAGGCAGAGGTGCTGGCCCTCAGGCGCCTTGGGGGCTGCGGCTCGGGCTCCAGCAGACCTGACAGCTTGGAGGTAGGACGCAGCCTCACAGGTCTCCCACTGCGGAAATCCGCTGATTCACAAAATGCGTGCAAGACCAGATGGTATAATCAGTCCCGTCCCCTCTGGGGCTGGATCTCATCGCACTGCCCAGGGTGGGCTTAGGCCCGAAGCCGTGGACACAGCGACGTCCAGCAAAGCTCCTAGTTGTAGGAAGCAGGCTGTTTGTGGTGGTAACATAGATACTTTCAAATTGGAGTTTGAAAGCTTTTTCAGTTTGGCGCGTCTTCAGTTCAGGGCTTTTTTCTTTTGGGAATACGTTGAATGAATATTTGCTAACTCTTATTTTACCCCATTCCTTTTTAGGCTGCTCTACAGTTTAGCCTTCAATGCCAGGTTTCTGAGGCATCTTTGGTTTCTCATATCTTCTATGACAACACGGATGATCACAGGGTATGTTGTTTCACAGACTTGTAAATTGAACTTAAGGACACGGAAAGTGGCAGTCTAATCAAAAGCACTGTATACAGGTATTTTTAAGTAATACTTCTATTTAGCTTATGTCGCATAAGAACAAAAATTCTAGATGGTTTTAATTTTACAAAATGAAAAAATTGTCATTTTAAAGTTTGTTGTGTGTATATATTAAGAGTATGGGTTTATATGAGAGTCATTTTGTTTTAAAAATCCCAGTCCTCTTTCGAAAACCAGAAACTTGAAATTTCTTTGCTCCATGTGCTTCTCAGTTTTCTGTGCTTTTGATGGTGAAACTATAGATTTGAAGCAAATGTAAAACCATCATGAACGTTAAAACATAAAAATATTATAGAAGTTGGTTTTTAAAACCATTTTGTTGAAATAAGTTGGTTTTTTATTTTGAGTCATGATGGAACTTGAAGGCTAGAATCTCTGATACACCTCATTTCACTGAATGTGTCATTTGTAGAGAATTTAACATGCAAAAATCTTTCATAGTGAACGGGCTTTTTAGCCCAAGCTGGACCCCTCTGTTGGAGACCCGAGCTCACCCTTCTGTCCGTGGAAGGAAGCGTGTGCCTCCGTCCCTCGGGGACCAGCCTCCGAAGTGCTGTTGCACGTGTGCTGTCCGTGCCCTGAGTGGACACCGGCACCACGTTGCCCGCAGGCCGTGCGCCAGCCTGTCCCTGAAGGAGGGCACCTTTCAGTCTGAGGGCGAGCATCTGGAAGGAAGACTGTTTCCTTTAAAAAAAAAAAAAAAAAAGCCTTTATTCTTTTGTGACCAAGAAATCAAGAGGCTTACTCGTGGTGAGTTTGGGGCATCCGCAGTTTAAATAGGCCCCCATCTCCAGGCTCACTTGGTCCGTGACCCGCTGCGTGAGTTGGGTGCTCTGGACCTGGAGCCTGTGGGTGTGGTGTGTGGAGAGAAAGGCGGTGCCCTCTAGGTGTCCTGGGGGACAGGAGCGCCCGTAACTGCAATGGCCAAGTGTCCTCGGCACTCCTGGGAGTTACCTTCCTGTCTTTTTCATCTGATTTTTTTTTTCTCTTTTTGCCTTTTCTAGGGCCGCACCTGCGGCATATGGAGGTTCCCAGTCTAGGGGTCGAATCGGAGCTGTAGCCACCGGCCTGTGCCACAGCAGCGAGGGATCCGAGCCGCATCTGTGACCTACACCACAGCTCACGGCAACACCGGAACCTTAACCCACTGAGCAAGGGCAGGGATCAAACGTGCAACCTCATGGTTCCTAGTCAGATTCGTTAACCACTGCGCCACGACGGGAACTCCTTTTTCATCTGATTTTAATGCATCTTAAGTCACTGAAGGGAATTTTGGGGGTTTTGTTTTTTCTTTTTTGGTGGCACTCGCCATGTGGACATTCCCAGGCCGGGGAGTTTGAATCCCAGCTGCAGCTGTGACCTGCACCACGGCTGCAGTTATGCCCGACCCATAGTTCCACAGTGGGAACTCCCTGAAGGGAGGGGGTTTTTTGTGTTTTATTTTATTTTTAAAAATTTTTTATTCGGATTGATTTGTAATGTGCTGTCGATTTCTGTTGTACAGCAGAGTGACCTAGTCGTATGTGTTTGTACGATGTCTCTCTCTCATTGTCCCTCGTCTGTTCCATCGCAAGTGACAGCTACTCACTTCCCTGTGCTCTGCGGCAGGGCCTCACTGCCCGTCCACTCCAGATGCCAGCGTCTGCATCTCCCAACCCCAGACGCCCAGTCCATCCCCCCTCTCCCGGCAAACACAGGCCTGTCCTGTGTGTCCATGGTGTTTGCGGTTTTGTAGCTAGAGCACTGGTGCCCTGTTTTAGGCTCCACACGTAGATGAGTCTCTCTGACTTGGGAAGGGAGTTTTTGACGACAGCACTGCAGCCGACGAGACTCCTAAAGGCTAAACGGTTTATTTGTCTAACCGCGAGTAGCAGAAGTACAGACGTGAGAGAAACCCCAGAATAACTTAACGTCTGGAAAGTTTCCTTCGTGTCCTTTACTTTTCAGGTTAAAATGTGAGGTTTGTCTGTGTGCGCGTGTGTTTCAGCCGCTTATGACGGTGCCAGCCTTGGTGTTGCTGAATGACAGGCTCCTTTAGGGCAGAGGGATCCTGGGGGATCACTGGCACGGGAAGTTACCACTGGCCTACGCGTGTCTCAGCTCAGCGGCCACAGTCCTGTCCCAGCTGCCTGCCGGCCTGCTTATTCGCTCACGGCCTTTGTCTCCTGGTGAAGAAGCGGGTCGTGCTGTGTGAGAGGAGAGAGCGTCGGGTCTACTGAAGTAGGAGTCATAGTCTGCATCCGTAACAGTAGGCAGCCTTTGAAAAACTCGTTTCTTGCTTTTTTTTTTGCTTTTTAGGGCCACGCCTGCACCATATGGAGGTTCCCAGGCTAGGGGTCAAATCAGAGCTACAGCCGCCGGCCCACACCAGAGCCGCAGCCGCACAGGACCCGAGCCGCTTCTGCAGCCTACACCACAGCTCGAGGCAACGCCGGATCCTTAACCCACGGAGCAAGGCCAGGGACGGAACCCACATCCTCATGGATACTAGTCACTTAGCTGCAATGGAAACTGCCCTAAAAACTCATTTCTTAAAAGAGCATTTGAGAATGAGTTGCTTTTTACTCATTTTATTAAAATAAAGCTCCTCAAGAACTTACAATGTATTAACACATTCCTAATGTGTATATCTCATCACACGTATTATCAGATAAACTTAGGATGAGATGCCTGGTTTTTCTGTAAATGGCATTAGGTTTAACTTGAAAATCTTTTCATAGCAGGACTTGTAGAGCAGGGGCGCATCAGAGGAGCACGTTGGAGTGTAGACTTCCTTGTCTGATCCCTGAGCCTTGGGTTGGGAGCCTGGGTGAGAAGCTGGGGTGTGTGACCTCACAGGCTCCTTGGTGATGGGGGCGAGGGGACGGCGAAGGAACAGGAGCGCTGGTCCCTCTTTTCTCTTAGGCGTCTCTGTGCATCCCAACCCGAGGGGCTCTTGCCCAGTCTCAGGCTCGCACAGTGAGCTGGCCTGGCTCCTTACTGCCTTCAACTCAGCAGGGACTGTGTGGTCCCCGGCGGTGAGGGGCGCTCAGGGCGGTCCTTACAGCTTTTCAAGGTAGGAGTGCATCCCCAGAGCCCCTCGAGAGGAAGAGAAGTCTTTGACTCGGGGCAGGAGATGTGCTGCCAGGCAGGGCTGGGCGGCTGAGGCTGGGCTGGGGGCCCCTGAGGCTCCGCCTCCATCCAGCCCCTCTCCTTGTGCAGGGGCTGTCTTTTCCTCCCAGGCCAGTAAATGACGGGCGTCTTACTTGCACAGAAGTCTTTGAGGTTGTCCTGTTGTCAGGGGAGCGTTTGAGTGTGTTTACAGCAGGGTGAGTGATCAGTGGAGAAAGAGGAGGCGCGTTCCGTCTGCGTCCTGGCTGATGAGCCCCAGGCACACGCCGACCCTTCTCGCCCAGCGCGCTCCCGTCCTTGAAGTGACAGAGCCTAAGTCCTTTGGCCTACCTTCCCGGGGTCAAAGGGAGCAGCGGGCTCCTGTTGAATAATCGCCCTAACCTCATGGTAGGGACCCAGAGTTGTGTGAGAAGTGTGCACCCTGGCATGCAGGTGTGTGACGGGCAGGGGAGGGTGTCCAGTGTGGGGGCTGCTGACAGGGCGCACAGTGGTTAACTCGACCTGGACGTGTTCCCCCAAGTACTGTGTATCCGCTCCGTTGCTCTTGCCCTCTGCCGCTGATGGCCAGGGAGCTGCAAGATACAAACCACTGCTTTTACTAACAGCAGCAAAATATTAAAAAACCTGACATTTCATCTCTTCTTCACGTCGTGGAACTTGTGGTGGGGGCGACTTGGCAGAGCAGGGGCCCCCATCCCCACATCCCCCCCGCAGCTTTTGCTGTCATCCTTGCCTTGTCTGGAGAGGGCCGGGGAGCTGCATCCCCCCCCCGCGTGTGCCCTTTGTTCCTTTTGGGCCACCGTCTCCTTCACTCAGCCCTTCAGCGCCGTGCTCCGCGAGCACACAGGACGGTGGCCAGAGTGGGGACGGTGCAGGCTGCACCCCCCGGCCCTGGCGGCGGCGGCGGCGGCGGTGGCAGGGCTGTCCCCTGACCTGTGCCCCGGGGAAGCCCTGAAGCTCCGGATAGTGCAGCCAGGCTTCCCCGGTGCCACGGGAGAAAGGCGTCTTTGCCAGGCCCCCTCCCGCCGCGCTCTCCTGTGGCTTCTGGCGGTGGTCAGCAGCCCGCCGGGACTCCGGTCACGGGGCACCTCCTGGATGACTGTCCTGAGGGGGAGGCCTCTGAGCTCTAGATGGTTCGAGGGAAAGCGGAGAGCGTCCTGCCCCCAGAGTCTGCCCCCTGCAGAGGCGGCAGCTGGCCGGCTGCTGGGAAGAGCAGTCCGGGTGGGGACGGGCCCTGGCTCACAGCCTGGGCAGGGGTGGCAGGGGGACGCTGCTGGGGGCAGGCGGGGGGCACCTCGCAGGCCGGGAGGTAGACTGAGGCCCAGAGCCCCACGGGAAGGCTGTCTGCCTGGGGGTCCTGGGCGGGTTCAGTGTTCAGCTGCCTCGACTGTGCTGACTGTTCCTAAGTGTCCGTAGCTGGATACGCTTTTCCTGAGACACGAAGCCTCAGCCTCTGTCTAACCTGTGAGTGAGCGGGAAAGGGTTTTCCACGCGGTGGCGAGGTGCGCGTGGGAGGGTCCTTGCGACGGGCCCCAGCTGCTCCTCTCGCGAGCCGGGCCCGGCTCCTCCTCGTGTGGCTGAGTTCATGCCGTCGAGAGAGTGGGGGCGGGCGGCTTGCTCCTTCGGGGTGTCTGTCGCCCGCGTCGTCAGGGAGACTCCGAGCAGCGCGAGTCCTCCTGCCGTCGTCGCTCCCAGGCTGTGTCTGAGGTCGTGTCTCCACTTGTTCCCGACCGCACCCCTTTTCTCTCCCTTGCCCAACCCCAGGTCGGTGGTGCCGCTGCTTCAGGTGATGTCCAGGGGCTCTCCCATGTCTCTCGAAGACTCCAGCCGGATCATCCCCCTCTTCTACCTTTTTAGCTCCTTGTTCAGCCACTCCCTCATCTCCATACACGATAACGAATTCTTCGGTGACCCCATAGAAGGTAAGACCTCGCAGGGGTCCGGTTGTTGGGGCCTCGCGGCCTGTCCATTTTCACCAGTGACAGACCAGTTGGAAGCCTCTTCGGTCTTGCGTGGGTGTCGAGAAGGGAAAAGAAACCAAACGTGATAGGCAGTTGGATTGTGTTTTTCAGTTGCCGGTCAGAGACCGTCATCGATGATGCCCTTTTCTTTGGAGGAGCTGGTGATGCTGTCTCGGTGCCTCCGAGACGCCTGCTTAGGGATCATCAAGTTGGCTTATCCGGAAACAAAACCGGAAGTTCGGGAAGAGTACGTCACAGCCTTTCAGAGCGTTGGAGTTACGACGAATTCTGAAATGCAGCAGTGTATACAGATGGAACAGAAACGATGGATTCAGTTGTTTAAGGTACAGACTCTCTGAATTCCTTGGTTCACTCGACTCATTTTAGAAGAAAAAGGAAAAGCCATTGTTGTTTTTACTGTCGCCTCCGCCGCCGGAGCCTTGTCTGCCCGTTGGTACTTGTGTCTTTTGCAAGTTCCCCCTAGTATGTTGCGTCACAAGGCGACACAGAAACAAAAGTTTTTTCATGTTTTCGTTTTTATTTTTCACGGAGAGATGGCCTGTGGATTTTATTTTTTAATCTTTGAAGAAATTGATTAGCAGAGGTAGCATGAGGTCATTAATTTAATGCCCGTTGGACATAAATTATTTTAAAGTATCTTCATCTTTAACCACACAGAAGGAGAAGTTATGAGTTCCCGTGGCTGGAATGTTGGCAGGAAACCACCGCCACTGAGGCCATAACTATTGGGGTAGAAAAAAAGAGAAAGGGTGCTTGACTTCCCATGAAATTTCTGCAGCAAACACATCCAGTCAGCTAAAATCGCTCATTAAAGGAGGGAGAGCAGAAGAAATGCATTTTCCAAATTGAATGCTGGATTTACAGTCCGTTTAGCACGAGCGACCGAGCGACCTCTCGCACGCTAATGTTCGGCGGAGTCATCAGCTGTCCCTGCCGGTCTTTTATCACTGCTTTTGTCAAGCTATCTATTTAATTGAAAGAAGTTAATTGAATGAAAATGATCAACTAAGCTTGTATTAATATTGCTAATGGAACTTTCTTCTTGGCCATGTTTGGAGAAAGATGTCAAGCTAGACTTTAGGAAAGGCCCATTAATGCTTGCACTTAACCCGATGGGCTAATTAAGGACTGCTTATTCCTCCTCCGAGCCCAGGGGAGCCTCCGCCCCGCGCATTCGGCCTGATTTTACAGCGCATTTCACTTCTGAGCACGAGCATTAGTAGCCCTGAGAGGAACGGATAATGTTGTGGTGGCCCCGAATGCCGTAGTAATGCATCCCTGAATTCATAATTTGTGCAGCTCGGTGTGCTGTGTGTTTGCACAATTTATTTTAATTACCTATCTCCCTATTTCTGAGTAAACTTTTAAGGTCACATGTGGCGCCCTTACTATATCCTGGCCGAAAGACTGACACTTTGGCAACTTTTCTAAGTTAAAAATAAGCTGTGTAGCCCATTGGCAACTTGGAATTACACAGGATTCTGTGACCTTTTCCTGGATGTGGGTATTCATGGTAACATATGTGTTTTCCTTTCGTGTGTTTAATTAAACTCCAGGATCTTTGTTAATAGAACTTTCCATTAGGTGCGGTAGCAGGTTTGTGTACAGTATCGAGAGTCATTTCATGGTTTTATGGCACCGACGGGGAATGTCATCTTATCTTTAGGACCCAGAAATCTCTGAATTTAATAATGCTCTATGAAGTGTTTTTCCCCTGGTCCTGTTTCATTTTCCTGAAGCATTAAATGAACATTTTGTACTGAATTTTTTCTTATACCTCAGAATTACTCGTCACTACTTTGTTAAGGAATGAGGGGTTTTTTTGGTTTTGTTTTTTTTAAGAATTAGGGTGAACGTTTGCTTTCTTGGGACCCGGATTATTTTAGGTTTAAAGTCGGGGTGTTACAGAGATCCTCTGAGTCCAGAATTGTCTGAAGACAGTGCTCAGAACTGCATTCCTGTTCTTGGAGAAAACATTTTGTACGGCCCGTTACGGAGCTGTGTGGAAAACAAAACATCAAGAGTCAGGGTTCGGTCTTTGAAGTGATGCGGCTGCTGTCGCCGCCGTGAAGGGATGGGGAGCTTTGCCTCCGTGGCTGCGAGTGGCGGGTGTGCTCGGAGCGCCTTGCGTGTGTTAGTTCCCTGAACGCCCTGAGTTCTCGTCATCCCCCATCTCCCCTCGCTGGTGGGCGGCAGCGCTGCGGCTCCTGCCTTTGTCCCTCTAACGAGCCCTGCCGTGGAGCGCGAGCCTCTCCTCTGGGTTCGGGTGTCAGACCCGAGTGGAGGAATTCTAGGCGGAATCGACCAACGGCGGTAGCGCATCTTGCTGTGATTTCCTGCCTCCGGTTGAGTCAGACTGCGCCGCACACGCGGGCCCTGCCTCCTGCAACCACTGACCGTTTTCATTTTTCAGCCTCAAGATGGTCCTCTCGGACTAATTTCTGAGAGAGGCTTGGGGGGGCTGGTCGCAAAACGGAGACTTTTAAGTGGATACAGCCATCTTTCTTTGTCGCTGTAAGAATCGAGGTCAGTTTCCAAGCCCTGCATTGACACTGCTAAAACAGTTGATGCATTTATCACATTGAGAAACTCCTCTTGAAGTGTAATTTATAGATCTAATTGCTTTAGCCCCGAGAGGAGAGGGAGCTCCGGTTTGATTTGCCTTCGTGTGCAGAGGAGTCACCCAGAGGAGGGGCCCGGGCCGGGAGGAGGCACCTGTCGGCACACCTCCCTGGGACCTGGGAGCGCACGCTCCTTCCGCTGGGCTCGCATACAGTTCCGGAAGGACCCTAAAGACGTGAAAGAGGAAAACAGCAGCAGGGCCCTGCTTCTAGCCGTAGTGGCCCCCACGAGCCAGCTGTCCAGGCTGCCCGAGAGGCGGTCCGGGCTCCCTTTGGAAGCGGCCGAGCTGCGTCAGGCCCCTTTTCGTCTTTGAAGGGCTCTGTTAGTTTGGTTTGGGCTGCTGAATAGACAGAGTCCTTTAAGAAAAAAATCGTGTCGTGTTTTGGATGCGCTGGAGAATACTGCTGACTTTTAAAATCAACCCGTTTTAACAAGTAGTAACGGAGGGCTCTATAAAACCAGGGTGACCGATGACAGAGCGGTCCATGTCAGATACTCGATGACTTTTATATGCTAGGGTGTTGTTCCTGTCAATTCTTGAGACACCCGCAGTGTTTCTCCAGGAACACTGGCTCCACCCTGTGCTGGGGAGTCGTAAATGAGGTCCTTGTTCTGGGAGTATCACAATACAGGGAAAAAAGCAAACTTTGAACCGATTCCGTTGGACGAGAACAAAGCTGAGGGCAAACAGGATGGAGAAAACAACTGCTAAATTATGGTGAGCTTTGGAATTATGCTAGGAAAACTGTCATCCTGGTCGTTGATGACATGTTCAGCTTGGAGCTGGTGCTTTACTGGTTTGTCTGGGTTGGTTTTTTTTTTTTTTTTTTTTTTTTTTCCTCTTTTTAGGGCCACACCCGTGGCATATGGAGGTTCCCAGGCTAGGGGTCAAATCAGAGCTGCAGCTGCTGGCCTACACCACAGCCACAGCAATGCCAGATCCGAGCTGCGTCTATGATCTACACCACAGCTCGTGGCAACGCCGGATCTCTAACCCGCTGAGCAAGGCCAGGCATCAAACCCGCAACCTCATGGTTCCTAGTCGGATTCGTTAACGACTGCGCCACGACAGGAGCTCATTTTTATATATTCTTCATTATGAAATCAAAATATAAGAAATTCTTGTTTTATATGTATTTACCACATCACACATTTACCACACTTAGGTACCTGTAAATTATGTGCTGTGTCCTATGCTTCGTTTTGAAGTTTTTAAATAATGACCTAAGAGGTCTGGTTTTACCTCCCAGGTTTTACATATCCGATTTAAGATAAAAGGAGATTATTATTTTATATTATAGTGTAATTTAGTCTTAGCTTCTCAAAATTTGGACTGTATGTGTTTGGGGGGGTTACAATAATGTAACTAAATATCACTGATCTCCATTCAGAAATGTTAGTTGAACATCAGTATCTTCAAGTCATCATCAAATGTATTCGTAGTAATAATATATGTAAACGTATTATATGAGGTAGTATATGTAATGCTTAAGAATATTTCCCTAAGGCCATTAATCAAGGTTTTCTTGTGATCATCCTTGCCAGGTGAGACAGACGGTGATCTTAGGAGATGGTGTGTTAATTTGCAATCTTTAGACCTTCCCGTCGTGGCTCAGTGGTAACCAACCCGACTAGTATCCGTGAGGACACGGGTTCCATCCCTGGCCTCACTCAGTGGGTTAAGGATCTGGCGTTGCTGTGGTGCGGGCCGGCAGCTGTAGCTCCAATTAGACCCCTGGCCTGGGAACCTCCATGTGCCGTGGGTGTGGTCCTAAAAAAAAGGCCCCCCCCCAATTTTTTTTTTAATTAAAAAAAATCTTTACCTTGGACGGTTGTCAGGTGTGATTTTTAGGAGGAGTCTCTGTGTTTCCGATCAGTCATCTGCTTGATGTTTTTAACACTGGGGTTAAGGGAGACCTGCTTGTAGGTTTCGGTGGTAAATGATGGCGCATGCGTGACAGTTTTGCCCATTTCTGCGTAGTTGCTCAAGTAACTTCATTCGTTTTTGAGTGTTTATGTAACCTAAGGTTTGGGTCCTCGCGGAGGCCACGTCCTCACGTGATGCCTTTAACTTCCGTCCCACGGCATCTGGGCCTGCGCGTCTGCCGTCACGTCGTTTTCGCAGCTCGCTGGTTCTCGCGTCCCGCAGCATCTCAGGGGGATCTCGCAGCGTTGCCCGTGGCGGTGCAGACTGGGTGCGTGTTGGCAGGAGGCCCTGGTGTGCAGCCGGCCGGACCCCCAGCCTGGCCTGCTCTGCCCCGCGTCCCCGTAGCCTCTGTTCTCAGTTGGCAGCCCGGCAGCGCCCGCGACCCAAGTCCTGTTGGAATGCTGTGCGTCTCTGAGTGTTGGCGCTGTCGTCTGAGGTGGGGTCACACGCCGGGGAAGCGACGACGTTGGCCGAGAGGAAGACTGTCCTTTGCTCTTAACTGGGTATCTGTTGACCCCGTTTTAAAATTAAAAACGCCAGTTTTGCCTAACCTCTGACCATCGTTTGTCGATTTATGGGTTTTTAATGGTTACCACTGTAAGCTTCGCGTTTTTATTTATTTATTTATTTTTATTTTTAATTTTTTTTTCTTTTTGCCGTTTCTAGGGCCGCTCCCGCAGCATATGGAGGCTCCCAGGCTAGGGGTCGAATCGGAGCTGTAGCCTCCGGCCTACGCCAGAGCCACAGCAACGTGGGATCTGAGCTGCGTCTCTGACCTACACCACAGCTCGTGGCAACGCCGGATCCGAAACCCACTGAGCGAGGCCAGGGATCGAACCCAAAACCTCATGGCAACCCTGGATTCTTAACCCACTGAGCGAGGCCGGGGATTGAACCTGCGTCCCCACGGATGCTAGGCTAGTCAGATTCGTTTCCACTGAGCCACGCCGGGAGCTCCCCGAGACTCCCTCTTTTCCTCTGAAGAGCACAACTGAGGGACTTCCACGAATGAAGCGCATCAGGCCATTGACCCACCTCGTGTATGACCAGCAGTGAACTAGGCAGAACCGGACCAGGCTTCTCTCCGTCTCCCTCAGCTGCACTCGGAGCCAGTCCGCAGCAGCGTCGGCTGTGAAACCGCACCCTGGGCAGCCACAGCCAAGTCCCGAGTCAGGAGGGCACACCTGGGCCTCACCTGGCTCTTCGCTGTGCTGGCGTCTGCTGATTCCAGAAGGACGTCTCAGAGGGTCAGGGCACGGAGGCTCTAAAGTGCCCCAGGCGGCTGCGTTGGCAGGGCGTGGTTTTGACCATCACGGTTTCGTGGTGTCCAGGCTCTCTGGACGCCCCCTTTCTCCATCCGGGAGCCTGTCGTCCGGGCGGCCGGGGGGATCACCCAGGGACCTTCCTCACCCGCTTGCGATGGACACACAGTGAGACTCCCTAATTCTTTGTCCACGGTGTATTTTACCTAACTAGAGGCAGTGTGTACACAAGCCTGGCTGGCTTTTTCAGAAAACACTGTCAGAGGCATTCACTCGTTGGTGTTTGTCGGATCGGACCCTGACTGTCAAGGTGTAAAACTCTGGATTTACAGATTTTTAAATAGATATCTTGATTTATTGCGAAGTGCATTTCCATTTAACATGTCACTTAAGGCCTTTTTGAAATGGACAGTGCTGTTAGGTCTCCTTAGATGACCCAGAATTGACAGTCAGTTGCTGACTCCGCGTGGGTCATCAGGTACCTGGTAGGTTTCCAGGTGGGTGGTGGGGTCCTGTGCACAGTCAGGGAGACGAGGGCCGAGCTCTGGTGACGTGGGCGCTCTAGGGTAGGGCAGAGTATCTGGGGAGGCGTCTGCAGCTGGCATGGAGTGTGTGCGGAGTAGACCTGTCTCCCAGGGCTCCTGTTGAGGGAAGCGCGGGAGTTGGGAGAGGTGTTCTCTAGGACACTGCTTTCTCCCACAGGCACCCTGGTGGAGTGTCTTTCAGAAGTTTACCTTCGGAAAATTTTGCTTTATTTGGCGATGTCTTTGATTATCGCTCCAGTGAGCTAGTCCATTTCCAGATTTGTGTCTTAAAACGTAATTACTACCTACCTTGTAGTTTTTTAAAAGTCAGCCTTTGCACGTATTTGTGTTGATTTTTTTTCTCTTTGTTGGTAGCTAACTAACCGCTTTGTATGTAGAACTTACTGTTAGCATCACAGGATGAGACGCGTTTCTGCCAGCTGCTCTGGTGGTGGCCTTGCCCGTGCGTGGCTGCCGAAGCCCACCTCCTGGGGCGTTGCACTGAAGAAGCCATCATCCTGGACATGCGGCGCGTGGCATCGCTGCTTGTGTGCACTGGTAGCTCCTGAGCTTGTGTGTGTGACTTGGTCCTGTTCTTCGCCCTCAGGTTATCACCAACCTGGTGAAAATGCTGAAGTCCAGAGACACAAGGAGAAACTTTTGTCCGCCCAATCACTGGCTGTCAGAACAAGAAGACATTAAAGCAGATAAGGTGTGACTGAAAGATCTTTTAAATAGTTTTTATTAAACATATTTTTTCAGCTTTTTCGTTGTGGGGAGAAGAATCTATCCTTTAAAGCTATTTAATGTATTATTTATAAAACTAAATGTTCGTAGTAGACTTTTTTTTTTTTTGCCTTTTTGCCATTTCTAGAGCTGCTCCCGCAGCATATGGAGGTTCCCAGACTAGGGGTCTAATTGGAGCTACAGCTGCTGGCCTACACCACAGCCACAGCAATTCGGGATCCAAGCCGCGTCTGTGACCTACACCACAGCTCACGGCAACATCAGATCCTTAACCCACTTTGCGAGGCCAGGGATGGAACCCACAACCTCATGGTTCCTAGTTGGATTCATTTCCGCTTCTCCACGACGGTAACTCCCCAAGAATTTTTTAAAAAATTATGAGAAAGTGGAATATTCGGTAATAGTAAGAAATTGGTAATTTTGCAAGGTGATACGGTTTGTCTCATAAAGCAGTCATATTGTGCTGATTTACACATGCAACAGGTAGGGATTTCCTTGCATTGTATTCAGAAAATAGAGTTAGAGGGTAACAGGACAGCCAGCATCGGGGAGAGGGTCGGAAGAGGGCGTGAGGTCACAGAGGAGCCTGGCTGCTCAGTGCAAACACCAATTCACTTTGAACAAGGCAGGTGGAAAATTTGTGCTGGGACACAGGGCTGGGCTAATCAGGGGTGTCCGGTCCCCACAGGTCACCCAGCTCTACGTGCCGGCGTCGCGAAACGCGTGGAGGTCCCGGCGAATGGGGAGAATCGGGCCCCTGCGCTCCACCCTGGATGGTGAGTCCCCGGGGGGCCGAGTCCCTCCGCGCTTGGGGGCTCTGGCCCAGGGCCAGCCAGCCGGCGCCTGGCCCCACGGCTCTGGGTTCGGTCCCTGTGTGTAGCTGGGCCTCCTGCAGAACGTCTAGGTGGAGCCTTCCCGGGGGTGGCGGGGAGGGCTGGGGGGACACGCGCCGGGACGCAGCTTCCGCTCTGTTGCAGTGGGCGTCGAGTCCCCGCCGCTGTCCGTGTCCGAGGAGAGGCAGCTCGCCGTCCTCACAGAGCTGCCCTTCGTGGTCCCGTTTGAGGAGCGAGTCAAGGTAGGCACGCACTGTCCTTGCGGGTCGACGGCGTGTTTCGCGGGCTTTCTGGTAGCTCAGCGATAAAAATGAACAGCCGTGAGAGCAATCTCGAAGGTGCCCAGGGCCCCAGATGACTTGTGTTGTCCTCATTAGCTTGAATAGCCGACAATGACTTATCAAAACGTAATGCAACCAAGTACCTCAGTGTACAAACTTGAAACATGTTGTCCTTAGTTATAACTAGTTAAAAGGCCTGTTATACTATCCTTTCGTATGACATCCTTTGTGTAAATTTTGTGTTCTTTGAAAATGCCGGAGTTCCTGTCGTGGCGCTGTGGTTCACGAATCCGACTAGGAACCATGAGGTTGCGGGTTCGATCCCTGGCCTTGCCCTTGCTCAGTGGGTTAAGGATCTGGCATTGCCGTGAGCTGTGGTGTAGGTCGCAGACATGGCTTGGATCCTGTGTTGCTGTGGCTCTGGCGGAGGCTGGCAGCTGCAGCTCCGATTCGACCCCTAGCCTGGGAACCTCCATGTGCCACAGAAACGGCCCTAGAAATGGCAAAAAAAAAAACAAAAAAAAAAGAAAAGAAAATGCAGATTTTTGAGAAGATATTATTACTAAGTTGTTTATCACAAAAGGTGCTTTATAAAAATGGATGGCTGTCATCATTTTTTGTGTCATGATTTTCAACTGATGTGCAAAAAGCTTTTGTTTACATGTATCTGTTTCCAGATTTAATTGAAAATGTTTTGTGTGTTCACGGGCTTTTTAGCAAATTTCTAAAAACTCTGCCCTTTCATACTTAGGTGATGGCTTTGAGAGGGTGTTTTTTAGGCCTCACCACTCTTTTCCCAAGATGAACATAAGAATGAATTCCTTTCAAGGCCATTGATGTTTCTTCATTAAAACACACACGCGCGCACACACACACACACGGGCACGGTATAGCATAATTCCTGAGTGCCCTCTACTGGATTTTTAGCACCAAAAAACTTACTTGGATTTTATCACACAGAGATGGTCCTACCGTTATTAACATACAGCTTTACACAGCTCTTCCCTCCACCACCTGGGTGCTTTTAAAAGATTTACAAAAGAAAACGCTGAAAATATGCCATAGCATGAGATTTTAAAAATTTGTGTGAAGTGGGGAAAAGGAGCAATATTACCAATACATAAGGAGTTCCCGGGTGGCTCAGCGGGTTAAGGAGCCAGTGTCGTCACTGCTGTGGCGCAGGGTCAATCCCTGGCCCAGTAGCTTCCACTCGCCACAGGTGAGGCCAAAAAACAAACAAACAAAAAATAATAAATACTGCACATTTATTGACGAGACATAAAATCAGTGTTTGATACGTTGACTTTTAAAATTTGCTTCAGAATTTATAGAGATAAAAAGTTTAGATTTATTTAGCAGCTTTTTTCCTTTTGGTTGCTTATGTTTATAACAAAAAGTCTGTTTCAGGTAACCTTATGACTTCCCCTCTGTTAGATCTTTCAGAGGTTGATTTATGCAGATAAGCAAGAAGTTCAAGGAGACGGTCCGTTTCTGGATGGAATTAATGTCACGATAAGAAGAAATTATATTTATGAAGATGCTTATGACAAACTTTCCCCAGAAAATGGTGTGTAGCATTCTCTCTGTGTGTATGGGGGCGGCGGGGGGAGGGGGGGGCACGATCTCTGTGTACGTGTGAGGGGAGCGCTAGGGTTGTGCAAAAGGGTAGTTATGAAAAAGTGAAGTGTTTGTCCTCTTGTTCTGTAGTGGCTTTTTTTTTTTTTTGTCTTTTTGCTATTTCTAGGGACACTCCCGTGTGGCATATGGAGGTTCCCAGGCTAGGGGTTGAATCGGAGCTGTAGCCACCGGCCTACGCCAGAGCCACAGCCATGCAGAATCCAAGCCACGTCTGCAACCCACACCACAGCTCACAGCAACGCCGGATCCTTAACCCGCTGAGCAAGGGCAGGGATCGAACCCGCAACCCCATGGTTCCTAGTCGGATTCGTTAACCACTGTGCCACGACGGGAACTCCTGTAGTGACTTTTTAAAACAAATGGAGTAGGTCAGATTTAGTGGGTGTATATTATCTTTTTTTGGGGGGGGGGGGCTCTTGTCTTTTCAGGGCCGCACCTGCGGCATATGGAGGTTCCCAGGTTAGGGGTCGAATCGGAGCCACAGCTGCCAGTCTACACCACAGCTCACAGCAATGCCATATCTTTAACCCACTGAGCGAGGCCAGGGATCAAACCTGCACCCTCATGGTTCCTGGTCAGATTTGTTTCCCCTGTGCCGCAGCAGGAACTCCCCAAGTAATATTTCTAAGATTGACAAATAATTATTGCAATAGAAGCCTTTCAAAGATGATTTTTTTTTTTAGGGTAAGAAACTCTTGCTCCCAAATGTCTGTCTCTAAAACGTAGTTGACAGCCTACGATTCTAAAGATGCTGATGTTCAGCCAGACTGTTTCGTACGTGACGATCTACGCAGACATCATAGGTTGAAAGCCAGGTTAAATAAACTAAAACAGACGCCCCTGCAATCCACATTTCTTTATAAGAAAGTCAGTGTGCCTCAGTGATAGAACTCTTAGATAAAAGGGGATTATATCGCAACAGTAATTTGGACAGCGTTTCGAGGTCCGTGACACGTTTTTGTCTTACTTCACTGTTTGATACCCAGTGTTCAAAAGTTTTGGTCGTATTAATTTATGTGTTAATAATTTTAACTTCAGAATATAATATCCATGATACCACATTGAATCAGTGTGAAATCAGTGCAGGTATGAAAAACGAGAGCCTGGCAGGCTCTGGATCACGCCTTTGGGAGGGGGCGGGACGTTGTCAGATAGGAGGTAACAGTTCCCTTTTCTTCTAAGGGGCAAAACCTCTCATTTCAGACCCTCTTTTTCTCGGACAAAGAACTAGTGAGGGGCTGACACCTCTGGTTCCCTTGCTGTGCTCCGGGTTTGGTTTCTAACAGAGCTTGGTTTGGTCCTTCCACCTCTGCCCTGGCCCCCTGGAGCCGCTCGCTCTCAGAGGCAGAGCTTTACGCGGCTCTCCCTTGCCTGGGATGTGAGGTTCGCAGGGTGTGTGTACGAGGGAGGTGGAATTGCACGCCTCGTAGCGCACCGTGCTTGTGGGGAGACAGGTCCCCCCGCCTTTGGGGTCTGCAGGTCCTCCTAACTCAGGTACAGTGGCGGTGGCCCTGGGCTCTGTGTGACGGCGGTGGCTGCGGCTGGCCCTTCCCTGAGGTCCTCGCCGTCTGGGACGGCATCCTTAGTCTTTGTTCAGCCCACGTGGCTGGCGCTCGGTAGATGTTTGTTGAATCTGTGGCTGACCCTGGGGGAAAACTGAGATAGAATGGAGGGGTAAACTGGCACATGCTTGGCGTGGTGCCCAGAGAAGAGCTGCAGTGTGCTTGACGCTGGAGGCTCCGTGAGGGGAGGACTTGAGCCAGGACTTGGGCGCGAGGGCGGGAGTCCTCCAGGTGGGTTCATCCGTGCGGAGGCAGAGTGTTCGCCGCGGACCCAGCTCTGTGCCTGGTGGGCTTGGGGTTCTTGCAGGGGCCAGAGTATGTCTGTGAGCTCTTCTGCCAGAACGGAAACGTGTGCTTAGCGGTGGTTTTCAGCTGACTTTAATAAAACCCTTCTGTTGGCGTTCCTGATGTGCAGTGGAAACAATCCGACTAGCGTCCGTGAGGATGTGGCTTCCGTCCCGGGCCTCGCTCCGTGAGTTAAGGATCTGGTGTTGCCGTGAGCTGTGGTATGGGTCGTGGACGTGGCTCAGATCCCGAGTTGCTGTGGCTGTGATATCAGAATCGACCTCTCGCCTGGGACCCTCCAGATGCCATGCGTGCAGCCCTAAAAAGATAAAGGGAAAAAAAAACCCAAAAACCTCTTTTGTGTAGATTGTTAAGACATTACTGCTCATTTATAACCAGCCCCAAACTTCCTAATGAATCCTTAAGCCTAAAATTATTCGGACGTTGACATACCCCATTCCCTAGCTGTGCATACTGATAATTGCATTGCATTTAAAGAATTTGGACAAATCTCATAGTATTTATGTTGTAATGCCTTAAATTTTTAGTGTTCTCTCATTCAGGCCTTATTATTAAGAATTTTTAAACCATATGTTACAATTGTTTGATACTTTGCTATGCAAATCGTAAAACTAAATGCCATCTCAAAAAATGTGTAATTTACAGAAAATTGGCCTGACGCGCCTTGTCAACTGATCGTGTACATGTAATCACTTAGCAGGTTTATTCCGTATGTCATCTGGTCGTTGGAGCAAAACCCTTCTTTTTGGGTTCTCGTTGTCTCGTATGGTCTGGGAACACTTTTCTGAAGTGTGAGTTGGGCCCGTTTGACAAGTGAGCTGACCCTCGGGGCTCTAGGAGGTTGAGCGGCTTCCCTTTGGGAGCTCAGCAGCCAGTGTGCTGGGGGCCCTGGCGCGGTGACACCCTGCTCGGCCCACTGTCCACCACGTAGCCGTCGTTACTTGGCTGGGAGCCTGGTCTGGAGTCCGTCTCTCCTGGTGGAGGAAACGGAGAAGCAGCATTTGCACACAGGAGCGCTGTCGGGGCTGTAGAGGTGGCGCGTCCTTGGCCGCCCGGCTGTCCCTCCTTGGGCCAGATGGGGTCCGCCGGGGCCACGCGAAGCCACGATTATTCCCGAGGGCCTCACTTGTGCCTTGTGTGTCGCTTGGCTTGGTTTAATGGGCAGGGTTTATCACATAGTTTTTCTGAAGGAGAAGTGATTATAAGGTAAAATCAAAGTACGGTTGACCCTTGAACAACACGGGTTTGGGCTGTGCAGGTCCCCTCATGCAGATGTTTGCCGTAAATACATTAGCAAAACATTGGAGATTTGTGACAGTGAAAAAACTTGCAGGTAAAGCGCGTAGCCTAGAACTACTGAAGAAATTAAGAAGTTATGAATGCATGAAATACATGTAGCTACTTGTCTGTTTTATCATTTATTGCCAAAAGTATACACAGCTCTATCATGGGAAGTTAATAAAATGTATCAGGACCCCCAGAAACACCCGGAGACCGTGTGTGGCGCGTTCACAGTGGCGGGCAGTGGAAACCAGGGGCAGGTGCGATGCTAAACCGCGACTGTGGGACTGACGGTCGCGCACTGTCCCACTTCCGTCATTTCGGAGCCCCTCCTGTTGAGCCCAAATGTTGTGAGGTTCACTCAGAATTCCTCTGCCCGGGCCCTCCGTCGCTCCGCTGATGCCCATGACGCGTGACCTCTCGAGGCTCTTGCGTAGCGGTCCTCCTGTCCGGTGCGGCCCCCGAGCCTTGAGTCCGACCGGGGACCCACCTGAGGTGCCTCTAGTGATGCTGGACACGCTCCCAGGAGGAGGGGAAGCTGGGTCGCTTGTTACACCTGCAGCTGTGGGCGCCTCTGTTTCAAGACAGATGAAGCCAGCGTAAGCTCGTTGTCAAAAAGAAAAAAAAAAGAAATGTGTGAAGTGGCTGCAGCTGTGCCAACAGGCGCACAAACCTTGACTTCCTCTGCAGTGCCTTCTGTTGCATTGAAAGGACATCTGTGCAGTACCTTCAGGATCACGTATGGAAAACGCATCATTCGTGCGGGTGCAGAACCACCATGAGAAAGGTGTTCCTACAGGCGCCAGTACGATTTGAGGAAAAGCAAAGCCCTTACAGAGAGAGCTGTTTTTCTCTTATGCACGCTTTTATTCTCTAAATGTTTAATTGCCAATGATAATTGATGTAATTGAAAATATATTAAGAAACTGCGAGGTATTGTTTTCATACGTAATTTTTTTTTCCACTTTTTAGAGCTGTACCCGTAGCATATGGAGGTTCCCAAGCTAGGGATCTAATCGGAGCTACAGCTGCCGGCCTACATACACCAGAGCCACAGCAATGCCAGATCCAAGCTGTGTCTGCAACCTATACCACTGCTCTCAGCAACGCCAGATCCTTAACCCACTGATGGAGGCCGGGGATTGAACCTGCAACCTTATGGTTCCTACTCGGATTCGTTTCTGCTGCCCCACGATGGGAACTCTCATATGTAGTATTTTAAGTTTACCTTTTTTGTAAATATAAAAGCCAGAAGTATTTCTAATTGATTTACTTTTTCTAAAAAATTTTCAAACTCACAAGGTATATCCGTATGTTTTGTTATTAAAAGTTTAAATTTATCCAACATACTTTCAAACTCTCTCCCTCGTTGGTCATAGAAAAGAATAAACTGTCTCATAACCACGTTGCTTTAAAAATTGTCAAGAGTTTTCAAAAGAGCCTTAAAATTGTCAAGAGGGCCCTAAAATTTATTTCTAGTTTGTTCGGAACACCGTTTAATGCTGCTGCTCTGGAGCAGAAAGAAGGTGAGGATATAAAACTGGAGATTTGATGCCAGCAAAGGCTGTTTGGATAATTTTAGAAAGAAGTTTGGCTTTTAAATTGTGGCGGGAACAGGAGAAGCGGACACGTTCCCAGCCATTCCAGAATCCTTGAGGAGAATGGCCATCTGCCTAGACAGGCTTCATGCAGACAGAAGTGCCCTGCTCTGGAGGGCCTGGTGTAGCTGAGTGGGCGAAGGACTCCGTGTGGTCTCTGCGAGGACGCGGGTTCAACCCCTGGCCTTGCTTGGTGGGTTAAGGATCCCGTGTGGCTGTGGCTATGGCTCTGATTCAACCCCTAGCCTGGGAACTTCATATGCCGCGGGTGCAGCTGTGAAAAGAAAAAGAAAGTGCCCTCTCTGGGAAAAAACGCCACAGAGGACATTGATGAGTAGGGAAGAGAATGGAGCACCAGTGTTGGAGGCCGGAGAGGGTGAGCAGCCACTGTTCTGTGCAAATGCAGTCGAGTTCATGGTCAGGACTGCCCTCGTCTCTAAAGCTGCTGACCCCTGAACCTTGAAAGGGAAAGAAAAATAAACGCCAGGTGTCAACAAGAAGGCCTGGGAAACGCGGGCATCACCCCCGCGTCCCCCGTTCTCTTGATTGGTTCCCTCAATGCTTCGCCCCGTACCCGCAAGGGGCCGGCTTGTGGGGCTGGACAAAGCCCCTGGCCTCCTCCCAGAACCCCCCCAAGGGCAGCCCTGCAGGGGTCGGAGTGGTCTCTTGCCCTGAAACACGTCTCTCCTTCCACCTCGGGATGGGGAGCTTATGGGGCCTCGTTGCACCGGGTGCCCTCGGGCGAGGGTGGTCAGTGAGGTGCACGAGAACCTGACAGAACGTCACAAGCGGCTGGGAGGCTCGCACCACCAAGGTGCCGTCGTTGTCACGGGAAAGCCGGGAAAGCCGTCAAGCCACCGACAGCGTGTTCCTGCCGGAGCAAACACCAGGCGCTCCGCGTGGCTTCAAGGATGCCCGAGGAACCAGAAGATGACCCTGTGGAGATGGGCTCCTGGTCCAGCTGGCCGGTGGGGGCGGCGCAGACCGTCGGACAGAAGGGCCCACTTCTTCCAGGCTTGCTCTGACCTGCATGACACGGACCGTGTAGGATGCAGGCCCTGAAATCCAAGCAGCAGTGGAAGGGTTGCTACTGCAGAGAAGCGTTTCTAGAGAAGGGAAGCGGCAGGGCGGGCGGTCAGGCAGACAGGACGATGGTTTTTTCCGTACAGTTAGACCCAGGGCACCTGCCTCCCCGTCCGCACCCTCTGCTGCCCAAGACCAGCCCTGCTCCTGCCCAGCCTGCCCCTCGTGAGGCGGGAAGACGAAGGCCCTGGGGATGGCCCACTTCCACCTGGTCGCGAATAATCCTGGTGCACACAGCCGAAGCCTAACCTGCTGTGTGTGCGCGCACGTGGCTCCCCGCGGGCACCACCCCCGCGTCACCTAGGCTCTCCTCGCGGAGGCCGTCGTGCCAGGCCGCGTGTGCGCGTGGACGCGGCGCTGTAACCAGTACCGTGTTGGGAGCACGACTGGTGTCTGGTGACTGTCCTCCCTCGGCGAGGCGGCCGTGAGGCTTCCTGCTGGCAACGCTAGGCCGCGGTCCCGCAGCCCCGTGCCCGATGCTGCGTTACCCGTGCCCGCGTCGTCACTCCTGTCAACGAACATGGATTTCTTCCGCGTGGTACCTTGTCGTGGCTGATGTCTTGAGTCGTAACACGTGCGACTCCGTCAGTGTCGTGTGTCCCACGAGGCGCGCCTGATGAAGGACCTGACGGCACAGCCGTTCCGTCCTGGAAAAGGATGGTGGAGACTTGGGGCGCCAGTGGCTGCGTGCAGAACAGTATCGTGCGTGTGTTTGATGATTTCCTAACGTTTTCCTTTTTGTAGCTTACCGCATCAGAAGACCAGAGTGTGTCATAGATACACTGTGCCCTATACGTGGTAATTGACGGTGTGTGTTAGCGGGAAGACTTCTGGTCGGCAGTGGGTTATTGGAAGTAAAGTTTGGGGGGGGGGGTCAAAAGCTATACCTGGACTTTCAACCATGTGTGGGCCCCTACCCACTGAATTTCCTCGGGATCCCCCCTCCCCACTGCTGCGTGAGTGGGCACTTTTCACTCATCTTCCGAATCAAGGAGTGCCGAGATACCTACCCAGCAAGATCGAGTTTACAGGTATCGTGCTGTTGTGTATTGTCGTTTACAGAAGTGAGCTCCAGGGAACCACAGTCTCAGTGCCAGCCGTACCTGAGGGGGGGACTTCTGTGAATGGCCACGGAGTCACCCCCATGATAGAGAGACACCCTGCCTAGGATATTAGTGCTACAGCTTGGAGGCTTAAGAGGTGGGCCTTGGTTGAGCATTTCCCACTTAAAAATGTTTTCAAAATCTGCTGCTAACCGCTGACGTTCAGTTTCAGAACTATTGTATATGACAAGTAAATGCGTATAGTTTATTCTTGTTTACTGTCTGTATTTTGGTTTTGTTGTTTGTTTTTTCTTGTTGGCCACTCCTGAGGCATATGGAAGTCCCTAGGCCAGGGAACCAACCCGCATCACAGCAGCAACTCACACCATAGCACGAACAAATAATGGTAATCGCATCGATCAAAATAGATGCAGGAGTTCCCGTCGTGGCTCAGCGGTTAACGAACCTGACTAGGAACCATGAGGTTGCAGGTTCGATCCCTGGCCTTGCTCAGTGGGTTAAGGGTCTGGTGTTGCCGTGAGCTGTGGTGTAGGTCGCAGATGTGGCTGGGATCTGGCATTGCTGTGGCTGTGGCATAGGCTGGCAGCTGCAGCTCCAATTCGACCCCTAGCCTGGGAACCTCCATATGCTGCAGGTGCAGCCAATATTAGCTATTTATCTTTGGATAAATAAGCTTCCTTAGCCTTGGTTTCCTCACTGACCAATGGGAATATTCTTAACCCCGAGGTGGTTAAAGGATTTGAAGTAATTGACGTATGTGCGATTCTGGCCCAAGCTGTCGTGGCTCAGGGTGGAAGTCAGTGGCGGGGGCTCCTTTGCGGAGCCCAGAGCAGGCTGGTTTCCTCCCGGGGGAGGTGGTCGCCTTGCTGGAGAGCTCCCTTCTGTCCCTGCGGGCAGGATGGGTGGCCTCTCCCGTGCCAGCGGGGAAAAGACCGAGTCAGCCCTGCTGTGCAGGGCGGCCCAGGCTTCAGTCCAAACAGCAGACCGTCGACCCTGTTGAAAGACAGACGTTCAATCCCAGATCTGTGGCCTCAGTGCCAGCACTCGCGCAGCACACAGCGGGCTCTGCTGAATGTGCTTGCTTTTTCCTTTTTCTTTTCTTTTTCTCTCCTTTCTTTTTTGGCCACCCCGAGGCATATGGAGTTCCCAGGCTAGGGATCGGATCCGAGCTGCAGCTGCGACCTGGGCCACAGCTGTGTCGTGGCGCTGCAGAGACACTGCCAATCCCGTTGCACCACAGCGGGAACGCCTGATCATGCTCTTTGCTAAACCCCTTGCTAGGGTGTTTTCTGGAGGCCACCTGTCCGCTGCGATGCTTTGGGTCAGGGGTATTTGGACAGCTGCACGCTGAACCTGGCTTCTGAACCTGCAGCCCCCCCTTCTTATTTGCAAGTACCTGAAGGACCGTGGTGGGAAGTGACAAGGGACATGTCACTTCCTTTGTCAGACCTGCGTCCTGATCGAGCTGCAGACCACCTGGTTTGGCGTGCGGCGGAGGCCCCTTTATTGGCCTGCGTTTGGGGCCTGTATCCCCGCGTGGCAGGGAGTCGGGGGCCTGGCTGCTCCCGCTGCCGTCTGCTCTCCGTGGGGGCGCTCGGACGGGGACGTCTCACGGAGCAGGCTGACCTCAACAGCTCTGCAGCTTTGAAAAATGTTCATCTTTGTGGCACATCGTACGGCCGAAAGGGCTCCGTTTTTCAGCCAGATGTTGTCGTCATGACGCAGGTTGTGGTGCTGCTTTCCGTGGGTCCTTGTAGCGCCGCCTTCCCTGGCGTCTTCTTTATCCGCTTCCCTTCTGCCTTTCTTGGTATTAATTTCTGTCCGGTGTCACCCTCGGGTCTTCCCTCCGCTGCCCTGC
Organism: Phacochoerus africanus; assembly: GCF_016906955.1. NCBI lineage: Eukaryota > Metazoa > Chordata > Mammalia > Artiodactyla > Suidae > Phacochoerus > Phacochoerus africanus. Next base: position 1,476,452 of record NC_062559.1, on the reverse strand, counting down.
TCTCCCGGTGTTTTAGTTCCCTGTGTCCCTTAGAGGATGTGGGTTGATTTTATTCTCTGAAACGCGCACCTCCTCCCTCCGCTCCCCTCGCGAGGTGTTACTGTGGAGGCGTGACCCGTGGCAGCACCTGAGGGAAATCCTGGTCCGTCTACCTCTTGCCTCTTTTTCATTAAAGCTGTTGGTTTTTTGGAGTTCCCGTCGTGGCTCAGTGAGTGGTTAATGAATCCAGCAAGGAACCATGAGGTTGTGGGTTCGATCCCTGGCCTCGCTCCGTGGGTTAAGGATCCAGCGTTGCTGGGAGCCATGGTGTAGGTCACAGACGTGGCTCGGATCCTGCGTGGCTGTGGCTGTGTTGTAGGCCGGTGGCTACAGCTCCGATGCGACCCCTAGCCTGGGAACCTCCATATGCCTTGGGAGCGGCCCTGGAAAAGACAAAAAGACAAAAAAAAAAAAAAAAGCTGTTGGTTTTTTAAGTCTTGCATTAACGTGTTTTTAATGTTCTCACTCCCCTTCCCTAAACTAACCTCCTGAAATACCAGCTTATTTTACTGCTGTTTAAACAGATCTCTTTTCCTTGCCCGCCCCTTTGAACAGAGCCTGACCTGAAAAAGCGGATCCGGGTGCACCTGCTCAACGCCCACGGCCTGGACGAAGCCGGCATTGACGGCGGCGGTATTTTCAGAGAGTTTCTCAATGAGCTACTGAAGTCGGGGTTCAACCCCAACCAGGGGTTCTTTAAGACCACGAACGAGGGGCTTCTGTACCCCAACCCAGCTGCTCACATGCTCGTGGGCGACTCCTTCGCCAGACATTACTACTTCCTGGGCAGGATGCTCGGCAAGGTAAGCGGACCCTCCGCAGACACGCAGCACAGGCCACGGGATGTGCAAGCTGGGTGTGTCTGTGTGGGTACCGGCTGTTTCCTGGAGGGTCTTTGTGCAGAACTGCCTGAGTGATTTCGAAAAACCCTGGACAGTACGTATGTTACGCACACTGGTCCCCACGCTGAAACTTCTTGGTGTGTTCCAGGAAACACGGGAGGCGTGACACGAAGGTCGGTGTGTGCAGGTCTTAGAGCGGTGCGTCTGCTCGCGTAGCTGGGAGTCTGTGCATAGTTTGTCTTTTCACAGTTGCTTTGGTTGGCAGTTAGCGTTAGAAGTGACTCTCTCCGCGGCTTCTCCGCAGCCTCCCAGTGCTGCGGGACGAGCCGTCGTCACTCAGCGCAGTGTGTGTCTCTACCGAGGGCGAGGCCTGGGGCGATTGGCCACTGAAGGACGAGGCCGTGGTCACCAGAATGGCGCGCCTGGTGCATACAGCGCCTCCGCGGACACAGCTCACCCTTCATCGAAAATGAAAGGGCACTTCCGCTCTAAGCTGGTGGGCGCGTCCGTGTCACCTTGCCCCTTTGAGAGTACATGGGCCCCTTAGGGTCAGGAACGAGACAGCCCCCGTCAGTGCGGCCTCCGTCGGGGCCAGCTGGCCTTTGTCCCCGTAGGCCGCGGTCACAGAGCACCGGCAGGTGTTCGTTGCTCACGGTTCTGGAGACGCGGCGGTCTGAGAGAGGGCCCTGCAGGGTCTTACTGGCCGGGGGCCCGCTCCCGGCTCATGGCAGGTGCCCCGCTGTGTCCTCACATGGGAGAAGGGGTGCAGGAGCGCGGGTTCAAGGGCCCACCTTGGGCGGGGGCGTCTCCCTCCCACCCCCGCATCAGCTTCTGCCGGGCACCTGGGTCCGGCCCTCAAGGAGTTCTGTGTCTCTTTTCAGTCCTGGGCTGAAGGAGGAGGTCACTTCTCTCTGGTTCTGTAGAGTGTGGTTGTGTCCTGCACAAACCGTGGCCCCGGGGGGACTATTCCCAAGTGAGGCTCATGCTTTTCGGCATGTCATTATGCAGACAGGTGAGCATTTCGTGTGTCTTTTGGAGGGCGTCTCCTGTAAATGGAGCCGTGCGGCAGGTGGCCCTTGGTGGCCTCTTGCGCTCGGCCTGTTTGCAGGGGTCATTCGGGTTGTGCCGTGTGTCAGTGCTCCATTCCTTTTTCCTGCAGAGTAATATTCTGTTCTGCGATAACCACGTCTGTGGGAGCTGTCCTCGGTTGCTGGGCGGGAGGCTTGTCCTTGGAAGTGTTAGCGGGGCGGCATGAAAAAAAAGGAGCTGCCTGGGGTGCGCAAAGGCAGTGCGGTGGGGAGCGGGCCAGTGGCCTTGCGAGCAGGCTGGGCTCCGGAGGGAAGGCCGGACTCTGCAGAAAGAGCCGTTCGGAGGAGGCGTGCAGGGCTGGCGCTTTCAGAGGAGGGAGGCTGCCTGGGAAAAGTGTCCAGGGATGAAGAGCCAGACCAGGGGGCGGCCTGGGCTCCTGGAGAGAGCGCAGGGAACGGGTGTGCAGGGGAGCCCAGAGCTGCACCCTCCAGGGCGAGGGGCTGGCTGATGTGGGCTGGTGGCGGCTGTGCTGAGCGGCACCGGGGCATGGGTGGCAGGCCCTGTGGTCCTCATTAGATGGGGAAGGGGGACCGGGGAAGGGGAAGGTCAGCGGCCAGGCGCCCTGCCGCTGCAGGGATGTGCTTTGGCATCTGGGGAGGCTGGGGAGTGGCCTCCTGGGGAGGAGGCGAAGGAGCTACGCCAAGGGCAAGGGGGGAGCGGTGTGCTGAAGGCAGCTCTGAGGCCGGAAGTGGGCCCGTGAGGGACAGGGGCTGCCCCTGCAATGACAGCGTGTGCCGCACTCCAAGCTCGGTGTTCAGGGTGGTCGCTCCTCAGCTGTGGCGTCTTTAAGTGAGTAATTAGGAAGCTAATGTTGCTTTGTAATGATTTTCTATAAAAATTGGTCTTTTTCATTTTATAATTAAATTTCTTTATAGGTCGCATTGGTGTTCTAGTCTCGTGATAGATTTTTTTTTTCTTCCTCTTCTTAGGATGGAAGTTCCCAGGCTAGGAGTCGACTTGGAGCTACAGCTGCCGGCCTGTGCCACAGCCACAGCAGCACAGGATCCGAGCCATATCTGTGCCCTGCACCACAGCTCACGGCAACACAGGATCCTTAACCCACTGAGCGAGGCCAGGGATTGAACGCATATCCTCATGGGTGCTAGTTCATTTCCGCTGTACCCCAGCAGGAACTCTCCATGTTATATTAAACAGACCTGCATTCTTTGCCTTGAAGCTCCATGTATCAGAGGTAGCATAAGTAAAAATCAGTGCTGCAGATCATAATCTTGTGACTTATTCTGAAACAACAGGTTTTTTGAAGTATAATTTACATTCCATAAAATCAGCCCCCCCCTCCCCTTTTTTTGCTTTTTAGGGCTGCACCTGCGGCATATGGAGGTTCCCAGGCCACGGGTCAAATTGGAGCTACATCCACCAGCCTCCGCCAGAGCCAGAGCAACGCAGGATCAGAGCTGCGTCTACGACCTACACCACAGCTCCAGGCAATGCCAGATCCTTTAACCCACGGAGCAAGGCCAGGGGTCGAACCCACATCCTCCTGGATCCGAGTCAGGTTCGTTAACCACTGCACCATGAAGGGAACTCCACATCAGCCTTTTTAAAGAGTAAAATTCAGGGAGTTCCCATTGTGGCTCCGTGGGTTACGAACTTGACTAGAATCCATGAAGATGTGGGTTCAATCCCTGGCCCCGCTCCGTGGGTTAAGGATCTGGTGTTGCCATAAACTGTGGTGTAGTCCGCAAATGCACCTCTGATCTGGTGTTGCTGTGGCTATGGTGTAGGCCTCAGCTGCAGCTCCAATTTGACTCCAGCCCAAAAACCTCCATGTGCCACAGGCTCGGCCTTAAAAAGGAAAAAACAAAGTACAGTTCAGTGGTTTCTAATATATCCACTGAGCTAGGTAACCACCTCCCTGATTTCAGAACCAATCCTAGAACAGGGAAGCACATTCTAATTAGCAGCTATTCCACCTTCTGCTCCAACTCTACCGGCTCTGGGCCTGCTAACCCACTCTCTGTCTCTGTGGCTGTGCCTGTTCTGGACATTTCACAGAAATGGAATCCTACAACGTGTGGCCTTTTGTGCTTGATTTCTTTGCCTTGGCATCATGTTTTCAAGGTTCATCCGTGTGGTAGCCCGTGTCAGTACTTCCTGCCCGCCCCCCTTTTTTGTGGCTGTGCCAGGGCACAAGTTTCAGGGCCAGGGATTGAACCCACAGAGCAGCAGTGGCCTGAGCCACAGCAGTGACAGCACCGGAAACTTAACCTGCCACGCCACCAGGGCACTTCAGTGCTTCATTTCTTTTTAGAGCTGAATAATGGTCCCTTGTGTGGGTACTCCTCGCTCTGCTTTCCTCTCGTCCATCGCAGGGCGTTCGGGTGGTCCCGGCTTTAGGCTCTGCGGATAGTGCTGCTGTGGACATGCATGTGCCACGTTTTGCGTGGACGGCGTTTTCTTGTCTATTGCCCAAGAGAAATACCTGTCTAGGACTCATAGGGTGACACTGTATCAAGGTGTCTTCAGGAGTTCCTGTTGTGGCTCCCTGGGTTGGGAACCTGACCCGTGACCATGAGGACGTGGATTCGATCCCTGGCTTCACTCTGTGGGTTAAGGATCCAGTGTTGCCGTGAGCTGTGGTGTAGGTCGCAGGTGCAGCTCAGCTCCTGCGTGGCTGTGGCTGTGGCTGTGGTGTAGGCCAGCAGCTGCAGCTCCGATTCGACCCCTAGCCTGGGAACCTCCATGTGCCGTGGGTATAACCCTAAAACAAGTCAAGTGTCTGCAACCTCTCACGGTCCCGCCAGCAGCGTGTGAGAATAAGAGGTCCATTTTCTCTGCATCCTTGTCAGCACATAGGATGTTCTGACCTTTTTGTTCTGGGTGTGAAGTGGTGTCTCATGGTTTTGATTTGCGTTGCCCTGATGACTAGCGATGGTGTCTTTTGTGCGCTTCCTGTCTTCTGTGGAGAAGGTTCTGTTAACGTCCCTTGCCCATTTCTTAAGTCGAGTTGTTTATCTGTCCCGAGGTCCTGTGTATGTTCTGGGTTGAAGTCCCTTGTCAGGTGTGTGGTTGGCAAATGTCTCCTTTTCTGTGGGTTGTCTTTCTTTTTTGATGTTGTCCTTGGAAGCACGCAAGTTTTACAGTTTGTCTTTCCTTGATTGTCTTAGCGAGGAAACCATTGCCTAATCCAAGGTCAGAAACACACCTGAATGTGCTTCCAAGAGTTTGGTAGTGTGGGCTTACATTCAGGTCTTGGATTCATTTCAAGTGAATTTCTGTGGATGGTGTGAGCTGGGGCCCCATCCATTTTCCTTGTGGGTGTCCAGCGGTCCAGCACCATTTGTGGCACTCTTGTTGGCAGTCAGTTGATGCCATGCAGATAGAAGGCTTTATTTCTGAACTCTTGACTCCACTCCATTGACCTCTGTGTCTAGCCTAACGCTGGTGTGGCGCTGTGTGGGTTGCTGGAGTGCTGTAGGAGGTTTTGTGTTTGGGGGGGGGGGTTAATGATAGATGGTGCTGGAACACCAGGCCTAAGGAAGCCGAGGGACCCTGGGAGTCAGTATGTCCTGGATATAAGAGTCGTGATGCATCCTCGTAGGCCCAGTTACTATTACTTGTTCAGATTCCAAATGGTGCCATTTTAATCACGTGGATTCTGAGTGTTGCTCGGTGTTAGTAATGTGCCTCAACTTGACCTCATCATTTTAATTTTAACAGTATGCTTCTTCAGGCTCACCCCATTTCAATGACAAATTTCAGGCATTGACCCGACGTTGGATTCCTTAGCATAAATTTCAAACAGATCATTTTCTCACCTTAATTCGTGTGAAGACATCCTGTGTCTCTCCCGTCTGGCGCTGCACCGGGCTTTGGTGTCTGTCCTCAGTGAGGCAGCCTCTCTCCCCATCAGGTGTTCCGTCCACTCAGCCCCGCTCCCTCCCAGGGCCGTAGGTTTCCTCTCACTGCACGAAGATCTTTGAATGCCGTGCCGTCCTTCTTTCCGTGAAGGTGAGCCTTCATTTGGTGAGACGAACCCGAAATCCGCCCTGAGTCCAGTGGTTCTTGTACGGCACAGTGACGGGCAGCAGAGTGGTTTTATTTGCATTAATTAAATCTTGCAAAAATCGTATGCTATTTTTCCTCCCTGAATGTCTGTGAAATGTCCAGTGCCAACTGATGGAGACGTCCTGGCTGACCGAGCTGCCGGGGTCCCTGCTCACTCCGAGTCTGTGTCTGTTGACGTGGGCTCACGTCTGCAGCTGTCCTGGCGACACGGTCTTGGTGTGAAGGGCTGTGGATTCAGGAGGTGACAGGTGGTTCTTACTCCTCTACCCCGGAGTAGGCCGTCTCTTTAGACCAGGTTCCAGGGAGGGGGACTGGGCATCGAAACCTTTCTCCCACAAAGGACGTGTGTATAAATTCTGCCGCAGTAAGGCTCTGTAAAATGATGACGTTTAGACAAAACCAGTAACAAAACTATAGTTATGTGAGGATAGTACTTAATTTAGTGGCTGATTTTTAAGGTTTCACTCACGGAATTTTCTGCGTGGAAATCCCTAAGGGAACACTAGTTTCTAGAACACAGAAGTGGTTGCAAATGGTTAAACTTTGTGCCCACGTGTCAGAAATTGTCCAGGTCCCAGAGAGTGTAACAGTGTAGCACTAGTAGTGTGGCATCTGATCGTTAAATCTCAAGAGAAGAAAATTGGGTATTGATTGATTATGATATTTATTGGGTCATAATGTATTTAAATTTTCTTTAATGCATATGTTAGTGATTGTTTACTGTGATGAAGTGCAAAGAGGTCCTGGAGAGCAAGCCCAGATAGGAAGAATTACCTCATGTCACTGGTCACTTCCCAGTTAAAAGTTCCATTAGCAGATGATTCCTGCTTCTGGTGGGGCTGTGATTGCATTTTATCGCCGGTAAATCAGGCTCTAGACAAGGAATAAATAAACAGCTCAAGGATGTGGTAATGTCATCGTGAACTGGTCTTTTTTTTTTTTAAACACATAGAAACACCTAGGTCCATTTAAGCCAATTAAGTTCAGAATATTTATTGAAGGAACTCTTTTATCATATTTGAATTATATTTGGAAGTGGCCTTTTTTTCCCATGCTTCAGAATATTGATTTAATTGGAACAGAATGCCTATAAATCAGATTGTTTGATAATATCTTGGTCATATATTTCAAATTTTTAATTAGCAGATTGTGCGACTTCAGTGCAGTTTGCAATTTTGCATTTCAGTAGATACTTAAGGTATCATAGAGTGTCATATTGGCGGTTGACAGTTGATGGTGAGAATTTTGAGAGTTGGGAAAGTTTATTTTTCTATTCATTAGAGTCCTTGTATAAAATGCTCACTGGGAGTTCCCACTGTGGCACAGCAGGTGAAGAATCCAGGCTTGTCTCTGAGGCAGCTCAGGTTCGGTCCCCAGCCCAACACGGTGGGCCAAGGACCTGGCGTTCCTGCAGTTGTGGCATAGGTCGCAGCTGCGGCTCACGTTTGATCCCTGACTTGGGAACTGTCGTGTGCCACCAGTGCAGCCAAAAAAGGGAAAGAAATTTTTAAATAAAAGTCTTTAAAGTGCTCACAGAATTTGTTGAGGCTTAAAAAACGTCAATTGAGGAGTTCCCGTCATGGCTCAGTGGTTAGCGAATCTGACCAGGAACCATGAGGTCGCAGGTTTGATCCCTGGCCTCGCTCCGTGGGTTAAGGATCCAGTGTTGCCGGGAGCTGTGGTGTAGGTCACAGACACAGCTCGGATCCCACGTGGCTGTGGCTCTGGTGGAGGCCGGTGGCTACAGCTCCGACTAGACGCCTAGCCTGGGAACCTCCGTGTGCCACGGGTGCGGCCCTAGAAAAGACCAAAAAAAAAAAGAAAAAAAAGAAAATGTCGATCGAGGTGAATGCCGGTCATTTAAGTCACTGTGGTCTTGGAATGGTCAAAGCTGCTCCGTTCTCCCGTCTGGCTGTGAACCTTCATCCTCCCGTGGGGTCAGCCTCGCTGAGCGTCTTCACCTGGGCGTCTGCAGACCGCGGGCCCTGAGCTCCGCATTAACGTGCCCTCCCCTTAGTCGTTGGCAGCGGAGCGTTCAGCCAGCAGGCCATCGGTGCGTACTTAGCACGCGTCGGCCGTCAGCGCGCAGCCTTTTTGGCTTGGGTGGTGGCACGTTTCAGAAGCAGGCTTTCTCTGAGCCTCCCGGGACCCCGTTGCGGGGAGGGGCGGGGGCAGGGGAGCAGCGTGTCTGCCGGTGCTGACCTGTGGCTTTGTTTGGAAACGGAGAAATCAAAGCCCCTGACTTTCAAGTGTGTGGTACGTGAGATTTATAGATGCGCAGGCAGACAGACGGTTGCTCTTTTGAATCCTACCCTTCTGAGAATTGTACCTGCTTTTAGAGCAGCCTAAGGACCACAATTGGCCTTCTTTTCCATCACAAACAAAGTATTCACAGATCTGGAGGTTTTTCTTCTTGCCAGTTAAGGCCAATTTTCTATGTGAATTTATTTCTTCAAAATTAAACGCAAATGAAAACGGTTTCCTGTACAGTAAAGAAATGGCAAGTGCCTTCCAGAATCCAGTTGGTCCTGGACCTAAAAGTGTGACTGGGATGGGAGTTCCCTGGTGGTGCAGAGGGTTAAAGAACAGGCGTTGTCTCTGCTATGGGGCAGGAATTTCCACGTGCTGTGGGCATGGTTTTAGCCGCTCTGAGACATTCACCACAGTTCCTTCTGCTCCTGCGTTGCTGCCAGACAGCCCTCCTCACGCTCGTCAGGCGCTCCCAACAGCAGCTTAACCCACTGACCCTGGGACCGCTTTCCCTTCCCTAAAAGCCACCTTCCATTCCCCCAGAAGAATTAGGAGCACAGAGGCGTGCTGGTCCTGCCTGGAGTCCGCTGCTTGTCCTTCCTTGGCCTTTATTTGTGCAGGAAGGACAATAAACATTTGAAAGCAAAAACTAAAAATAAAATCGACCCATTTGCATCCTTCTAAACTTTTAAACAATCACTTAGAATTAGTACATTGAGGGAGTTCCCGTCATGGCCCAGTGGTTAACAAATCCGACGAGGAACCATGAGGACGCGTGTTCAATCCCTGGCCTCGCTCCGTGGGTTAAGGATCCGGCGTTGCCATGAGCTGTGGTGTAGGTCGCAGATGCAGCTCGGATCCCGCGTTGCTGTGGCTGTGGTGTAGGCCAGCGGCTACGACTCCAATTCGACCCCTAGCCTGGGGACCTCCGTGTGCTGCAAACCAAGTGAAGATGCGTATTGTTACTCTTGCTCCTGAAATTGAAAACTTCGGGGAAGAGCAGTAGGTGGGTCGTTGAGCCCGAGGCCGTGGGTTAGGCAGCCGAGCCGGGGCTCCTCCTTCCAGCACCAGGGGTCTGAGCAAAGAGCCCCGCGTAGTGGGTGCGTTTGCACGGACCTCCCCCTCTGGTGGTGGAAATGCCCCAGTGGCGCGGGAGCCCAGCGGGAGCCCAGTGGGACGTGCCCTGGCCTCCCTCGGGGAACCGCTGGGCCTGCGCCCTGGACCGAGGCTGTGGGGGCGTAACCACTGGGGGCGGGGTGGGGGGACACCGGGCGGATGTTCCCAGAGCTGGAAGGCTGGAGGTGACGTTGTGGAGGTGAGGGTTTGGGCAGAAGCAGATCCGGGGCGGGGGGTGGGGCTGCCTGGTCGGACGTTTCGAAGAGGCTTTGAGGAGCCGCTCGGGTCTCTGGGCCTGGGGTTGAGGGGTCAGGCCTGGGCACACCTCAGGTCACGGCACTGTGGCATCGCCCAGGAGTGGGTGTGGCGGCACAAAAGGCCCTTCCGAGCTTTAGAGCTGAGAGACCCAAGGAGACCTGAGCAGCCCTTGAGGAGAAGCAGCTGGAAAGACGGGGAGGAAACCAGCCGAGGGTCGTTTTGGAAATGTTCGCTCAGGAGCCCGGGGAAGTGCGTGTCTGAAGCCACAGCTGTCACGCCCTGGTGCGGGTGTGACTCGCAGTGGACAGGGTGAGCCTCTGCCTGTGAAAACCTTCTCTTCCAGGGCTGGCGGGACCCGCAGCACCCGAGCCGTGTCGCCGAGGGGAGCGGCGGCAGGCGGTGTAGGAGGATCAGGGATTTGAAGTGAATCTGGACACTGAGGTGGTTGTGCGTAACCTGCTCTGTGTCCAAGGCGAGCGGGTGGAGTTCGGCCGACAGATTCAGATGCGGAGCTCCCGCCTGTGGTCGTGGGCCCCTGGCACACAGTTGGCGCTTAATAAATGTGCTGAACGCGGGCCCAGCGTGTCGAGAAGGCGGTGTTTGCTGCCCCGCGGGAGCCTGGCATTGTGACACCAGCGGTGGAGCCAGTCGGGGACTGTGGTTTTCACCCCTCAGCTGCTAATTCTAAAGCGCCACCACCACCGAAGGAAACAGCCTGTCGCTGTCAGCTTCATCCGTACCTGACATACCTTTTTATTTTTTTAAGCGCCCAAGGTTAGCATGATCTGAAATAATTAAAATTATCATCTTGCTCAATTAGAATGGCTCTAAAACAAGACATCTCTGATATAGTTTTTAGATTAAGTTATCAATGTTCGCTTTGGAACTACCTGAAGATTGATAGAGATGCATTTGAAAAGCATTATTTTTTTATTGATTCTTAATGTAGTAAATTACTGAAGCTACTTGGCAGCAAACAGCAGTGGCCTGTGGCGCGGCGCACATCTGTCCTCCTGAATGCGCTGCAACTTGCATTAATCGCGTCACGACTGCACTCACTTATATTAAAAGGCTTCTACCATAATTAATCCTTTTTATTTCAAATCATTTTGGCACAATTTCTAGCTATAAACACTCATAAAAGGCAGACAGTTGAAAAATACGGTACAGGTTTTTTCCATATACCTATTGCTGTTTTTTCGTGACAAGTCGTTATTGATATGCTTCTAGGAACAAGTGTGGTGGAGCTGACTGAGAATTAACCAGTATGAAAAATGCTAAGTGGATTATTTTGCATAAAGAATTGGCAGTTTTGGAAGTTGTATAATTAACCTGTGTTTAGAAAATACCTTGATTTATGCCTGCATTCGTATCTCGGTTGCATACATTATGGAAATTTAATTTATAATCCATTTAGCTGATGCAATCATAGTTTTTAGTGCTATCATTTATTAGTGCTTGTATATTAAATGCTCTAAAGGTTTACACCTGCCTCATGTAACAAATGACACCTATGCATTTCCATTTTATGAGTCACAGTGGGGTTTCTGCTTAAAATTCAGGCAGCTCTGATAGATGTACGGAACCTCGCGGGTTTGTTGTCACTCACGCAGAAATGGCCCACGGTGGCCTGCCGTGGTGAGAGGAGGTGGCCTGGCCTCGCGTTTCCTTGAGAGCCCGTGGACAGACGAGGCTTTGCTTCAGCACCCGGAGTCAGTCACGGCGTCGGATGCAGGAGGCTCCCCTTGGCTTCGAGGCCATCCCTCATCTGGAGGTGACGGGGGTTCGAAGAGCCTCGGGCGAAGCGTCGAGGCCGTTCCTCACGGGACGCGCACTGGCTTCTCCGAGCAGCTCTTCCTTTACATTATCAGGAGGTGACTTAAGTGCTGGTTGCCATTTTATTCGTTCTCATTAAGAAGGCCTTTTCTGCCGTCTTGTCAAAATTAATTGGGCCGTCATTTGTCCTCACATCAGGCGCCCTGGCAGAGCAGAGCGACTGTGGTCCCAGCTGGAGGGGACGATGGGGAGCCTGATCGGGAGGCAGAGTTCAGGGTGCCTGGCCGTGGCTCTCTGGGGCTGAGCCCGTGCGAGCCTCTGGGTGCTTGCTCCTCGCGGGTGGCCCAGCTGCCTTCTAGCTTCCTCCAGGCCTGTGCGTGGGTGAGACTAAAGTGTGGCTCTTGGCGGGTATCCGAGCTCTCTGGGTGGTTGAGGGGAAGGGGAAACGCGGGTGGTGTGGAAGGTGGGTGGGTTAGAACCTGCCACCCGTGTGCGAGGTGGGGGATTCAGAAGCTGTGGCCAAGGCGGGTCCCTCCCCAGGTGAACAGCGGTTCGAGCTCGTGCTGGTTGATGCAGCCACATGTGTCTCCTTAAACCCTCGGGGTCAGCACTTAGTGTGCGTGGATGGGGTCAGGGGATTGGCGTTTCGTGGCTGAATGATTATCCCGTAGGTTAAATTTTGCTTTTATTTTGGTTCTGTGCACAGCGAAATAGCGCCCGAACCCTGAGGTGGTTGTTTAGAGAAGGTCGGAGTTTCGCACAGCACGTGGTAGTGGTTCCTACGATGGAGCCAGCCCAGCGCTCCCCGCTCCCTCTGTCTGCCCTCGGGGTCCCCTCCTTTCCGGCCGGGGTGGCGGACCGCCCTTCGCACAGAGAGGTTGCCGACCGCTGTCTCGAGGTGACACGTCCAGCCCCGCGTTTCCCACGGAAGGGCCGATGCCTCCTCTCCCCCGACGTCGTAGGGCGCCCACGTGTCCCTGCAGACCAGACGTGCTCTGCCCAAACGGCCTGATCCACGTCAGAGTCGCTCTTACCTGGCGGTCGTTAGACCGTCGCGGGGCCCTGGTGGCGGCTCTGCCCAGCACCGAGGCGGAGCAGGCAGGCAGGCGGTGGGAGCTGTCGTTTTCATTAGAACATTTTGGCCGAGAAGGATGTGTTAGGGCTTCTAAACCAGTCGTCAGAATGAAATCAGAAGGCTTCTGATGCTTTTACATCCGTTTCTGGTTCCTTGTTGCGTCTTACAGCCTCAGGCCATGGGGTTATGTACCACGCCAGGTGAGCCCTGATAATTGCGTTGGAAAATTCACATAGTTTTATTTCCTACCCTCTCTTGCTGGAGGATGTCTGGAGACTAATACAGTGATACTAACGCGGGCTGTGACGCAGGACACGGGTCGTCGGGGAAGTGTCAGTTACAGCCACAGTGTGGCCCCTCGTCGCAGCATCCAGAACACCCAACATGTAGAAGGCCGGCCACACTGATGGTTAGAACCTCCTGCATTGCTGGCGATGGTGGAAAAGAATCGTATTTTGGAAAACAGCGTGTCCGTATCTAACATAGTTAAACCTACCTTACACCCCAATACTTGCGCTGTCGCCAGGCCTTGTCAGGCATTTATTCAAGAGGAGTCACTGAAAGGCTCAGCGGGGCTGCTCATGGCAGCTTTATGGTCATGGCAGCCCCAGAGGCGGCTCACACGTGACCCTCACCAGGACCAGGACCGGGTAGGCAGCTGCCCAGCGGGAAGTCACAGGTGATTCCCAGGAGTATTCCACGGTGAGAAGACGCACAGACCGCGGACTCCGTGCTGTGCAGGAGCCCGGGTCAGCAGGGAAGCAGAGGTCATGGCTGAGGTTGCAGAACTGGAAGCCCTCGGCTGGGCTGGTGGGGGAAGGGGTCAGCGGAGGGGGGCTGCTGACTGAAGGGAGGGGGCTCCCGGTTGGGGGGGGTGGGTACGTGTTCTCTGCCTGGCCCTGAGGGGCCATCCCCTAGGTCCGGGCCAGTGCTCGTGCGTCTCGTTACCTGGCAGTGATGCTTGAACTGGCAGTCACAGTGCTTGGACACAAAGGTTAACACTTAGCGTGACCACCCTGCTCTGGGCCTCGGAATCTGGGTCTGGATGCCCACTTTGCTGCCTGCTAACTCGGTGTCTGGACACATCTCTGCGCTCGAAGGCCCCGTTTCTAGAACCACACACATAACGTCTGTGGCACCGAGGCAGTGCCTGGTCTGACTGCCTTCTCACAAAGTGTTGCGCCGGAGACTCCCCCCTGTTCCCGTGGGTCCTTTAATGTATCGCCCGTGCAGCTGTCGCGCATTTTACGATGTGCGTGGGCGGGCCGCTGCCTGCGGGCCGAATCCTGCCTGCCACCTGTTTTGGTATGGCCACCAAGCTAAGAATGCCTCCCCCTCCCCTGCCCCATTTGATGTGTATTTAAAAAAAAAAAAAAAAAGTAGAGAGGACTATTTCTTGACGTTACGTGAAGCCCACCTTTGGTGCTCAGCTGCGCTCACGTGTTCACACTGTGCTCCTTGGTCGGGGGTGGCCGTCGAGGCGGTCTGGGCTGCTGTCCTGGAGAGAATCATGCTACACTCCAGGCCCAGTGCCCCGTACCTGTGGACGCGGCCTTGTTGGGAAGTGAGTGTCTTTGCACGTGTCGTCGAGCTAAGTTGAGGTTGTACTGAAACTGACAGTATTGGCGGCCTGAACGCAGCCAGAACGCAGATTGGGCCTTGAACCCACGTGCCAGGACTCGAACCCAGCCTAAACCCAGACTGGGACTCAAACCCACGGTTTTAAATGAGAATCCCTCACCCTGTGTCTGGACTCCCTGAGGTTCGGGTTCTTCATGTCTCCGCGCAGAAGGAATTCAGCGAGAGACGAAGTGATGGGCACGAGGCAGATTTATTAGGATAGGACGCTTGTGAGAGGCGCAAGCGAGCAGGCACGGACGCTCGGCCCTGAGGATGCCCTGAGGGTCCCGTGGGCGGCAGTTTTATCCTCCAAGAGGAGGGGGGGTCGGAAAGGGCCGCCTCTTCCTTTCTGGGAGTCGCAGCGCCTCCTTAGCATCGGGTCAGGTGTGTATTCAAATCAGCTGAGAGGCGGTCCTCAGACTCCTGCCCTTGGACTCAATCTGAATGCAGCCCTCCTCCCAGTCCCCACCCAGCGACTGGCGGCCGTTCTCAAGGCTCCGCTAATGAAGCAGAGCTTCCTCGTCCTGAGGGCTTTTCTGAGGAATTTCTTTACTTAGAGGGATCTCCCAGTGTCCCCTGAGTTTCTCTCTTTAAAAATGGTCCTTTAGGGAGTTCCCGTCGTGGCGCAGTGGTTAACGAATCCGACTAGGAACCATGAGGTTGCGGATTCGACCCCTGCCCTTGCTCAGTGGGTTAACGATCCGGCGTTGCCGTGGTGTAGGTCGCAGATGCGGCTCGGATCCTGCGTTGCTGTGGCTCTGGCGTAGGCTGGCAGCTACAGCTCTGATTAGACCCCTAGCCTGGGAACCTCCATGTGCCGCGAGAGCGGCCCACGAAATAGCAAAAAGACAAAAAAAAAAAAAAAAGTCCTTTATTGGGACTTGTACAACTCCCTGTGTCTGCTCCGCCCCTGTCAGTACTGGGGTCCAGAGGACCTGGAGTCCTGGGACGGGCAACTCAGTAAGAGAGGAGACCCACCTGGCAGACCCACGCGAGGCCCCTGTGTGCAGAGGCAGAGTCTGGGAGGGTCCTGCCACCAGCCAGGGCCCAAGGACGGCCACCCCAGAGCTGGACTTGGCAGCAGGACCTCCCCTTGAGCCTTCAGGAAGCGTGGCCCCCCGACACCTCACGTTTCTGGGACCTGCTTACAGCAGCTCTTGGAGACAGATACACTTGCAAAGCGCTTCACAGAAAATGCTTGGCAGCGTCTGGGTAGCACGAAGGATGTGGCTCCTAAGACCCCCACTGGGGAGTCCCCTTGTGGCTCAGTGGAAACAAACCGGACTAGGATCGTTTCCTAGTTGGGGTCGATCCCTGGCCTCGCTCAGTGGGTTCAGGATCCGGCATTGCTGTGAGTGCGGTGTAGGTTGCAGACACGGCTTGGATCCGGCATGGCTGTGGCTGTGGTGTAGGCCAGCAGCTGTAGCTCTGATTTGATCCCTAGCCTGGGAACTTCCATATGCCGCAGGTATGGTCCTAAAAAAAAAGCAAAAAGTAAAAAATGGGTCTTTAAGCGCTCAAATTCCTGAATTGGCTGCCCTAGCGTTTTCTGCATAATGAGTTGAACGCCTACACTGCAGCCGCGCGTGGTAAGTGCGCACCAAATACGAGCTTCCACGTCCCCGTCGTTGTCACAGAGGATGCTGGTGAAGAGTGCACGGGACTGTGCTTTCTTCCTTGTAGGAAGCTGGTTAGAAAGACTTCCACGAAGTGCTGTGCTGACCGGTGCTCCTTGTTGTCCTTTGAAGGCGCTCTATGAAAACATGCTGGTGGAGCTGCCCTTCGCCGGCTTCTTCCTGTCCAAGCTGCTGGGCACCAGCGCGGACGTGGACATCCACCACCTGGCCTCCTTGGACCCG
Source organism: Phacochoerus africanus (assembly GCF_016906955.1). NCBI lineage: Eukaryota > Metazoa > Chordata > Mammalia > Artiodactyla > Suidae > Phacochoerus > Phacochoerus africanus. Next base: position 1,460,499 of record NC_062559.1, on the reverse strand, counting down.
GAGGTGTACAGGAACTTGCTCTTTCTCAAGAGCTACGAAGGCGACGTGGAGGAGCTCGGGCTGAACTTCACCGTGGTGAACAACGACCTGGGAGAGGCACAGGTGAGCGGGGCCCCCCTGCAGGCGGAGGCGCGTGCCGTCTGTGGGCGCGCTTCTGCACACCCCAGTTAGAGCAGTTCCGGGCTGAGAGCTAGAAATAGGGGGCAGACGGGAGCCCCCACGCAGCAGCCTGGCCGCGGGCAGCCCCTCGTCTCCCTGGCAGGGCTGGATTCTTCCTGAGGCTACGCTCTCCTGGCTGTGCGTCGACTGTGCTCCTTGCCTCGTTCTTGGGTGCCTTCATTCCTCCACCCCCAGAGTGGACGGCAGCTGTGCTCGTGAGGGTCACTGGACGATTGAATCACAGCTGCTGCAACACCAGATCCTTTAACCCACAACGCTGGACCAGGGATCGAACCCGCACCCCCACAGCAACCTGAGCCACTGCACCTCCTGAGCACCCACCCCTCTGACGGGCGCATCTCCCTGAGTGTGACATCTCAGGTTCAGCCACGTTGTGCAGAGATGTCAGAATTTCTTTGTTTTGGAGTTCCTGTCGTGGCGCAGTGGTGAACGAATCCGACTAGGAACCATGAGGTTGCGGGTTTGATCCCTGGCCTGGCTCAGTGGGTTAAGGATCTGGCGTTGCCGTGAGCTCTGGTGTGGGTCGCAGACGCGGCTCAGATCCTGCATTGCTGTGGCGGTGGTGTAGGGCTTTTGGCTACAGCTCTGATTCGACCCCTCGCCTGGGAACCTCCATATGCCGCAGGCGCAGCCCTAAAAAGAAAAAAGGAAAAGGATTTGTACATCCCAGAGTCTGAACTTTCTGGACCGTCTTTGGGTTTGGGGGTTTTCGGTCTATTTCTTAGCCTTTCAAGCTGCATGTCTCAGGCGCGGGTGTGGCTCAGGTCCTAACCAAGAGTGACGGAGGTAATAGATTTGAGGCCTTGGACTTCTCCCCCTGCTCGGTCATGTCTGGGCCCCTCTGAGAACCGGTGTCAGTGTCGTAAGATAAAATAAAGATGAGGGGTTGTCAGAACCCCGTTTCATTCTGTTGTTTTGGTCTCAACCTTTTCTTCCGTCCCGTGGGGCTGAAGTTTCAACCCTGCAAAGGCCAGATGTTTGCTGCAGATGAGGTTTGCCGCTGTCGCGGGGAAATCCCAGCGTGCAGACGGCCCTGCTGTGTCCCTCCCGCCACCTAGTGGCCTGACTGGAAACGAAGCCAAAGCCCTGGGGCCGGCCGGTTTATCAGGGCCTGTGGAGAAGCCTTTGCTAATGGGGGTGTTTCCCATTTTCCTTCTGAAATAGATGGTAATAGTGAAATGTCACATAGGTGAGAGTTCCATTAAAGCGCCTCTGACAGTATTGGGATCTGTTAAAAGCAAAAATGTGACGTTAAGATGTTCCAATTATTCATAGAAATTCCCACTAAGAGGAGAGATTATAGATGGTAATGCGTAAGAATAATTACACCAAAGAGTAATTGCAAAAATTAAAGTCGCCCGTAAGGTACCTAACTTAGGGAGAGATCCTAGGCTTTCAGTAAACATAGATATAAAGACCTAGTTCTTTTTTTTTTTTTTTGTCTTTTTGCTATTTCTTTGGGCCGCTCCCGTGGCATATGGAGGTTCCCAGGCTAGGGGTCCAATTGGAGCTGTAGCCACCGGCCTACGCCAGAGCCACAGCAACGCGGGATCCGAGCCGCATCTGCAACCCACACCACAGCTCACGGCAACGCCGGAACGTTAACCCACTGAGCAAGGGCAGGGACCGAACCCGCGACCTCATGGTTCCTAGTCAGATTCGTTAACCACTGCGCCACGACGGGAACTCCGAGTTTTCTCTTTTAAAATAATGGTGTTGCTCTCAAATTGGTTTTCTTTACTGTGATCAGTATGGCTGTTCACTAGGCTGCTTAAAAACAACATGAAATTTTAGATTATGAATTTATTTGCCGCTGGGCAGAGGGGGGGCTTCCTTTTTAGGGCCACACATGAGGCACGTGGACGTTCCCAAGCTAGGGGTGGAACTGGAGCTGCAGTTGCCGGCCTACACCAGAGCCACAGCAACGCGGGATCTGAGCCGCATCTGTGACCTACACGACAGCTCACAGCAAGGCCAGACCCTTAACCCACGGAGTGATGCCAGAGATTGAACCCGCGTCCTCATGGTTACTAGTCGGATTCGTCACCGCTGAGCCACGACAGGAACTCCTGACTGCTACGGCGCACACGTATCTCCCTCGAGCGAGATGCTCGGGCTTGAGTTGGATGCATACGTAATCATCTGTTCTATAAGTAAGCGTAAAACTCACTCCAGGAGACCTCGGCTAAGGCCCTGGATTGGCTGTGCTGGCCCGTGACCTTGGGCACGTCCTCGAGCCCGTGTGTATCTTCAGAAGGGGATGGATGAGCTGCTGCGAGGCGGAAAGGGGCCGTGTGCATGGGTGACGGGGGCAGGGGGACTGCATCCTGAGGGGTCGTGGGGTGTCGGAGGGACGGAGAAGGGTGCCCTCACCCCTAGGACTGCTGCGCGTCCTCAGCCGGGACACGTGAGACAGGGCTTCTTAGCGTGGCCGAGAGAGGAGTGTAATCCCCACGGCATAGGGTTGGTGCCGCCCGATGAGAGGCCTCGGGGGCTTTGGAAGTTCAGAGCCGATACCTCCACAGCCCTGTGTCTTCCAGATCACACAGCGAGTCGCCGTTGGTTGGTTACCCGCCTTTAATCCGCTGAGATGTGGAAACAGCAGCCAGCCCTGTGGCTCGGGTAACAGATGGCCTGTCCCCAGAGCCCTTCCTTAGCCCCGGAGGTTCCAGCCCTGAGACCACGAGCCTGTGAGCAGGAAAGTGTCCCCTGATGAGGCTGCACGGCGTCTGTACCACTAGGTGGTTGTGTCACCTACAGACCTAGGAGAGCTCAAGTGAGGCCTTCGCAGATTTGCAAGTAGTCTCTCTGTAAAGTCATCTTTTTTTAATTGAGGTAAAATGCCATCACCCAGAAGGAGTGGGGGTCCTTGCTGCACTTGGAACATAACTACCAAGAGAGCTGCAGACTTGGGGGAATCGCGGGGTATCACACTCTGGGCACCCCCCGCTTTTACCCCCAAGAGTCCCCTTACGGTTGCACTGAGCCCGTTTTGTGTGTGTCAGCATTTGCACTGGGAGCAGGCCCTCTGCGCCCTCCGGCTGCAACGGTTTCTCTGTCCTTGCGTCAGTTACCTCATCCCCCAGCATCAAGGATGCAGTTCTTTGGGCAAAGCGCTCGGAGACAAGCAGTCTTAACCTCTGGAAGTGAGGCTGATGCGTCTGCACCCTGTCTGTGTGGCTTGCTCGTCACGGTTCTGAGACAGACGAGCCCCGGCATCGGTCCGTTCATGGGGCGGGTGGGGCTTCTTCGTGGCCCGCGCTCCTGCCTCTGCTGCAGCCTCCCCCAAAGGGGCTTCCGGGGCTGTTTCCTGCCCCTGCCCTGGACCCCGCAGTTCCGTGCGCGTCCTTCGGCACTGAGGGAACATTCTTCCGAAGGCTTTCGGATCCATCAGACATGGCCTGGTCAGTTATTTCTAATTATTACCACCACCCTTTAAATCATACTGAAAGCTCATTCCAGTAGTGATACAGAAATACAGAGACCGGGAGTTCCCGTCGTGGCACAGTGGTTAATGAATCCAACTAGGAACCATGAGGTTTTGGGTTCGATCCCTGGCCTTGCTCAGTGGGTTAAGGATCCAGCGTTGCCGTGAGCTGTGGTGTAGGTCGCAGATGTGGCTCGGATCCCGCATTGCTGTGGCTGTGGTGTAGGCCGGTGGCTGCAGCTCCGATTCGACCCCTAGCCTGGGAACCTCCATATGCCATGGGAGCGGCCCAGGAAAAGACAGAAAGCCCAAAAAAGAAAAGAAAAGAAAAGAAATACAGAGACGGGCATGCTGCTTATACACACAAGGGCGAGCGCGCTTTTACGACCACCTCAGGTCCTTAGGCCGTGTCTTCTCCAGAGCGGATCCTCTGACGTGGTGATCGTTCAGCGCGTGTCTCTGCCCGTTGTGCTTTCTAACGGCTGGGTTGGTTTGTTTGTTTAAATGATGATGCCACTTCTACGTTGTTGCTTTGTCCCCCGGTACTTTGCAGAAAGCAGAGGTGGTTCGTGATCTTGGCAGGGGAAGATGCCAGGCTTTGGAGCGTCCCGCCAGAGCCACGTCTGGTGGCCCTCTTGTCACTAGGCTTCTCGTTTACAGACGACACGGTCCAGTTGTTTCTTGCTTTTGTTTTGCTGTGTGCTTGGAGGATTCAGGGTACGGTCAATTTGACTCTCAGGTTGGTGCTCACAGGTCGTGGAACTCAAATACGGTGGAAAGGACATCCCCGTGACCAGCGCCAACCGCATCGCCTACATCCACCTTGTCGCCGACTACAGGCTCAACAGGCAGATCCGCCAGCACTGCCTGGCCTTCCGCCAGGGCCTGGCCAACGTGCTGAATCTGGAGTGGCTCCGGATGTTCGACCAGCAGGAGATTCAGGTCTGCTCCTTACGCCTGGGGACACGGAGAGCTGTCTTCAGATCTGCCTCAGATGTTACAACTTGGACTTTTTTCCTCAGGTATTAATTTCTGGTGCCCAAGTTCCCATAAGTCTGGAGGACCTCAAATCCTTTACGAACTATTCAGGTACGTTATCACTCCTGGTGGCTTATTCCTGGGAATGTCACAGGCGGTCGTGTTCCCCCACATGCTTTTTTTTTTTTTCTTTTTCCCCCTTCTTTTTGTCCTTTTAGGGCTGCACCTGCAGCATATGGAGGTTCCCAGGCTAGGGGTCCAATCGGAGCTGTAGCCGCCGGCCTACGCCAGAGCCACAGCCACGCGGGATCCGAGCCGTGTCTGCAACTTACACCACAGCTCACGGCAACGCCGGATCCTTAACCCACAGAGCAAGGGCAGGGATCGAACCCACATCCTCATGGTTCCTAGTTGGATTCGTTTCCACTGCGCCCCGACGGGAACTCCGTATAAACTGCTTTTTATACAGGCAGTTCATCCACACGGTTGAACACGCCGACTGTGACGCGGGAGAGGCAGCGCCAGCGCTCTCTGTCTCACTTCGCCCCGTCCCGCCGTAACACTGCTGTTCTGGCTTCTTTACAGACTCGCACAGATTTAATGCTAGTTCTCCTTGTTTGTACACCGCTCTGCATCGTGCTTTTTTCTCTTCACAACTTAACTTCTTGAGCCTCTGCTGACGGGCAGTGGGGCTGCAGCCGGTCTTCTGCTTTGAGAAGCGGTGCTGGCCCAAAACCCTACTAGCCAAAGAAAACACTGGGAGTTCCCGTCGTGGCTCAGTGGTTAACAAATGGGAAAGAAAAAAAAAAAAAAAAGACAAAAAAAAAGAAAATACTGAGCACTGAGCCTCATCCAAGTATTTGCTTTTGATTGCATTAACCTTAAAAGTTTCTGCTCTGTAAGAAAACGAAAGACCAAAAAGCAGACGTAGAAATGGCCGCTTAGCACCTAGAGCGATGTCCAACAGCAGAGGTCGTTGGAGAGGCAGCGACAGCAGCATACAGCGCACAGCTGAAAAGGGCCTACCTTTGGGGGGGGGCATGATTATATATATATAAACCTCATATTACACACCTGGGAACAGTGAAAAGGAAAAAAAAAAATCATCTTTCAAACAACCTCTAGGAGTTCCCGTTGTTCCCACAGCTCTGTGACACCGGATCCTTAACCCACTTAGCAATGGGATCAGCAGTGTCTCTATTCGATCCCAGCCCAGCCCAGCACAGCAGGTTAAGGATCCAGTGTTGCCGTTGCCACAGCTTAGGTCACATCTGCAGCTCAGATCTGATCCCTGGCCCAGGAGCTTTGTGTGCACGAGATGGCCAAAAAAACAAAAAACACCCAATTATTTTGGTGTGTTTTCCTTAATCATAATCTGTTATTCTAGTGTTTTCATGTAGTTTATGGGTGATATATAATTTATGGTGTATATTGTTTGTTTAGCATCCAAAATAAACAGTATTTCCAGGCTGTTACTCTTCTTACAATTCCTTTTCGAGATTAAATATATGTAATGTGTCACTGTAATAAACGATTTAGTGTATATGTATATTTTTTACCTATGCGTGTTGCCTGTATTTTTGGATGAGAGAAGCCCAGAAATTCAATAAGTTATTAACTTTGGGGAGTTCCCGTCGTGGCGCAGTGGTTAACGAATCCGACTAGGAACCATGAGGGTACGGGTTCGGTCCCTGCCCTTGCTCAGTGGGTTAACGATCCGGCGTTGCCCTGAGCTGTGGTGTAGGTTGCAGACGCAGCTCGGATCCCGCGTTGCTGTGGCTCTGGCGTAGGCCGGTGGCTACAGCTCCAATTGGACCCCTAGCCTGGGAACCTCCATATGCCGCGGGAGCGGCCCAAGAAATAGCTAAAAAGACAAAAAATAAATAAATAAATAAACACTTTGGGGAACGGAATTAGAATGAATATGCCTCACAGAAAAAAAATTTGTCAAACAGTGCTACCATTTAGGAAGCAGTGTAAATCTTGAGGGTTTCCATTTTACTCTTTCAGCCCTTTTTCTCATCTGTAGAGAACTACAGAATCTTTAATGTGTATAATAGTAAAAGTGATTTGCAGTTGGGAGTCATTGATTCCTATCTTTATTATGTGTGTGCATATTTTAAAGTATTTTATGTATTGAAATATTTTAAAGTATCTTTTCTCTCTTAGAAGTTGTGAAATATATACAAGATGAAACGGTGTGATTCATATCATTCCATGTCTGTGAAAATAGAGTAAGATAATAAGCAGAAGTATACAGGGGTCATGAGATGATAAGTCATTTTTACTTCTTTGCAAGTTTGTTTCCTTTTTTCCTTTGTTTGAAGGGCCTCTGCCGGCGGCCGTGGTATATGGAAGTTCCCCGGCTAGGGGTCCAGTTGGAGTTGCAACAATGCCAGATCCTTAACCCACTGAGTGAGGCCAGGGATCGAACCTGCATTCCTCATGGATGCTAGGGGGGTTCTTAACCCGCTGAGCCACAATGGGGACTCCCTTTCTTAACTATATGATTATTATACACTATGCAATAATTTATTTATTTATTTTGTCTTTTTGTCTTTTCTAGGGCCGCACCCACGGCATATGGAGGTTCCCAGGCTAGGGGTCTAATCGGAGCTGTAACCACCGGCCTACCCCACAGCCACAGCAACGCGGGATCCGAGCCGCGTCTGCAACCTACACCACAGCTCACGCAACACCGGATCCTTGACCCGCTGAGCAAAGCCGGGGATCGAATCCGCAGCCTCGTGGTTCCTAGACGGATTCGTGAACCACTGCGCCACAGTGGAAACTCCAGTAATTTATTTTTTAAAACCAAGAGAACTTTAAGCCACTTCGGGAAGAGATGATAATGATCATTTATAATGAATGAAATGACGGGTGATGTTTTTCGTTGTTCTTTTTTTCCCCTAAGTATTTTGAAATGCATATTTATTTTAGAATAACTTTTAAGTCCTAGGAACATAACCCTTTGCAGGACTTACAGTCAGGAGAGGATCTCTCTCCTCCAAGATCTGTGTTAGCCCGATGTCTACAGCAGACAAAAAATAACACAAGGAGATGAAATCTGGGTTACTCTCCCTCATGAAAATAGATGCAGAAAGCCTCAAAATGTTAGCAGGCTAAAGTCAGCAGCACATAAAAGTGATTCAGTCCAGTGGTGTTTACCACGGTATCGGTCGCCTAAGGGAAAACCCGTGCGATCTCCTCAGTAGACGGGGAAAGGGAAAGAGGAGAGTAGTTGGCAGCTTTTCAGCATTTAAACATCGCCACCCATTCCAGATTCAAACTCTCAAGAAACTCTGACTAGACGGGAACGTCCTACCTAAGTAGACATTTCCCCAAAGAAGACGTACAGCTGGCCACCAGGCTCGTGAAGGATGCTCGTTATTGCTCATCAGAGAGGGGGGGTAGGTCAAACCACTGTGAGGCACCACCCCACAGCCATCTGAATGGCCCGCCTCAGAAAGTCTGCAGAGACACACGCTGGAGAGGGCGTGGGGAGAGGGGAACCCTCCTCCCCTGTGGGTGGGGACGTACTCTGGTACAACCACTGTGGAAGACAGGGTGGGGATTCCTTAAAGGACGAAAAAGAGACCTACCTCATGTGACCCAGCAACCCCACCTCTGGGCATCTATCCAGAGAAAACTCATTTGAGAAGATCCAGGCACCCCGGGGTGCACAGCGGCACTGTTTACACAGTGGCCAAGACGTGGAAGCCACCTCAGTGTCCACGGGCAGAGGAGTAGCTGAAGATGGGGCGCATACACACAATGGCATAGGAGAAGGGGCTGGGGAAGGGATGGATTAGGAGTTTGGGATTCGCAGGTACAGACTGCCGTGTACAGAATCGGTACTGCACGGGCTATCCTCCAGATCCCGCAATAAATGGAATTTCCTGCCATGGAAAGGAAAAGAACACGTGTAGCCGAGTCGCGTTGCTGTACGTGAGAGGCACTGTTGTAAATCACTATACTTTAATAAAAAAACTCCAAAGTGTTTTAAAAAGAGAACTTCCTCAACCTGATGCGGGACATCTGTGAAAAATTCACAGCTCGCCTCACCCCGAATGGTTAGAGCCTAAATGCTGGAGGCGTTTGCCCTTGCCGTGTCCTGTTCCGCACCAGGCTGCGGTTTCTGACTAGTGTGATGGGGGATGGAGGAGATCCGAGGCGGAAAAGCAGAGGCGCAGGAGAAGAGCTGTTGTCATAGATGACACGACAGGTGCTAGAAGCAATAAACACGTGTGGCAGCTTGCAGCGTAATTAGTCTCCTGCTTCAGTTCTCTTTCTGTTTATAATCCGGGAATGGAACTAATTAAACAATTCCATTTCTAGCAGCATCAGAAGTAACACAGTAGAAATTTAGCAAAGTCAGTACAGGACTCGTTCACTAAAAACTGTGAAGTGTTACTGACAGAAGTGAAAGAAGACGAAAGTGGAGAGAAAGTCATAAGTTCTTTTTATCTTTTTGTCTTTTTAGGGCTGCACCCGCGGCACATGGAGGTTCCCAGGCTAGGGGTCCAATCGGAGCTGTAGCTGCCGGCCTACACCACAGCCACAGCAGCGCAGGATCTGAACCGTTTCTGTGACCTGTACCACAGCTCACGGCAACACCGGATCCTTAACCCACTGAGCGAGACCAGGGATCGAACCCACAACTTCATGGTTCCTAGTCGGATTCGTTAATCACTGCGCCATGACGGGGAACTTCATTTTTATGGATCAGAAGATTCAGTATTTTTAAAAAAAAAAAAGAGTGTTGCCAAGATTGTAATTCTCTCCAAATTAATCTACAAATTCAATGCCGTCCTTCTCAAAATCTGAGTTTTTGTTAAAAATCAACAAGCTGGAGTTCCTTGGTGGCCTAGCGGTTAAGGATTTGGTGTTGTCACAGCTGTGGCTCAGGTTCCAGCCTGTCCTGGGAACTTCCGTATGCCACAGGTGTGGCCAAAAAAAAAGAAAATATATATATATATATATATGAGGGGGAAAATTGTTCCCCTTAAGAAGATACACAAGAATGTCTGGTTAGCAAATAAGCACATGGGGCATTCCTGTTGTGGCTCAGTGGTAACAAACCTGACTTGTATCCATGAGGACACAAGTTCGATCCCTGGCCTCGCTCTGTGGCTTGAGGATCTGGTGTGGCTGTGGCTGGTGTGTAGGCCGGCAGCTGCCACTCACCTCCACCCTCTAGCCTGGGAACTTCCACATGCAGAGGGTGGGTCCCTAGAAAGACAAAAACAAAAAGCAAATAAAAGCAAATAAGCACATGAATAGGCGTTTAACACCATGACTCCACTGCATACCCCCTGGGATGCCTGTCATCAGAAGGATAGACGTACCTCGGTACCTCGCTTCGGTCTGTGGGAATCAGAACCCTCACACTGCAGGCGGTGGGACATGGTAGAACCTCTTCGGAAAACCTTACAGTTACTTGAAAAGGTAATTGGGAAACAACTGGATTTTTGCAGAAGAACGAGGCTGTACCCCCACCCCATGGCACATACGGAAATTAACTCAGCATGGATCAAGAACCCTTAATACCCAAAGACATAAAACCCTTAGGAGAACGTAGGAGTGAATCTTCATGACCTTGGGTTTGGCAGCGGTTTCTTAGGTGGCATCACAAGCAGAAGCAGCAAAAGAAAAAGTAAACTGGATTTCATCAGAATTACAGGCTTTGTGCATCAAACACATTATCAAGAAAGCGGACCCACTCCTGGGCCGTGTTGATGGCAGCACTATTTGCAACAGCCAGGACATGGAAACAACCCAAATGTCCGTTGACAGAGGAGTGGATCCAGAAGATGTGGTCCATATACACAGTGGAATATTCCTCAGCCATTAAAAGGAATGAGATAATGGCATTTTTAGCAACATGGATGCACCTAGGAATTATCATGCTAAGTGAGGTCAGCCATACAATGAGACACCAACATCAGATGCTCTCGCTGACATGTGGAATCTGAAAAAAGGACACAATGAACTTCTCTGCAGAACAGATTCTGACTCACAGACTTTGAAAAACTTATGGTTTCCAAAGGAGAGAGGCTGGGGGGGAGGGGGGGGGAGGGGATACACTGGGGGTGTGGGATGGAAATCCTACAAAACTGGATTGTGATGATCACTGTATAACTATAAATATAAATTCATTGAGTAATTAAAAAAAGAAGAAGAAGGAGGAAGGACAACATCCAGGAAGGGGAAATACTCTGATGAGGTCTGCTCTCGCCTCACAGCTCAGCAGCGGGAGGACGTGCTGACAGCACGTGGACACAGGACCCGAACAGACATTTCTCCAAAGACGAACGCAGATGGCCAGTGTGTTCAAAAGACGCTCAACGGGGGTTGCCGCCATAGCTCCGCGGAAACGAACCGGACTAGCATCCATGAGGACGCAGGTTTGATCGCTGGCCTCGCTCAGTGGGTTAAGAAGCCGGCATTGCTGTGAGCTGTGGTGTAGGTCACAGATGTGGCTTGGATCCTGCGTTGCTGTGGCTCTGGGGTAGGCCAGCGGCCGTGCTCCTTTTCAGCTCCTGGACTGGGAACTTCCATATGACATAGGTGCAGCCCTAAAAAAAAAAGACCCCCCCCCCCAAAAAAAAAAGATGCTCAACATCATAGCCACTGGGAAACCACAAAGCACAGGGAGACACATCCTTGTCTGTTAGATGGCAGTTATTACACACCACACACACCCACAAGCAGGAAATGACAGCTGTTGGCAGGGATATGGAGACGTTGGCTCATTGCTGGTGGAAAAGGAATATAGCCTCTGTGGAAGCACAGGGGACTGTCACAGTAGCCATGTGTCACCGGTGTATACAGTTGCCAAGTCTTAAAAAGGAGTGAGGTTCAGATAGAGGCTGCAGCGTGGAGGAATCTCTAATCCATTGTGCTAAGTGAAATGAGCCTGACGTGGAAGGACATGTACTGTATGGTTCAGCTTATGTGAAATCCTGTGAAATACCTGGAATAGGCAGACTCCCGGCCACCGAAGGTAGATTGGAGGGCACAGGGGCTGGGGGCAGCGAGTGCTCAGTGGTTCTACAAGTTTGTCTTGGAGATGAAGGTGTTCGGGTTGGAGACCTCAGTAACAGCAGTGCAACAGTGCGAAGCTAATTAATGTTGCTGGACTGTACACCTAAAAATGGTTTAAATGGTCAATTTAATGTTGCATATTTTCACCACAGCTTTAAAAAGAAACCTGTCCAGATTCCTCTGTTTTGCTGAGTGCTGTTTCCCAGCCTTTCCTTCCAGGGTATCTTTTGAGAGGATTTTGGAACTTGTTCATAGTGGTGAAAGTGGCACAGTGTTGTAAGTGTAACTTCATTTTGTTGAAACATCTTTCAGAGCCTACTTTTAGAGCAGATCGTGGTTGTCTTGAGGTGGACGTGGGGTTTTTTTGAGGAAATGGATTTTTTTTTTTTTTTTTTTTGCTGCACTAGCAGCAAATGAAAGTTCCCAGGCTGGGGGTCTAATTGGAGCTGCAGCCGCTGGCCACAGCCCCAGCCCCAGCCACACCAGATCCAAGCCACGTCTGTGACCTGCACCACAGCTCATGGCCATGCCGGATCCTTAACCCACAGAGTGAGGCCAGGGATCGAAGCTGCTTCCTCATGGATCCTAGTTGGATTCGTTTCCACTGAGCAACAGCAGGAACTCCGAAAATGGAACTAGGTTAAAACTGGATTGGGGTCATGGTTTCAGAGCTATAAGTTTGCTAAAGTAATTTACACGTAGACATCGGTGTGTGTTTATACGTATGTGGACGTGCGTTGTCTCCCCTTTCTGTACATTCGTGTTGCTCTAAATTCGAGCTCTCGTGTTTATGTAAAGGTCACAGTGTCCTCACTATCCAGTCTCATGTTTAAAACAAGGAAATCAATCCAGCCTTTCCTTTGCCAAGAAGTCGTCTTGGGTTGTTTGCATTATCCTGACTGCGCTGAAAGTGTATATACCTTTAATGATCTTAGCCATTCCAGTAAATAGGTTTAAAACATTACCGTATTCATTTTGGTGCCGATGAATGCACTTAGGATATTTTATCGATGTTATTTCTGAAGGATATTAACAATGAGGGGACGATATGTAGCAATTATTTCAGTTTTAGGAAGCACTTAACTAGATTAAAAGCTGTAAGGAGGAGGAATTCCTCTTCAGAGCAGTGGTCTGGTCGGTGCTGGGCTTGGTGGTTGGCCGTGTTCTCTACCCTCCTGTCAGAAGGATGGGTGATAAAACAGATTTAGAGACTGAGATGGGTTGGCAGCATAACTAAGCCTGTTAGAAATAAAAGTCTCGGGAGTTCCTGCTGTGGCCCAGTGGGTTAAGAATCCGGCTGCAGTGGCTTGGATCGCTGCAGAGGCACAAGTTCGATCCGCAGCCTGGTGCAGTGGGTTAAAGGATCCAGTGTTGACCACAGCTGGGCCTCGTGTTCAGTCCCTGGCTCGGGAACTTCCATAGGCTGCGTGCGTCCATAAAATAATAATAATGATGACGATGACATTATCGTGGTGGTGGTTGTTTGTCTTTTAGGGCTGCACTCGAGGCACATGGAGGTTCCCAGACTAGGGGTCAAATCAGAGCCACAGCTGCCGGCCTGCACCACAGTCACAGCAGCTCCAGATCCAGGTTGCGTCTGTGACCTGCACCACAGCTCATGGCAATGCCGGATCCTTAACCCACTGAGCGAGGCCAGGGATCGAACCTGCAACTTCATGGATACTAGTCAGATTCATTGCCACTGAGTCACGACGAGAACTCCCATAAAATTATTTTAAAAAAAAATGCCCCTTTAGATGTGCGAGCCTCATGTGAATCCTTTGTTTAGGGTTTGTTACTCAACAGAGGCTGAGTTTTAACTCCCAGCAGAGTTGTTAAAGCTCAGACCCCTTGGCAGCATCGTCTGCTGCCAGGGTCCCTCTCGTCGCCATGGGGTGTTGTTGCCCCTCCTGGCCTTTGGCACGTTACCTCCGGGGGTTTCTCTCCCTGGCACTTGCCCTTCATCTCCCTGGACGTGTCTCTCCCGAGCTGGCCTTCTGCCCGGCCAGGCACCATGCAAGCCATTCACTGCTGTAAGCACGTTGCTCTCGGGCCTTCAGGAGACCCTTGCTTTTGCGGTTCTCTGGTTCCTAATGAAACGTCTGTTCCTTTTGTCTTAGGGGGCTATTCTGCTGACCACCCCGTGATCAGGGCCTTCTGGAGAGTGGTGGAAGGGTTCACGGATGAAGAGAAGCGCAAACTGCTCAAGTTTGTGACCAGCTGCTCCCGGCCCCCGCTCTTGGGGTTTAAGGTACTCCAGCTCCTGCGATTGGCTTTAAACCCAGCTGGCAACCCAGAGAGGCAGCGGGTATCAGGCTGAGTGAGGCAGGGTGTACGTGTTGTTTTCAGAGAAGGGTATTTACAGTGGGTGGCAACACCCAGCTTAACTATCGTTGACCAAGGCTTTGGCTCCATCGACGACACGTGGAAGCTCCTGGGCCAGTTGCAGCCTGTGCCACGACTATGGCAACGCCGGATCCTTAACCTGCCGTGCCCCAAGGGATCTTGCTGCAATTATTTTAAATGTACATAAAAGCTGTAAGAATTGGGCAGAGACCGTATGTGCCCACATTATGCAGTTCTTAACATTTGCTCCACTTGTTTTCTCAATCTCTCTCTCTCTATATATATATATATATATTTATATTTCTTTTCTGAATCACATGGAAGTTGAAGACATCCTGTTTCCTGCATATTTTTCCTACAACACCAGTATCTCTAAATTGACCACAATCAAAGTATCAAAAATAAGGAATGTGCAGTGAAATATTGATACCATCTCTGGCTCATGCCGTGTGGTCCTGAGATGAGCGGCTTCAGCATCACCTGAGACCTTGTCACAAAGAGACACTGGCTGGCCCCACCCCAACCTCTAGCATCACTTCAAGGAGAGGTACCCAGCCGTCCTGTTGTCACCTGCCCTTCAGGTACATGGAGCACGTGGACGTGACTCCTGCTCCCGAGGGTCCTTTATGGAACCTGAGTTCCTTGTCGGGTCCCATCCAGGGCTGTAGGCTGTGTGTGCTGCCTGCCTCCTGTGGGCTTTCTCTGATGGTTTCTGGAGAAAGCCCCTCAATGTGAGGGAGCAGCTCTGCTCCTGGGCATGGACACACCGGGGCAGATGGTGACACGTTCACACACAGCTCACGTGAAACTGCAGAGCAGCTTCGTTTATCGTGGCCACTCCGACACGGCGCAGACGTCCCTGCCGGGCCCCGGGCAAGCAGGCGGGAGTTCCTGCATCCGTACAGCGCGATGCGTTCAGAAGCTGCGGGGAGTGGGTCGTGATGCAGACGACCACCCGCGTGGCGTAGAAACGCTGTGCTGCGTAAAAGAAGTGAGGCACGAGGTTGTAGGTCCTGGGCTTCCTTTTCCTCGAGGTGTCTTTAAACGGATAGAACCGGGGGTTTATGTTGTGGCACAGAGGAAATGAATCCGACTAGGAACCATGAGATTGCAGGTTCGATCCCTGGCCTCGCTCCATGGGTTAACGATCCGGCGTTGCCGTGAGCTGTGGTGTAGGTGGCAGACGCGGCTCAGATCCCGTGTTGCTGTGGCTCTGGCATGGGCCGGCAGCTGTAGCTCTGATTGGACCCCTAGCCTGGGAACCTCCATGTGACATGGGTTCGGCCCTAAAAAGCAAAAAAAAGGAGGTGGGGGCAGGATAGAACTGGCAACATTCTGAAACGGAATTCACATAGGACATTTAAATGGACAAATCTTGTAGTATGTAAATTACACCTCAATTAAGTTTTGTTGCTTTTGTTTGTTTTTTTGTCTTTTTGCCATTTCTTGGGCCGCTCCTGTGGCATATGGAGGTTCCCAGGCTAGGGGTCGAATCGGCGCTGTAGCCACCGGCCTACGCCAGAGCCACGGCAACGCCCAATCATCAACCCACTGAGCAAGGCCAGGCATCGAACCTACAACCTCATGGTTCCCAGTCGGATTCATTAACCACTGCACCACGACGGGAACTCCTCAGTTAAGGTTTTTTTGGTTTTATTTTTCTTTTTAGGGCTGCATCTGTGGCATATGGAGGTTCTCAGGCTAAGGGTCAAATCAGAGCTGCTGGCCTACAGCACAGCCACAGCAACATGGGATCTGAGCCACATCTGCCTATACCACAGCTCACGGCAATGCCAGATCCTTAACCCACTGAGCGAGCCCAGGGATCAAACCCGTGTCCTCATGGATACGAATCAGGTTTGTTACCACTGAGCCATGACGGGAACTCCCGAGATTTTATTTTAAATTAACATCAATAGCTTAATACAACATCCCACAAAGTGCCCTGAGAACTAGAGCAATAGAGAAGTGGGGGAGAGGCGGGGCCTGAGGGCCATGCGTCTGCTTTCACAGCGGTGGAAGCACTGACATCTTTATGTTTTAGGAGCGGTGAGTAATAAAGACACGGGTGTGAACAGTCAGGGAATAAAACCCGTCAGTGACATTAGCAGAACTCACATCACTTCTCCATCTTAAAAACTCTCAAAACAGGACGACCAGAACCAACCATGTTTCCAGACATAGACGAGTCAATATGAACAATCACGGAGGGAAAACATAGACACGAGAACAGGCGGAACTGTCTAAACAGTGGCCGTGGTTGGCATCAACTCTTTTAGTAGAAGAAAAAGACTCAGACTGAATCAGAAAAACCGCTGTGTAAGCCACACACCCAAACAAAGTGATTCAGAAAGATTTAGTGATGTGTCCAGCTTACCCCCCAAAGAAATCAGTGGATCCGGAGTTCCCACTGTGGCACAGCAGGCTAAGGATCTGGCACTGCCTCTGCAGCGGCTCAGGTTGCTGTTGAGGCGTGGGTTATATCCCTGGCCTGGGAACTTCCTGTGCTATGGGTGCAGCTAAGAAACAAATAGATGGATCTGCCTCCTTGTTTTAAATACTGGCTGTTAGAACCAGATGGGAAAATTGGCCTCTGATAGGAATGAAAATTGAAAGGAACAGTCTCAGCTCTTTGTTTTTTTTTTTGTTGTTGTAGTTGTTTTGTGTGGGGTTTTTTTGGTCTATTCCAAGGCCGCGCCCACAGCATATGGAGGTTCCCAGGCTAGGGGTCGAATCGGAGCTGTAGCTGCCGGCCTACGCCAGAGCCACAGCAACACGGGATCTGAGCCTCGTCTGCAACCTACACCACAGCTCACAGCCACGCCAGATCCTTAACCCACGGAGCAAGCCCAAGGATCGAACCCGCAACCTCATGGGTCCTAGTCGGATTCGTGAACCACTGCGCCACGACGGGAACTCCCAGTCTCTGCTCTTTGATTCACGTCAGCATGCAGTGAAGGCCAGAGCACCTGCCTGGTGGGGCCTGGAGCGCGGGAGGAGTGCGGTGGTGTGAACAGTCCCACAGATGCGGTTCTCATTGATTCGGATTTTAATGTGATGAGGTAACTTTATCAGTCATATTTATTAGGAGAGACGGAGCTTGTGGCGTCTCCCACCTTGAAAACCACAGCCAAGCCTCCGGTTTCAGGAGGGAAGCTGGCGGACCTCCTGCCTCAGGAAGCAGAGTGCCAGCTCCTGGTTGAGTAGAAAGCCAGTGTGACACGGCTCTAGGAAAAACTAGAGCCTTGCTGGCAGGTTCTAGACCTTCTGGCAGAGTCAGTGAAGAGCCAGTGGGGGCCTTACAGGTTTGGAGGGTGGAAACGCTGAGGCACTTGTGTTACCTTAAAACCCCAGGTAGAGGAGTTCCCGTCGTGGCGCAGCGGAAGCGAACCCGACTAGGAGCCATGAAGTTTCGGGTTCGATCCCTGGCCTCGCTCAGTGGGTTAAGGATCTGGTGTTGCCATGATCTGTGGTGTAGGTTGCAGACGCAGCTCGGATCCCACATTGCTGTGGCTGTGGCATAGGCCGGTGGCTCCAGCTACGATTCAATCCCCTAGCCTGGGAACCTCTATATGCTGCAGGTACGGCCCTAAAAAGCAAAAAAAAAAAACAAAAAACAAAAACAAAAATCCAAGTAGAATTACAGTGACATTTCTCTGGGCCCCTGTTGATGGTCGCTGAGTTGTCGGCGTACCATGAAAAATATTTTTTTGGAAGCTGCAGCATAGTCTTCCTGTTTCAGATATTTTTCAATGATCTTCAAACATATTAAATGTGAAAATTCAGTACGAGTTTTCAAATACTTTGACTCCAGCTGTGGGGAAATCATCATCAGGCTTTCCCGTCGCCCAGTGGGCTTGCTGAAGGGCCGCCAGGATGCAGGTTTGAAGAAAGAGAAGAGCGGTGACTTGAAGCGGCAGTGCCGGCACATGCATAATTCAGCAGTGAGGAAAGTGCTTAGTGCCAGAGCACTGGAGAAGAGTTACATCTGCTAGAGCTGATTAAACTTTCATATGTGTAACGGATGTGATTGTTACAGACAAAAAAAAAATCTTTAAAGTGCTGTAGAAAATTGTTAAGTTACCATTAGACCACATAATAAATTGATGATGTTTCTCTGCATTAATGCAAATTCCCCTTGTAGTCCATTTAATTATACACGAAATGGGGCCCGACTCAGATTTCAGTGAAGAACCTTTTTTTTTTTTGTCTTTTTGTATTTTCTAGGGCTGCTCCCGCAGCATATGGAGGTTCCCAGGCGAGGGGTCTAATCAGAGCTGTAGCCGCCAGCCTACACCACAGCCACAGCAACGCGGGATCCGAGCCGCATCTATGACCTACACCACAGTTCACGGCAACGCCGGATCCTTAATCCACTGAGCAAGGCCAGGGATCGAACCCAAAACCTCATGGTTCCTAGTTGGATTTGTTAACCACTGAGCCACGATGGGAACTCCCAAGAACCTTATTTATTTATTTATTTATTTATTTATTTGTCTTTTTGCCATTTCTTGGGCTGCTCCTGCAGCATATGGAGGTTCCCAGGCTACGGGTCTAATAGGAGCTGCAACTGCCGGCTTACACCACAGCCACAGCAACTCGGGATCGGAGCCACGTCTGCGACCTACACCACAGCTCACGGCAACGCCGGATCCTTAATCCACTGAGCAAGGCCAGGGATCAAACCCGCCACCTCATGGTTCCTAGTCAGATTCATTAACCACTGAGCCATGACGGGAACTCCCAAAAACCTTCATTTTTTTTAACTTTTGAGTCTGCAAGTTGGAAATTGAATAAGCATTACGAAAGAAACACTAAAGCATGGCCTCTAACTGCAAACTGTATTTCACACTTTACCTGTTGTCTGTCCATTTACCCAGCGCTCCCTGGCTTCCTCCAGATCCTTTTCTGTTTCAAAAATGCAGTGTTTTTATTTTAGTCTATTTAAGCACTGGAGGAAACCGTGGCCCTGCAGGTAGTCAGAAGCTAAATAAAAACGCGGTCAGTGTTCTTTCTGTTTCTCCTCTGGCTCCTGTTTGGACATTTTTATGAAACGTTGAGCGTGGCATGTAAACTACCGTGTATCGTGGGGCCTGATGCTAACTGAACAGCATCGCCAGCCACGCAGGTTGTGTAGATGGTAGGTTGTTTGTTTGACGGCAGAGAAGCCCCGGCAGGGTGAGGAAGCACGCAAGTCGGCCTCCCGTGGGCCCCCGTGGGCTGCGCTCTTGCTCAGTTTTGCCACATCATATCCCGTTGGTGCTAAATTCCACCTGCACGTGGGACCAAGTCGAGCTGGGAAGCCACTTGGGCCGGTGGGGAGCCTCGCACCCGCTCCCTCGGTTTTCCTCTGCAGTGGTTGGTGGGTCATTATGGTTACGTTTGATTGTGTTCCTTGTAGCACAATTACGGTCTTCATTATAGAACACGAGACAATTGGAAGGTGTGGTTGAGTCTCAGGAAGACAAAAATACCTGTCGTCTCCCGCGTCCTAACCATTATCATGTTTGCACGTGAGTGTGCTGGTATCTGTGTACACGGGTGTGTGTTTACGCACGTGGACCTGATCGTTAACTTCAGCTTAGGCTGTGTTGGTTCAGTTTACCCTTCGCCTCCTCTCTCGGGGCCACCGATACCGTTTTGTCCCCTGGCTCTCATTGTGGACTCCCGCGCTCGAGCATTTGATGTCTTCCTGTCGCCAGCAGTTGCCCTCGGATGGGCAGGGCCGCATCTTGGGGCGGGCGGGGGCCCTTGGGCAGGCGCTTGGGCCTTTTGAACGTATCCCAAGTAGCCTGGGGCGGGGCAGGGTGGGGCACTTTCTTTCTTTCTGGGGTGACAGTCGCCCTTGCCACGTCCGTTTCCTGGCCCGCATCTGGGACCAGGTGTTTTCCCACGAAGACCTGGTGCCTTTCGTTGACAACAGGTTTGTGAGACTAAAACCTGAGCGCCTGAGCTGCCCGTGGTCACGGGTGGTCACTGGGACAGGCCTTGTCAGTGGACAGAGCTAGGAAATGGGGGCCCTCTTTTCCCCAAGAGAAAAATTCATCCCAAGTTCAATTGACATGGAGGCTCATAAGGTTTTTACTTCTTTGATTTTGTATTGGCGCCTCTCTTTACCAGTTCCTTCCTTTGCTTGCTCTCCTAAGTTCTAGCATCATGCTGTAAGTTACAGTTTTATGTAACACTTCTATAATATTATAGTATATAACTTACAGTATCTGTATTATATAGTGTGTATAAATATAGTACACAAATACAGTAGGGGGTTTACAAAGGTACCATGACATTTCAGAAAACCGTTTTGACTTCTTTTTTTTTTTTTGTCTTTTGTCTTTTTTGTTGTTGTTGTTGCTATTTCTTGGGCCGCTCCCGCGGCATATGGAGGTTCCCAGGCTAGGGGTCGAATCGGAGCTGCAGCCACCGGCCTACGCCAGAGCCACAGCAACTCGGGATCCGAGCCGCGTCTGCAACCTACACCACAGCTCACGGCAACGCCGGATCCTTAACCCACTGAACAAGGGCAGGGACCGAACCCGCACCCTCATGGTTCCTAGTCGGATTCGTTAACCACTGCGCCACGATGGGAATTCCCGTTTTGACTTCTTTGCAGTTCTAAAACACTAGGAATACTTCTCTGTGATTAAGCCACCAATATAGGTCTGTTTGTTCCATTTCGCTTTCCGTGTTCAAAGACTGCCTTCTGCTCTCCTCTTGATCGCAGTGCTGGACGTCTCTTGCTGCCCCAGCCACGTGGCCCTGAGTCTGTCCCCACACTGCGTGCCATCTGCAGAAAACAGACTTCTGCCTCCCCATGTTCTAATATAAGCCAAGAGGTTTATATATTCAACTCTTCACCCTTGTACCCTTTAGAATTTCATTTCATTTATTTCTTTTGGCCTCTCCCACAGCATACAGAAGTTCCCAGGCCAGGGATCAAACCTGAGCCACAGCAGTGCTACCAGATCTTTTTTTTTTTTTTTTTTTTTCTTTTCTTTTTCAGCTGTAGCCATGACTGTGGAGTTCCTGGGCCAGGGATAGATTCTGAGCTGGAGCTTCAGCCTCTGCCACAGCTGCAGCAGTGCTAGATCCTTAACCCACTGCACCACAGCAGAAGCTCCAGTGCTGTTTTTTTATTATCCTTTCTTATGCAGCAAGCCCTGTGTACAATATTTGGTAAAAATTTAGAGCTAAGTCTTGAGTGCAGTTAACAAAAAAAAGCCCAAAAAGCTTTTGAGGAAATGTTAACTGCAGTGGCAGGTTCTTTGTCTTAAAAACTCATTTGGGGGAGTTCCCATTATAGCTCAGCTGGAACCACACTAGTGTATCCATGAGGACGCAGGTTCGATCCCTGGCCTTGCGCAGTGGGTTAGGGATCCTGCCGTGGCTGTGGCCTAGGCCTCAGCTCCTGCTCGGATCGGACCCCTAGCCCTGCAACTTCCATGTGCTGTGGGTTTGGCCCTAAAAAAAAAAGAAAAACCTCATTTGGGGCTGTGCCTGTTAACGGAGCGCTGCTGCCCGCTGTCTTGCAGGAGCTGTACCCCGCGTTCTGCATCCACAACGGCGGCTCCGACCTGGAGCGGCTGCCCACGGCCAGCACCTGCATGAACCTGCTCAAGCTGCCCGAGTTCCACGACGAGGCGCTGCTGCGGAGCAAGCTGCTCTATGCCATCGAGTGCGCGGCAGGCTTCGAGCTGAGCTGAGCCAACCGCGCCGCGTCGCCCGGCCCCGGCCCCGGCCCCGGGCCCCGACGGAGAGGGCGCAGGGCCTCCGCGCTGCCCGGGCCGAGGAGGGCGCCCGGGCCGACGCCTGGAGCTGCTGCGGGCCTGTCTCCCCGCCACCCCCTCCCGGCATTTTTTTAGTGATTCCTTAAGTTGTGCTCACGTAGAGGGTGAAGTAAGTTAAAAACAGATGTATGTGCCGCGGGGCTCACGTAGTCGTTTTGCCAAGAAGAGCACAGTTTGCAGACGAGTGGCGACTCAGTGAAACTAACCAAAGACGAAGCTTTGGCTCAGCGGAGCCCCGGGGCCCCTCGGAGCCGCCCCTGCTCCCGTTCCCGCTCGGGCTCCGCTGCGGGGCGCCGGCCGGAGGGGGGAGGCGCTCCCTCCCAGCGCCACTGCTTCTCGTGTGGTTGAATTGTTTACAAGCCAAATTGTTAAACGAAAGGCATTTTCTTTTCCTGCTGCCTTTTCCCAAAGTGGTTAGGTTTGGAAAATAGGTAACAATGGTAATCTTTTATTTGTGTTTTTAAGCCATCTCCCCACCATGGGACTAGCATGCGTGTTCCCGGTGTGCCCCCGACCTGCATCATGATGGTTTGGACATTACTGTGCGTGGGTGTGTGTGTGAGGTGGGCCCTTCCTTCCTTTTCCATTTCCGCCTCCACTTTGTGCCTGGAGAGCTTTCAGGGGAGGGGGTCTCCGTCCAGTCCCTGCGGCGTGTGTGAGACCCGCGTGAGCGACGGCTCGGGGAGAGGCCACCCACAGCACCGTCTCGAGTCACTTGAACCAAAGTGGCGCTGCGCCTTTGCACTGCGGCCGGCCCGCCAGCCCGCCCCCGCCCCCGCCCCCGCCCGGCCGCTGCGCGGGGAAGAGGGCGGGGCTGCCCGGGAAGAGGGCGGGGCCCCACGCGCGGGGCGGGGCGGGGCGGGTTGGTGACTCTCTGGGATTCGGCACTTTATCGGGAGCTGGGTGGTTTCAGACTCTCCGAGCGGAGGGTGTTTGAACGCGTCATCTGCGAGTGCAGGGACCCTTTGCTGACGCTGGGGGCGCCGAGAAAGCAGACCACGGCTCTTCTGTGGCTGGGGTTTGGCTGTCCCTGGAGCTCTGGGCTGTCCCGTGGAAGTGACCAGAATTAGCAATATGCTTTTAAAGGTGGGGAAAGCGAATGACACTTTTAAGACAATGACCATTATCAGAACAAAATGTATAATTTCTTAATTTGAAGAATAAATTAAGTGTTTAAATGCTATTTGTAGTCTTGATATACAAAAATAAAATAATTAGGGTTTGTCCTTGGTTTTATTTTCATTTTAGGTTTTCTGTTGAATGTTCTAGGTCTTCTCTGCTTATTAGTTGATCTGTATATTTTATTATCAACTTTTTGGAAATGAAATCTCTGGGACTGAAGAGAAATGGGCAGTTACACTTTGGGGGTTTTTCCTCAGTCATCCTGAGCGTATTTATTTATTTGTATGTTCCAGTGGCTAAATATTTGCATTAATTTTTTTCCCCCAAGTCTGTGTTGGAGTCGTACCCCCAGTTGTAATTAGTTCTGTTCTGCCCCAGTAAAACCATGACTGCTAACCACTGAGTTTTCCATGAAATTGTTCGAATGTCAGTTACTACAGGGTGATTATTCAGAGTCACATACGCCAGGCAGTCCTGTGTGTTGCCTGAGCTGCACTGACAGAGGCTTTGGCGAGGTGGACGCGTCACCGCCCTTCCCGCACAAGCTCTGGCCAGGGCCAGGGCCGACCCAGGAGTGGCTGTCACCTCATCAGGTCCCAGGCGGGCATTACTTCACTGAGAAGCGTTAGACCTAAAGGAAGACGCTGCTCCCTTTCTTTCTTTGCTCGACTTTTCTCTGGAGTTCCCTTTTGCTGTTGCTGGTGGTTTGGGTGCAAACCAGGGGAGGTGACTTCCTCACAGCTGCCGTCTGCGAAGGGACCTTGCTGGTGTCCCAGGAAGCTCTGCAGGCAGTGGTGCCGCGGCCCGTGCTCTTGCTGCTGCAGTGACCCATTGGTTCTGTGGCTCAGCCGTGGGGACCACGGAGCCTGCGGGGGCCCAGGGAGGCAGCTGCTCCCCAAACAGAGCGTGAGTCGCTGAGCCTGTTCTGATGACCGGCAGCTGCGGGAGGGAGGCAGCTGTGGGCCTCAGAGGGTCACAGGCCGCCCCCTCCCAAGGTCTCTGCTTCCAGAAAGTTGTATGAGTCTTTAAGCCTGAGTACTTTGTGTGAAATGAGGGTGATTTTGGTACGGCGCTCCAGCTAAGAAAGCCTCGCTTGAGCACCGGTTCTTGCTGACCCAGAGAAATCCACGGATGACAGGCACAGAAAGCAGACATCTCATCCAGCACGTTGCGTCCCGCAGCGCAGCACGGAGCCTCGCAGAGGTGGCGCACCCCGCGCAATGAGGGGGCCCCGCCGGGCTCCCTCCTGGGAGCCACGCTCAGCCTCCGGCCCCCACGGCCGGGGACGGTGCCTGTGAGCCTCTGGGCCTCTGCTCCGTTGCCGTGAGCATCTGCGAGCAAGGCGGTCCTGAGGGAGCGGCTGCTGTGCCCTTGCACCTTTCCGCTCGGGAGGGCTTTCTGAGAAGCCTCGACTTTCCCACAGCGGGGGGACCTGTACTTTGGCTTCACAGGAACATTAGGGAGGTTTGATGAGAGCTGTAACTAAGCTGTTGATGTCAATGCATTATAAACGCAGTAGAACCTCATTTGGACTTGTCTTATGTGGTTTGAGAACACTTTTTTTCTTTTTTGGCCGCCCTGCAGCATATGGAGTTTCTGGGCCAGGGACCAAATCCAAGCCGCAGCTGCGGCAATGCTGGATCCTTCAACCCACTGCACCTGGGCAGGGACTGCACCCACACTGCCCCAGAAACACCACCAGGTCCTTAACCCGCTGCTCACAGTGGGAACTCCCTGAGGTCACATTTTGACATTTGTGCCTTGCTGATAACAGTGATGCTGCCTTAGTCACGTCATTTCTTTTTTCCTCTGCAGAGACAGGCAGACACATCACCCTTAAATGCTCTCCCCCCCCCACCACCACCCTGGTTTTGAACCTGAAGTTGAGGCAGCTGCAGACATGGCCTCTGCGGACTGGGGTCCTCGCCATTGCTCTGCCTCCAGAGTAACGGCTCCCCGTGTAATTCATCAGCTGCCTCGATGGTTGGAGCTCGGCTGAAGATCTGCTCGCTTTACGCCAGTTCTGCCGTGCAGGATCCGAGCACCCAGCCCGGCTCCAGAGGCCAGAGCAACAGGGAGGCTCTGGGGAGTCAAGGTTGACCTAAGGAAGTAGCCTTGCAGGAGGGGTTCTGAGGTTTCTTGAAAAGCCCGGTCTGTTTAAGGGCCACAGATGCGGCACATGGGAGTTTCCAGGCTAGGGGTCCAGTCAGAGCTGCCATGCCACAGCCACGCAGGATGCGAGCCACATCCTCAACCTACACCACAGCTCACGGCGACACCGCATCCTTCACCCACTGAGCAAGGCCAGGGGTCAAACCCACATCCTCGTGGATATTAGCTTCATTTCCGCTGAGCCACAACAGGAACTCCCCAAGCACGTCCGTGAAGCAAGCGGCTGGCGGCCAGAATTGCAGACAGAAGTACAGCCCCGCAGTGGGAGTGGTGCATCTCCAAGTTGAATTCGCACGTGTGAGCTGGAGAGCGTCTCAAAGCAGCTGCTGCTCGGACCCGGTACCAGGTGAGAGCCGGTGCCCTTGGACCCAGAAAGCGGTAGCCATGCCATTGCTGCCCAGCCAGTGAGCAGCAGACCTCAGGTCTGGGGGAAGGTCTGCCGAAAGAGCCATCGCTCCCTGTGGCCGCTGTGACAGTTGCTGCAAAGGCAGTGACAGAAACAAGTGTTATCCTCGCGGTCCTGGAGGCCGTCAGTCTGAAATGGTGTCCAAGGGCCCCAGTCCCCCGGGGGGGAGTGTGCCCTGCCTCTTTCCACTCCTGTCTGCCAGTGCTCCCTGGCTGGGGCCCGCAGGGCTGGCATCTTCCTCCCCTGGTTACGTCGCAGCCTCCACCTGGGTCCCGTCTCCCACCGCGTTTCTCCTGTAAGGACATGGGTTCGCTGGAATTAGCATCTCCCCCAGTAACCCAGTGTGACCTCCCCTCACGGTCCTCTGAGTAGTTGCACCCGCAGAGACCTCTGCAAACAAGGTCACAGTCACAGCCCAGGGCTCTGGGCACCAACAGGACATCTAGGGCGATGGCCCTTCAACCCACAACATCTGTTTGTTTCAGAGGCAAAAACTAAGACTCCTTCTGAAAACCAGGGCCGTGTGGCACAGGGGCCCATTAATTGAAAGTTGGAACTGGCTCTTTCTACCTCAGCCGCGGCCCTGTGGCCTGGAGCAAGGGCCTCGTGCATCCGAAGCCACAGCAGCAACCTGAACCGCTGCATGACCACCCCAGGTCCTTAACCCACTGGGCCACTGGGGAGCTCCCTGTGAGTTAGCTTTTGCTACCCAAGATAAATGTTAAGTTAGTACCTATACAGTTTTAGGTTCTGACTCACTGGACCCAGATTAGAAACCCATGGCACAGGTGGTCATGAGTTTGGCCACCCCAGGGCCCTGCCTTTTGATGCCCACAGGTCCGGCAAGGGGGGGGACCTTCTTGCCCTTCCAGGCTGACCTCTGCAGGCCGCGTGCTGTCTGCAGGTTCGTGGGTGGCGCACCGGCTGCTGGTGGTGAGCGAGGGCCCGCAGCCTCCCGACAGGCCGAGGAGGAGCACTGGGACAGGCTGGGCCGGCCTGCCTGGCCCGGCCGTGAGCCGAGTCTCGCCCCATTTTGCCATGAGTGGCCGTGTCCAGGAGCTCGCGACTTCATGTGGAGCTTGTCACAGGCTGAGCCCGATTCCGTACCTGTGTCTTCATCACAAGGCGGCTGTTAAAAGAAAGCAAGGCTTTTGGAGTTCCCATCATGGCGCAGTGGTTCACGAATCCGACTAGGAACCATGAGGTTGCGGGTTCGGTCCCTGCCCTTGCTCAGTGGGTGAAAAATCCGGCGTTGCCATGAGCTGTGCTGTAGGTCGCAGATGCGGCTTGGATCCCGCATTGCTGTGGCTCTGGCGTAGGCCGGCAGCTGCAGCTCCTATTCAGCCCCTAGCCTGGGAACCTCCATATGTCACGGGTGTGGCCCTAACAAGCATTAATTAGTTAATCTAAAAATTACCAGATTTAAAGGTGGACAAAGGACCCGAATGGACTTTTTTCCAAAGAAGACAGAGGGTCTCCCCTTGGGCCTCCTCTGTGGCCATTTGAGTCCTCAAGGCCGCTTCTGGGTCAGGAGTCCCCAAACCTAGTTCCCACCCTGGCCCTCCCCCAAGGCCACCTTGTCACCCAGGCCCGCCACAGGCCCACTGAGCTCTGCTGTGTGTCTGCGCCTGCTGGCGGGTTGCCATCTGTGTCCGCACCTGCTGGCTGTGACACTGTGACGGCGGTGGCGCTGCCCAGTGGTCCCTCCGCACTTGGCACCAGGCTTGGTGCAGGCGAACACAACAGCTTCCCAGGAGAGAAGGTGGAGGGAGGGAAGAGGGTGAGCGGCAGGCACCCCAGAATGCTGTGGAGAGGTTTCTGCTTTTCTTTCTTTCCGTGGGTCAAATCGTTGGTAAGGTGACCATCCTGAGTGTCCCCTGAGCAAGAGCCCAGCTGCTGGGTGGTAATGAGTTTCCTGAAGTAGCATCTCAGATTCCCCCGCCAGCCGGCCGCGAGTTACCACCCACCAGGGAGATGAGCTGGGTGGGGGCAGAAGGACAGGACGTGGGCGGTTTGGGGGCAGGTCAGAGTCACCCAGACGAGGGGCCCGAGACGCAAGAGAGCCAGCCCCCCGCCGTCTTGTGACAATGGCCCAGCCGCCTTCCTTCCCGGCTGACTCTGGAGCCAGGCCAGGGGTGGCACAGCCTGTGACAGCTGGAGTGCAGGTGAGGCGACGTTGCTGGAAAAGAACTGAAGCCGCTCGCTCGCCAGTAGAGCAGGAAGGCGACTTGTGTGGGCTGCGGGCTAGCGCAGGTTCCCAGCGGATCCTGGGAGCCCAGGAGGAGCCAAGGCGCCAGGGAGTCGCCCCCACTGGGGCACGCGCCTCCGTTCTCCCTGCGGCCGGCAGGGGGCGCTGGGGCCTCGCGCGCGCACTCATGCATATTACACACTTCCACAGACACAGCAAGGCATATACAAAGATGCACACATGCACGTGTATAAATACAGCTCACGCGCACAAGCATGCACCAGAGTTCACACCCGCCCTGCACGCAGCACACACACGCATACACGTGCATATCACATCTTTCCACACAGCGTGCACACGTGCACGTGTATAACACACACAGGTCACACGCATCAGCATGCACCAGAGCTCACAGCTGTCCCCTGCCTGTCCCGTGACCTCTCCCGGTCCCCAGACCTCTCCCTGTCCCCACTCTGGCCCTGTCAGTCTTATCCTCGCAGTTCTGCCCTCCCCGCTCCTGCGGCCTCTCACAGGTTCTGGGGCTACGCGCCCCCGCCCCGGAAGGAAGTTCAGAGAGCTGTCCCCACCTCTGTCGACCCCAGAGGGCTCGGTGGCCTGGACGGCTGTGGTTGGCCCACAAGTGAAAGTCGCGTCCTAGCAGTGGTCCCAGTTCTCACGTCTTGGAATTTTTAATTTCATTCTTCTAGAAGTTCGCGTTGCTTGTCTTTTCCGCAAGGGATTAAACAGCGACACCGGTGGCCCCGGCACGCCCCCTGGCGGCGGCCCGGGGAACTGACCGAGCGCTCCCGAGGTTCCCGGGGACCTCTTTCTAGAAGGTTGGGCGTGACGCTGGAGCCCCCCCCTCCCCCTCCCCTCCTCCTCTCCCTCCCCCTCCCCTCCTCCTCCCCCTCCCCCTCCCCTCAGAGCCCCTGGTTGCACTTGCGCGGCCTTGGGGAAGAAGAGGGCAACTTCTCACTTTAGAGTCAAATGCTTTCCGGTGGAGCTACAGGAAATGCAGTGTATTGGCCTCTGCCCCAGGGACCTCCGGGTGACAGGAGGGGACACTGGGGGGCTCTGCACGGGGCTAGGAGGCTCCGGCCCTGCCTTCCTGACGCAGCTGCCACCAAAATCAGGGTCCTGGAGCCTGGAGAGCTGGCGGCGGGCACCCCAACCCCATGGGGGCAGACGCTCCAGCGCCCAGGAGCCCCCCAGCCCGTCCTCCCCGGCCTTCAGCAGGCCCTTCTTTTGTGCGGGGTGCGTCCCGAGGCCTGTGACCCGATCCAGCAGGGGTCAGACCCCAGGAGGGGTCGGGCCAGGGAAACCCCAGTTGCAGCAGGTGAGCCAGAACCCAGACTTGGTAGGTGGGGTCAGTGGGGCCTGCCCTGAACCCAGGCAGCACCAGAGCTCACTGCAGGGCCTCCCTGCAGGCATCACAGCAGCTCCTTGTGGGGAGACACACGTTGTTGTCGTCAGTGTGGCCTTGAGCAGGTTGGGGAAGCAAAGGAGACAGGTGCCCCTGGGGCTTCATCAGGAGGCCTGGGGGCCCCAGGGCAGGGGTGGGGATGTGCAAACAGGCTGCAGGGAGAGGCAGACCTACCAGGGAGCGCCCACACCAGGGCCCAGGGCTCCAGTGCCAAGCAGTGTGGCCCCTTGAGACTGTGACCGCCTCCTCCAGGTGGAGAAGCTCCAGGAAACAGGGTCCCCACGCCTGGCTCAGGGCCTGGTCCTTTAGCAGCAGACAGATTTACGGGATGTCACGGGGGCTCTACCCCCAAACGTGCAGCTCAGGAGCCCGGCTGTGGCGCCGTCGGGTCTGGGGTCTTGGGGCAGACCCGCCATCCATCTGGGTGCTGGGACCCCTGGGAAGCCGCAGGCTCTGAAGAGGCCACCAGAGCTCCGGCCAAGTCACCAGGCTGCCCCACGTCCCGCCTGGAGAGACAGGTCCCCAGCTGGCACCCCGTGTGGCCCTGAGTTTTCATCAAGCCCACTGCCCTTCCTTTGAGAACCTCATGCCAGGGCCTTTGGATGCCTTGAAACAGCAGGACATGTCCTCTCTCGGCTCAAGACACCAGAAGTTCACCGTCCACAGGGAGGCCTAGCGAGCCATCGGTGCGGCCCTGCTTCCGCCAGAGGACTGGCGAGAGTCTAGACCCTTCCTGCCTCCCCGGCTGGTGGCCTCCCCTTAGGGGACCTGGGCTGGTGGCTGGCCCCAACTTCTGTGCTGTTCTGACAGGGCTCCCTCCTGTGATGGAATTTAGGGCCCACTGGCCCACCCAGGGTGATACCCCCATCTCAAAACCCTAAGCTTCATCGCCTCTGCAGAAGCTTTACCGTAAGAATTAACATTCACAGGCTCTAGGAGTTCCCATCGTGGCGCAGTGGTTGATGAGTCCGACTAGGAACATGAGGTTTTGGGTTCGATCCCTGGCCTTGCTCAGTAGGTTAAGGATCCGGTGTTGCTGTGAGCTGTGGTGTGGGTCGCAGATACGGCTCGGATCCTGCATTGCTGTGGCTCTGGCGTAGGCTGGTGGCTACAGCTCCGATTCAGCCTTTAGCCTGGGAACCTCCATATGCTGCGGGAGCGGCCCTAGAAAAGGCAAAAAGACAAAAAAAAAATTAAAAATTAAAAAAAATATTCACAGGTTCTGGGGTTTGGGACCTGGTGCTGCAAGGCCTGCATTCAGCCCAGCCCACCCCTTAAATCCTTCTGGTATCACTTACCACCCTGCCTTGCTGGTGGTTTTAAGTCTTTTTCCAGCCCCTCACCCCTGTTTCCCCGGTTCTAAAAGGAGCCTTCATGCCGACATGTGGGTCAAAGGCCCTTCAGCTGGCACTCTGTGACCGACAGCGCTCAGAGCTGGGCTCTTGGGTGCCACCGCGCAGGGACCTGGCCTTCCCAGCCGACCCCGCCTCCCCTCCCATCATCGGATTCCACTGCTTCCTCTGTTAAATCGAGTTGTACAGGCACGTGGTCCCCAGATCCCGTGAATTCTTCAACTTTTCTCATTATGTGCAAAGATTAGGCCCCACCAGCCTCCCCCCCCCGCAGAGCTGCGGGCGCAGCAAATGGAGCGCGGGCTCCAGGTCTGCGCTGCAGTCGAGGCCCACTGGGGAGACACCTGCCGGCCGGGCCCTGGCAGCCTGTCTGGACACCCACTGGACGGGCAGCCGCAATTTTACTTGGAAGCCTAATGGTGTGAAGCCCAAAGAAGCAAAGCATTTACTGCCACTGTCACCTTGGCGGGTCGCTTATGCAGTTGCAGCTGGATCCCCACGCAGCCCCTCGGGGGCTCTTCTCCCCCTGTGGGGACACCTGGCTCTGGGTGCTTCCAGGGCACGACCTCAGCTGCTCCCGTGGGGTTTGTGCGGTGCCGATGCCCCACCAGCCCGGAGGGGCCCATCTCGTTTCCCTTTGTCCCTCATTCATAAATATGGACCAGCAGGTACCCCGTCCCCGCCCTGCCTCAGGCGCCGGCTTCCTGGTGAGCTGAGCGGACTCCGTCCAGGGCATTCGTTCGTTCGCGGTTTGGACCGAGGACCACGGGCAGCCCCCGTCCCCTTGCAGGTCAGGAAGCCTGGGCTGAACCCTGAGCGGCAGCCAGCTCTGCGAGGGAGGGGAGGAGGAAGGGCAAGGAGGTGGCCGTGTGGGGACAGAGGGGGACGAGGTGGCCTGAGGGATTCAGGGAGGAGGGGATCAGCCCAGCCGCAGTGGGCAAGAGGGGCGAGCACCGGCCAGGACCGGCCAGGAGGCCCGGCCCCCACGGCGACACCCCTCCTCGTCACAGGGCTGCGGGGCAGGGAGAGCAGAGGGGCCGCCGTAGTCACCCTGGAACCTGGAGCCACTTGGTGACCAATGTCAGCACAGCTGTCACTCCAGGTGCGTCACTCAGACGACACCTGTGCCAGGCGGGCCCCCGGGCTATGCCTCCTCCCGTGCTGATGGAACCAAAAAAGACATTTATGGCTTGGCCACTTCTGGGGGAGGGGGTGTCCCCACTGGCACCATCAGGGGACATTGTCACAATCAGTGAGGGAAGGTGAGCCGCTGGCATGAGGCGGGTGGATGGTGCTGCTGTGACCTGCCTGCGAAGCTGGGACGCCCCCCAGCCCAGCGGCCCCTTCGATAAGCCAAGGACATGAATGAATGTTTTGCTGCCGAGACACTGGGTCCCAGGTCTCAGGTCTCACAGCCACCTGACACCCTCGGCATTTAGGCCAGGCTGCCGGGTTTGTAAAACACGCTCCATCTTCCCAGTAACCGAAGACATAGCTTCAATTATTCATCTCCTGGGCAAACCATCCATCGTGGTAAATCATCTGCCGTCTGTGCAGGCGGCTTTACTCCAGAAAGGCAAGGGGCTGGGGACGGGGGCTTGAAAATGTCCATGAGGCACAGGTGGAGAGGGACATGGCTTCTCAGACCTGCCCTCGCGGCCCACGGACCACGCAGTGCCCAGGAGGGCAGCGGGGAGTGGCCGGAGGCCAGGGTCCCGGGAACCAGCTGCAGGGGAGGGTATGGCCAGCAGGGCACAGCCTCACCACCCGAGTGGCCCACGTTGTCGGCAGTGCCCTCCTCCCCGCCTCCCGTTTTCCCGGCAACCAAAGCTGGGGGCATGGCCGTGTGTCCAGGGGTCAGCAGAGGATGGACGGTGGGCAGCCAGGGGGACCAAGCCCACGCCGGCTTCTCATGGCCACGTGGCCGCCTCCAGGTCCTCCTTTGTTTTTTTAGTTTTTGTCTTTTTAGGGCCACACCCGCAGCATATGGAGGTTCCCAGGCCTAGGGGTCGAATTGGAGCCACAGCCACCGGCCTACACCACAGCCACAGCAACGCCAGATCCTTAACCCACTGAGCAAGGTCCGGGATCGAACCTGCGTCCTCAAACCCGGGGCCTGGGGAGACTGGCCCGACTTAGGAGGCCCCCCAGCCTAGCCAGGGTGGCACTGAGGACCAGCTAAGGACCCCTGTCGTCTCTTCCCCCAGGTCAGCCCAGCAGCTCTCACCTCCTCCACCCAGGGGGTCAAGGCTGCGGGAGCCCGGGGCTGGGCAGGTTGGCAGCGGGGGAGGGGGTCCGGGCAGGGGGCAGGGCCCCAGCCCAGGAACACCGTCTGCCTGGCAGGGCGTCCTGGTGTTCCAGGCCCAGGGACTAGTCCTTCCCGGTCCTTATAGGGAGGAGCCTGGGGTTGGCGCCCACAGACCAGTCGTCTCCCTCGTCCGTGATGAGCTGTGTGCCTGGGCGACACCCCAGCAGAGCCGCTCTGGCCAGCGTGGTCCTTGGAGTGGCGTCCCGGGGGGGTGGGGGGTTGCGGGGAGCTCCCTGCGAGGGCTGGGCCAGCGGTGGGGGCGGGGTGGAGGACCCCAAGGCGGATGTGCTCCGTGGGGCCCCCCGTCCGTACGAGGCCCAGGTAAAGACGGGGATGCCCAGCCCTGGCTCGCCCACTGCTGGAGGCCTGGGAGGGGACATGAGCCCCGCGGGCCTCTGGCGGGAACGGTGGGGCTGGGCCTGGACACCACGCAGCAGCCGAGGCCTCCACCCCAGGGAGCCTCTCTTGGGCTCACCTTTCGGGCTCCCGGCCCGCCCATCGTGAATCAGGGCGGGTGGGGCCCCAGACTCGCTGACCTAATGGCGTGTCTCTAATTGCTCCCGACGACTGCTGTGCATGCACACGGGGGAGCGGTCGGGAGCGGTCGGGCCCAGGCTGTCGGCTGGTGATGCGGGCTGGGGTCCCCCAGCCCAGTGTTCTCAACACAATGGGCCCCCCCTTCCCTCCACCCCTTCCTTCCCACAGGTCCCCCCCTCCCCATGCTCTCCTCCCAGGCCAGCACCCCCCACACCCCTCCCAGGCGCATCCTCTCTGACTCATACGCATCTTCCCAACCACCTGCTCACGGCCGCCCACCTGCACGACCTCCTGGAGGGCAGGGCCCATGTCCACTCACTCCGCGTCCCAGGCCTCACCCCGGACGTTGCCAGAGTTGAAGGAACATTTGCTGAATGAACAAAGGGCCTGATACAGCTGGGCTGGGGCGGGCGGGGTGGGTGGGGCGGGCGGTGATGAACAGAAGGAAAAGGGGGTGGTGACGGACTCAGGGGCCCGTCCATCAGCTCAGATTTCTGACAGGTGTTCATTTTCAAGATTCCTGGTGAGGAGTCCCCGTTGTGGCACATGGGAAATGAATCTGACTAATATCCATAAGAATGTAGATTCGATCCCTGGCCTTGCTCAGTGGATCGAGGATCCGATGTTGCTGTGAGGTGTGGTGCAGGTCGCAGATGCCGCTTGGATCCGACGTTGCTGTGGCTGTGGGGCAAGGCTGGCAGGTGTAGCTCTGATTCAACCCCTAGCCTGGGAACTTCCCTAAAGAGCCAAAAAACCAAACCAAAACAAAACAAATCCTGGGATGAGAAATCAGAATTTCTGAGAATTATCAGAAATTCCTGGAGTTCCCATCATGGCACAGTGGTTAACGAATCTGACTAGGAATCATAAGGTTTTGAGTTCGATCCCTGGCCTTGCTCAGTGGGTTAAAGATCTGGCTTTGCTGCTGCTGTGGCGAAGGCCAGTAGCTGCAGCTCTGATTCAACCCCTAGCCTGGGAACTTCCCCAAAGAGCAAAAAAACAAAACAAAACAAAACAAAATCCTGGGATGAGAAATCAGAATTTCTGAGAATTATCAGAAATTCCTGGAGTTCCCGTTGCGGCGCAGTGGTTAATGAATCTGACTAGGAACCATGAGGTTGCGGGTTCGATCCCTGGCCTCACTCAGTGGGTTAAGGATCCAGCGTTGCCGTGAGCTGTGGTATAGATCACAGATGTGGCTTAGATCTGGCGTTGCTGTGGCTGTGGTGTGGGCCAGCAGCGACAGCTCGGATTCAACCCCTAGCCTGAGAACCTCCATATGCCGGGGGTACAGCCCTAGAAAAGGCAAAAATACAAAAAAAAAGAAAGAAAGAAAAGAAATTCCTAAAATCATGTTAGTCTGTATATATTTTCTATAACAGTTTATTTCCATGTCTCTAATACTGATTGCTTAAAATGAGTGAATCATCTTTCTGTGATAGAGTCCTATGAAAATTTGGGGGCTTTTCTTTTTTCCTTCTTTTTTTTTTTCTTTCTTTCTTTCTTTTCTTTCTTTTTGGCCACACTTGCAGCATTAAGGAGGTTCCCAGGCTAGGGTCAGACTGAAGCTGCAGCTGCTGGCCTGCAGAAATGCCAGATATGAGCCAGGTCTGACCTACACCACATCTCACGGCAATGCCAGATCTTTAACTCACTAAGCAGGGACAGGGATGGAACCTGCATCCTCGTGGATAGCAGTGAGGTTTGTTTCTGCTGAGTCACAACGGGAACTCCAGGGCTTTTCTGTTTTAAAAAGATAGGTTAATAAAAACATGGTTCACAGGGATTTAAAACAGCTCTGGGATTTCCCCTGTGGCTCAGTGGCTTAAGGATCCGACATTGTCACAGCCATAGCTTGGGTCAGTGCCGTGGCTGGGGCTGGACACATGGCCCGAGAACTTCCACATGCTATGGGTGCAGCCAAAAAAAAATAAAAATAAAAATAAAACAGGGGAGTTCCCGTCGTGGCGCAGTGGTTAACGAATCTGACTAGGAACCATGAGGTTGCAGGTTCGATCCCTGGCCTTGCTCAGTGGGATAAGGATCCGGTGTTGCCGTGAGCTGTGGTGTAGGTTGCAGATGTGGCTTAGATCTGGCATTGCTGTGGCTGTGGCTGTGGCGTAGGCTGGTGGCTGCAGCTCCGACTGAACCCCTAGCCTGGGAACCTCCATATGCCACGGGAGAGGCCTTTGAAAAGACAAACCAATAAATAAATAAAATGAAAACTAAAACAGCTCCGGCAGTGACTGGGCTGGTTTTGTTTATATTTCTTAAAGTACTTGCAACATTCCTCAGACTCTCTTCATGGTTAGGGGCTAACTTAAAAGTTCTGTTTAATTAGGAATATGAAGCTTTGCATTACCTTCCAGGACCTGTAGCCCGGGGCAAGGACCCAAACAGCATTTGGGATGTGTTGGAAAACTCATCTGCCCAACACAGACTAAGAGCAGAGGCTTCCCCAGGCCCATTACTCCTGGCCCACGTGTGGCAGGATTTGCATCATGTCCTGGGCGTGTGTGCTGACTGGTGGTGGCTTCCAGGGCAGGCGTGACTCCCGCCAGCTGCACAGGCCCCACCGCCCCTTACGTGGTGACTACTTACTCAGGATGACGGTGCCTGGACCTCAGGCCTGCCCCATTCCCGGACCAGCCCCCTCCCTGCTCCGCATTTCCCACTCCAGCTTTTTTTTTTTTGTCTTTTTGCCTTTTTTAGGGCCCCACTCCCATGGCATATGGAGGTTCCCAGGCTAGGGGTCTCATTGGAGCTGTAGCCAGCGGCCTACGCCAGAGCCACAGCCATGCAGGATCCAAGCTGCGTCTGCAACCTACACCACAGCTCACGGCAACGCTGGATCCCTTAACCCATGGAGTGAGGCCAGGGATCGAACCCGCAACCTCATGGTTCCTAGTCGGATGTGTGAACCACTGAGCCACGAAGGGAACTCCCCGCTCCAGCTTTTGCCTTGACCCCCAGCGGTTCTCCCAGCCTGTGCTGTCTCTGTGTTGAGTATAAGTTGTGGTGCTTGCAGGAAAATTAGCGTCCTCATCCCCATTTTATCAACCTCTCTGCTGATTTTTCTTGGGATTCAGAAATACACATGCATCTCCTGAGAACTGCCGGGAAGGAAGGTCTCTGGGGAAACACGTCTGGATCAGGCTGAGCCACCGGCCAGCCAGGCCCAAGTCGTTGAGCAGGTCCTTCAGCACCGCGTGGGCGAGGCACCCTCGGGCACAGCCGGGCAGGCGGGCGGGGCCGCAGGTGGGTGAGCTGCAAAGAAGCCCAGCCAGCCTGTCACTGGCCCCTCCTGGCCCGGGGACCTAACTGTTCTTCTCTTGGGCTCCGTCAAACAAGTGGGCAACGGGGAGAAATAGAGGTTCTACTTAGATTTAATTTGTGTTAAAAATATTAACAATTAGGCCATACTGATATTTCATATATATATTGGCTTTTTTTTTTTGTCTTTTCTAGGGCCACACCCGAGGCATATGGAGGTTCTCAGGCTAGGGGTCTCATTGGAGCTGTAGCTGCCGGCCTACACCACAGCCAGAACAACACAGGATCCGAGCCGCGTCTGCAACCTACACCACAGCTCATGGTAACGCCGGATCCTTAACCCACTGAGCAAGGCCAGGGATCGAACCCGCAACCTCGTGGTTCCAGATCCCAGCTGCATCTGTGACCTATGCCCCAGCTTACAGCAACATTGGATCTTTCACCCACTGAGGCCAGGGAATGAACCTGCATCCTCAGGGACACTGGTCAGGTTCTTAACCTGCTCAGCCGGCACAGGAACTCCATAGATTGCCTTTTTTACAAAACAAATTTAGGGAGTTCCCACTTTGGCAAAGTGGGTTAATGATCAGGCATTCCTGCAGCTGCAGCTTAGGTCACAGCTCCAGCTCATATTCCATCCCTGGCCCAGGAACTTCCCTGTGCTGCAGGTACAGCAGAAAAAGAAAAAAAATTACCTTTTTTTTTTTTTTTTTTTGGTCTTGGCTAGGGCCGCTTCCCAGGCTAGAGGTCTAATCAGAGCTGCCACCGCTGGCCCACGCCACAGCCACAGCAATGTGGGATCTGAGCCGCGTCTGCAACCTACACCATAGCTCATGGCAATGCCAGATCCTTAACCCACTGAGCAAGGCCAGGGATCGAACCTGCAACCTCATGGTTCCTAGTCAGATTCGTGAACCACTGCGCCATGACGGGAACTCCAAAAATTAGCTTTTTATTAGCACGTGAATTCCCTCCCTCCCTTCCTTCTTTCCTTCCTTCCTTTCTTTCTGCCACACCTGCAGCACAGGGAAGTTCCAGGGCCAGGGATGGAACCTGAGCCTCAGCAGTGACAATGCTAGATCTTTAAGCACTAGGCCACCAGGGAACCCCAGCACATCAACTCTTAATTTAGGGGCCACACTTCAGTTTAGGTTTAAAACTGTCAATGAGGAAGGCCAATCTGTTTCATCATCAGCTTGATGGAGATTTTACACACACACGTCACGGCACACACACACCTTTTTTTCATGCACGTGTCTGATCTGAGAGTTTTGGAGACCACAGGCCAGACAAGGCACAGCAGAGCCCTGCCCCCAAGCGGGGAGGAGCCAAGCCTGTGGCCGGCCGGGCTGGGGGGGACACTGCCCGGCCCACCAGTGGACCCCAGGTCCACAAGGCCCTGCCCAGCCGGCGCCCCGCCCTGGCTCCCCACGGCCTGGTCCTGCCCAGGACTGGTGTGGTGTCTGGGGTGGAGGCCACCAACTAGTCCCACCAGGGCAGGGGCTCAGGCAGGGCTGACGAAGAGACAGGGACATGGTCCCTAAAGACCAAGCCTCCCACAGAAGCTGAGAAAAGGTTGCACCTCCCTGAGATGGACTGAGACGCTCTGCTTGGGGACGGGGACCCTGCCCCGGCCTGGCCCTTCCTCATCGCGTCCCTGAGCTCCTCCAATGTCCATCTGGAGCCCTGGGGCCCACACTGTCCTTGTTTTGTTGAGCCCCCCCCCCCCCGAGAAGGGTGCCTGGCCTCCTCCCCCAGACACGTCCCCATTCTAGAGAAAGCCAGGACAGCACCTAACCCAGGTGACAAGACCCAGGACCAGCCTGGGGGTCACTGTCCTGCAGGTCCTGGGACAGCCATGCAGGCGGAAGGCTCGGGGTAGGGGGGGCCCTGCGGGGGGTGCCCTTGCCCTGGGAACAAACCACAGCCTCTTCTGACCTTTGTTCCGCAGCAGGGCCATCGGGTCCCCAAGGCTGGTGCTGCTCAAGCAAAGGCAGCCAGCGTCCCTGCTCAGACGATGCCAGAGACAGGTGCACAGGCACTGGCTCCTGACCGACGGACCCCGGCTTGTAAGTGTGAAGGTGAATAGGACTGGAGTTTTTGGGGTGATGACCTGGAGGAGGCAACTGGGGGACAGCCACACGGGGCCAATTCTGTCCTCCCCACCCCCAGCGCCCGGCCCACTCAGACTCCTCGAGGAGGCACGGTGCCCCTGCCCAGGACCGCCAGGGACCAGGGCTGGGAGCCCAGGGGTCCCAGAAGCCCTCTGTCCGCGGGCGCCCTTCCTGGGCTCAGCCCCTGCCCGAAGCTGGGGGACCCGGGGGGCCTCGGTGCGGCCCCGCCCAGCCCCACTCGCTGGGAGAAATCCTGCCTCTCCCTGGAATATCCCTCTGTCCCTGCCAGCTCACGTCCCGTCCCTCCATCCTGATCCCAGCAGAGATTGGCCGCCGGTGGGGGGTTCAGGGGAGAAGGTGGGGGCGGGGAGGGGGGGGCTCTCAGCGGCGGGAAGGGCCCTGAGGTCAGGATGCTGTCGGGAGGAGTCCGGCAGCAGCCCCTATCCCACTCCCATTCCCCCATCCCCGCCCCCCCCCGACACACTCCCACCCCCCACCCCCGTCCCAAGCCTCCCATCCGTCCTGCAGAGCTGAGGCCTCAGAGGCCCCCAGGGAAATGCAAATATGACCCTAGAAGAAATACCCCAAGAGGCAGCCAGCGGGCAGGGTGAGGGCCCCCCCCCCAGATGCAGTGCAGGGGAGGGTGCAGCAGGGCCCTGGCCCCTGGGCTGGGCCGTGACCCCAAGGGCCTCCTTT
This sequence comes from Phacochoerus africanus, assembly GCF_016906955.1. NCBI lineage: Eukaryota > Metazoa > Chordata > Mammalia > Artiodactyla > Suidae > Phacochoerus > Phacochoerus africanus. The sequence goes on along the minus strand of NC_062559.1, from coordinate 1,421,146 downwards.
CTCTCTGGGACCAGGATGCTGTGAGGACAACGGAGGTGACTGCAAAGCCGAGTGAGAATAAGCGTTTATTATTCCTGAGGACCTGATGCTCCCTGAGGGGACAGAGGGTGTGACCCCCTCCCAGGAGGCTGAGAGCCATCGTCTCCCAGGGACACAAAGCGGAGGCCGGGGCCCGGGACAGAGGAGGTGGACAGAGCAGTTCCGGGTGAATAGTTTCCACGTGGGCAGGTGAGGAAATTCTGGAAGAGATGGGACGAGGGTTGCTCAACTGCGGGCTGGTGCTTCCTGCCCCGAGCCGAGCGCTTGAAGCGGGCTGTAGTGGGTGATTTTGTGTGACGGGTATTTTACTAAAGAAAAGATGAGAAAAACATCCAAAAATAAATGTGGAAAAACAGGTCTGTGCGCAAAAGGAGAGGAGGCAGGACAAGGCCCTTTGGAGAAACTGCCACTAGCGGGCAGGACCCCGCCAGCCACCCTCCCCAGCAATGTGCCGGGATGGACTGGGGTCGGAGTGGCCTGATGGACAAGGAGCAGGACATCGATGGCCTTTGGGGTGCAGGCTCATTTGTGCAGTTTGAGTATTTACTTTGGGCTTGTGTCCATGTCACTATAAAACGTTGTTTTCCAAAGGACATTGGAGTTCCGGTCGTGGCGCAGTGGTTCACGAATCTGACTAGGAACCATGATGGTTCGGTCCCTGGCCTCGCTCAGTGGGTTAAGGATCTGGCATTGCTGTGAGCTGTGATGTAGGTCGCAGGTGCAGCTTGGATCCCGCGTTGCTGTGGCTGTGGCTGTGGCCGGTGGCTACAGCTCCGATGAGACCCCTGGCCTGGGAACCTCCAATGCCACGGGAGCGGCTCAAGAAAAGGCAAAAAGACAAAAAAAAAACAAAACTCAAAGGACATTAATGCAAAGACATAGCTAAGGTTACAGGTTATCTCGCCCGGAGCTTCCGTGTCCCCACTGCTCAAAGCAGGGCCAGCCCCCGGGAGCGGCCGTGAGGTCCCTGGGCTCAGGCAGGGAGCCCCCACTTGGGCACCTGGCCCAGGTGAGCTGAGGAAGGCTGGCCTGGGCTCTGCTGGCCCACCCCTGGGTGGGGCAGGCAGGGCACAGCCACCAGGCCACTAACCCAGGGGAGCCCAGAAAGCCCCTGGCCTGCACTGGACTGTGGCCCAGGTCCCCAGGCCATGGGCGGAGGTCGGCCCGTCCCCAGGGATGTGGCTGTGCCATCGGCAGGTGAAACCGGAGGCGTGTGTTCTACCCCTGGAGGCTCAGAGGCTCTTATCTTGCAGCACCCCGCCCTGGCATGAGTACAGGAACCTTCTGGAAAAGTTCTGATCCCTGGTGGAGTTGGGGCCCAGGCTGGAGCTCTAAGGGCGGAGAGCCTTCATCCCCACTGCCCCGGCCTGCGCTGTATTTCCGTGGTCTCGGAAAGAACAGGAGCCATTTGGGGGGGTGGGGGGGGGTTCTTCCTGCTCCAGAGAACATCTGGGCCCCGTTCAGACTCCCCTCTCCCTGCACTCATTCGGGCTCAAAAGGCAAAGATATCAAAGTGGCAAAGATGAGCCGTTGATTAAATGTGCGTGAACTTAAGCATCCGTAATCAAAAATTAGTAACTTCTTCAGTCTGCTCTTGGGAGTTCAAGGCTGGCGCGGAGAACAAAGCCTTTTTCCACAAGCAAGAAATGGGGGCGCGGAGGGGCTTTTGCCCCGGAAGGCTCCCGCTCGGTTTCAAGCCCCTATTCTTTGGTATTCAGTCCTGAGGGGAACAGCACTGGAACAAGGAAGGGAACAAAGAGAGAGTCATAGTAAACTCGCTTTTTTTTTTTTTTTTTTGACTTTAAAGGGCCACTCTCTTGGCATATGGAGGTTCCCAGGCTAGGGGTCAAATCAGAGCTGTAGCTGCTGGCCTACACCAGAGCCACAGCAATGCAGGATCTGAGCCGCATCTGCGACCTACACAACAGCTCACGGCAACGGACCTGATCCTTAACCCACTGAGCAAGGGCAGGGATGGAACCCGCAACCTCCTGGTTCCCAGTCGGATTCGTTAACCACTGAGCCACAACGGGAACTCCTAAACTTGCTTTTATTTAATTACTTTTTTCTTTTTTGGCCACACCTGTGACACATGGAAGTTCCAGGGAGCTCTCTGTGGCACCTGCAATGATGGCCTCATTGACCAAACCCTTGGCCATGGGTCATTGAATGGACCTCCAGCTCCTCCTGGGCCCCTCAGGCCAGGGGGTGGGACGGAACATTTGAAGCCTCTAATCATACTGCTGGTTCTCCTGGCAACCAGCCCCCCTCCTCGGGTGGGACCCCGAAGTCATCTTCCCGAAGCATTTTCTGGAGCCGAGGACAAGGGACAAATGCCATCCCCTCGCCCTCAGCACCCAGGAAATTCCAAGAGTTTGAGGCGCGGTGGACACTCGGGGGCAGCTCATTCCCTCAGCTTGCGGCCCTGGGGAGTCACCCAAGTGCTGCAGGTTCCATGGTTCGTTTCTTTTTATGGCTGGGCTGCACCCTGGTTAGGGTGCCCGTCACCTGCTGATCCCAGCTGTCACATTTATTTATGACATGTCAAGCTGCAGAGCATTTGCAGGCAGCTTACCTGAGAACGCCCTTGACCTTGCTCTCAAACGCCCAGGATAGTTCTGTTTTGTCATTCACGGGGTGCATCCGTATCTGAGGAGCATCTATTGGTCCACGAAAGAGCGAATCACTCGATGACAAGTCTTACAGGTCCTTGTGCCTTGTCAGCTGCTCCAGCTGCCTCTGACCAGCAGTTCTGTTACTCATGGCCTGGGTTCACCTCTTGGCAGGTGCCCCAAGCCGAAGTCAGAGAAGGATGCGTTTATTTTTATTTTTATTTTATTTTTTTGTCTTTTTGCCTTTTCTAGGGCCACTCCCGTGGCATATGGAGGTTCCCAGGCGAGGGGTCTCATCGGAGCCGTAGCCACCGGCCTACACCACAGCCACAGCAGCGTGGGATCTGAGCTGCGTCTGTGACCTACACCCCAGTTCACGGCAATGCTGGGTCCTTAACCCACTGAGCAAGGCCAGGGATCGAACCCACACCCTCATGGTTCCTAGTCGGATGCGTTAACCACTGCGCCACGATGGGAACTCCAAGGATGCGTGTGTCATAACCTGCGGCGAGTAAAGAGAACCAGCACCGGGGGCCTTCCCAAAAGCAGGGTCTCCCCAGCTGCGCAGGTGCGGAAGTGTTAGGCTGAGGGTCCATGCATATTCATGAGGGGCTTCCACAGAGGAGAATTCTGCAGAGAATCAGGACCCAGGTGGACAAGGCCAAGCTTTAGTTGATAGAATGGGGAGGGTTGGCCTCCCTCCATCCCCAGGCAGGTGGCGCCTCGGCTCCCGCAGAGGTCAAAGGCATAGAATCCCACATGTCCCTTGAGGAGGATCCAGGCTTCAGCTCCACCCCTGCTCTGCTGTTTGACTGCTTTTCCGATGCTCCTGCCTTCCTCTTCCATCAGGGTCTTTAATTACCGAGACCCTTCAAGGGCAAGCAGGGCAGCCGGGCCGGGATCACGAAGCGGCTCCGGCCAAATGGCTTCTCTTATGTCAAGAAAGCAAGAGTTCCTGTTGTGGCTCAGTGGAAACGAATCTGCCTAGCATCCATGGAGACTCAGGTTCGATTCCTGGCTTTGCTCAGTGGGTTAAGGATCTGGTGTTGCTGTGGCTGTGGTGTTGGCCAGCAGCTATAGCTCTGATTGGACCCCAAGCCTGGGAACCTCCGTATGCCGCATATGCAGCCCTAAAAAGACAAAAAGACAAAAGAAAAAAAAAAAGGGAAAGAAAGCCATGCCCAGTTCTCCTTCTCTGGGGCCCCTGCTTTGACTGCGTATCGTCCTTGGCTTTCTTTGTTTTCTCTGCCATTGTGTGGACGGACTCCCCAACCTGATGGGGCCACATGGGAGCTAACTTAGGACAGGACACGGACAAAAGGGAGTGGGAAGGAGAAGGAGCCCACTGAACTCCCTCCAGAAGCCTCAGCAGAACCAGAATTCCACTCATTCCTTCTTTGGACAACTGTGACGGCTCACCCACTAAAAGCAGGCACCCTGAGACCTCCTACAGGGGAGAGCTTGGCTGCACCCAGAGGGTGACACCGGAGCTCCCTGGCTCCCTGGAGAAGGACCCACGTCGGGGACCCACCGTTCAGGTTGTGTCCCATCACCCGCAGGACCGCCACTGATGACTCTCTGACTGCATTTGCTCAGTGTCACCCCTGTGGATCCTTCAAGAATTAAAACCCCTTCCTGTTTCAAACAGCTAGGTTACCGGGTTAAAACAATGTTAAAATTATTTTTTGTCTCTGCTTTAATATTAAAATTAACCTAAATTAAAAAAAAAATTAAAACCCCAAGATCCTGCCTGTGGTCAAGGAACAGCAAGCTACAGCCTAGGGACCAGATGCCATCAGGCCGTTGGCGTTTGGCTCTGGAGCAGGACTGGTTTTTATATTTTTAACAAAGGACTGCAAAACACAAGCAAGGGAGCTATACTCCAGAGCCCACGTGTGGGCCCACACTTAAATCCTCTCTGACCCTTGACTGAAAGTTCTGGGACCCCTGCCCCCGGCAGCTACTGTAACCGTCCTAGGGTCAGTTACGTTGTCACTAGGACGGGACATAAGGATATTATCCTGAACTCGTTCGATGAACAAAGGAAGAATAAAAGTGTCAAGGCTGGTGGAGTTCCCATGGCGCAGTGGTTAACGAATCCGACTGGGAACCATGAGGTTGCGGGTTTGATCCCTGGCCTCGCTCAGTGGGTTAAGGATCCGGTGTTGCCGTGAGCTGTGGTGTAGGTTGCAGATGCGGCTTGGATCCCATGTTGCTGTGGCTCTGGTGTAGGCCAGAGGCTACAGCTCTGATTCAACCCCTAGCCTGGGAATGGGAACCTCCATATGCCATGGCAGCAGCTCAAGAAAAGGCAAAAAGACAAAAATAAATAAATAAATAAAAATAAAATTGTCAAGGCCGGCCTGTCATTAGCTGATGAGAAGATATAGGAAACCCCCACACCCAGTGAAGGTAGACTAGAACAGAGAGACGTGTATCTGAAAAGCCATGCTGACCAGGTTGGGTGTTGCACCGGGGAGTGAGCGAAAGCTTAGGACAGACGTGGAGAAGGAAAACCAGCTGCTGAGCTCACGGTGAGCTTGGAGCCAGAGGAGCCTCTGAGCTCACGGTGAGCTGTGGGGGATGGAGCAGCACCCGTCAGGCGCGATCCGTGGACCCGTGAGACCTCAGGTCATTATGCCCTTGCTGAGCCACCTGGGTGCATAAATACCAGGCTGACCGTCACGGTTCCGGAGGCCAGGACTCCGGGTGTTCGCAGCGTCGTCTGTTCCCGGCCTCTCTTCTTGGCTTGGGTCTGTCCGTCTTCTCCCTGCGTCCTCGGCCCCTCCCCCACTGCATCTGTGTTCCCGTGTCCCTTTTCAGAAGCACGGGGTCGTGTTGTCTTAGGGTCACCCTATCGACCCAAGGACCCTTGTGACTCATCTCCTGATCGCTGTGAACACCTGTCTGGAAACGCAGTCCCAACGCCAGGCCTCTGCGGGTCTGTCGGGACTCCAAGAGCGGACGCACAGCTGGGGATGCGGGTCAGCCCCCGACCCGGGCCGCGGGGGAGAGGTCAAGTGTCTCTGCCTTTGAAGAAAAGCGGGGTGATCTTCAAGGATCGGGGAAGGGGAGGGCAGAGCGGAGGGGGCGCTGGGGCTCCTCCGCTGCCTCCTCCCAGGAGCTGGTGACGCTTCGCCTTGGAGAGCGGGGTGGGTGCCTCGGAGAAAACGCCGTTGTTCTGGAAACCAAACAAACTCAGGCTCGACAACCAACAAGACCACGCACTTCTGTCTGTTTGGGGCGGTGTTCACGCAGCAACAGCGATGACAAGGTGGGGCTCCGGAAACCTGATCCCAAGAAGGGGCCCCACGGTGGCCATGGGGATGGGTTCCGGCTGCTCCGATTGCGATGCGAGCAGCATGGCTCACGACGGGCGCCCGGGCGCTTTGGTTTTCCTTCCTCGTCTGCTTGTGGGTCTTTGTTTCCTTGTGTGGACTCTGATTTTTATGTCTCGATTTTAATCTGCGTTCCTATAATACCAAATACAGTCACTATGACCAGGGGACAGCCTCCGTGTTACAACATAGGGATCCACCTTCCTTAACGGCCGCATGCTGTTCCCTTACCTGCTGCTACCATTGTCTTTTTCGTCTTTTGTCACCCACCCCCAGCATGTGGAAGCGCCCAGGACAACCGGATCCGACCCAGCGGCCCCCCAGGGAATGCTGTGTTTAGTGCTCTAGCAGTGAGCTCTTGGGTTAATTCAGTTCCTGCTGCTCCAGCGTCAGCGCCTGCACCTTTGACGTGCGGACTTTGCCCTCTCGTGCAGATGCACCCGAGGTGCAACCTGCTATTCGCAGCACTGGGGTCAAAGGTTATACATATCTCCCTCTGAGTGTGGATGAGGTAATAAATACAGGCCCCCACGGACACCTGCTACTGATTCAAAGGTATGTAGATGCTGCTATGTCTAACAAAATCCAAATTAAAAGAAAAAAAAAAAGGGGAAAAGACAGTTTCCTTTTACGTGGATGGTTCAGAATAGGCAAAGGCGCAGACAGAAAAGAGTGGTTTCTGGGGAGGGCTGGTCACATGACTCAATGACTGTGGGAGATCAATTGCACATCCATGTTCAGTGGGTGGGTTTTTTTTTTTGTCTTTTTGCCTTTTCTAGGGCTGCTCCTGCGGCATGTGGAGGTTCCCAGGCTAAGGGTCCAATTGGAGCTGTGGCTGATGGCCTGCGCCAGAGCCACAGCCACGCCAGATCAGAGCCGCGTCTGCAACCTACACCACAGCTCACGGCAATGCCTGATCCTTAACCAGTGGCTGAATGTTACGCTGCGTGACTTGTGTCTGCCTGGAAAGACTAAGGATGACGGACCCTGAAAAGTCCCGCACATTAGGCACGGGGACTCCGGCAGGGTCAGAGCTGCAGGGTCGACCCTCCCCACCGGCTGAGGCACGTGCCCCCAGGGCCCTGGCGCGGGGTTCCTGGCAGCCCGTCTGCTCAGCAACTGTGTCTTGTGTTCTGTGGCGGCCCCTGATCCCTAAGGGAGGCTTGTTTTCCTGTTTACTGGGCGCTTGCATTTCTTCCTTGTTGACTCACTTGCTTCTTGTGAGTTTGGCGAGTGGGGCTCAGGCAGGGAGCCGGGCTGAGGTTGACTCAGGCTTCAGACTTGTTTCCACAGCCCAGGGCCACCTGCTCCGGCCACCACGGGGACACTGCTCTCCCGCAGGCCCCTTTAGACAGCCCCTCATCACCCCATTCATCTCCCGCTCAGAATCCACCTTGTTCTCATGCCTGCTTCTTCTTGAGCCACCTGGCCTGGAAGACAAGATGCCACTTTGTTTGCTGGTTTAGGGTTTGCTTGGCCCTACCCTCATTCTAGTGTGTCCCAAAATGTGTTCCAGTATCTTCCAGCCAAGCCGTACAAGGATAGACTTTATTTTTATTTTATTATTATTATTATTTTTTTTTTGTCTTGTTGCCATTTCTTGGGCTGCTCTCACAGCATATGGAGGTTCCCAGGCTAGGGGTCGAATCGGAGCCTAGCGCCAGCCTGCACCAGAGCCACAGCCACACGGGATCCGAGCCATATCTGCAATCTACACCACAGCTCACAGCAACGCCGGATCCTTAACCCACTGAGCAAGGCCAGGGATCGAACCTGCCACCTCATGGTTCCTAGTCGGATTCGTTAATCCGTGAGCCACGATGGGAACTCCAAGGATGGACTTTTTTAAAAAAAGAGCCTAGGACTTTCACAGAATTCTAACCATTATTCCTGGTAATGATCTATATGAAATTTCTAGAAAAAAATTTAGTGATTGGTAATAAGGACTTGGGAGTGGCAAGGGGAGAATTTGAGCGGAGGAGGATCTGGGCCATCGGAGGACAAGACAGAGACAGGCGGTGGGTGTCTGCACCCCCTCTTGGTTGCTGGGGACGCAGTGAGGAGGTGGGCGTGGGGAGCCATGGCACTCACCGCGTTCCTGGCACCAGGCAGAAAAGGGTCAGGGCAGATCAGCCGCCCTGGGCCCGCCCCCACCTCCTCCCCAGCTGTGGGGGAGCAAGCAGGAGTTAGGGGTTCCGGACCTGGACCCTCAGCCCCAGCCCCTGGGGCCACCGCGGGTGCTGCCCCTGGGCGGAGGACAGGCTGCTCCGAGCTGCTGTTAAGGCCTGAATGCGGCAAGTACTCAGCCTCTGAGATCCTGCGCCTGTGGGCTCAGACAGACCGCACCCCAGCCCTAGGGAGACAGAGGGAAAAGTCTTTATCTTGGCTCAGACGGCTCTGCGTCTGTCTCCAGCTCCAAAAGAATCCAGAAATGCTGGGCCACTTCATACCATGCATTCAAGTCACCAAAGAATTAACATATGGAGACTAGGAGTTCCCGTCGTGGCTCTGTGGGCTAAGAACCCGACTAGCATCCATGAGGATGCAGGTTTGATCCCTGGCTCAGTGGGTTAAAGGATCCAGCGCTGCTGTGAGCTGTGCTGGAGGTTGCCGATGCGGCTCGGATCCCGAGTTGCTGTGGCTGTGTTGTAGGCAGGCAGCTGCAGCTCTGATTCACCCCCTAGCCTGGGAACTTCCATATGCCATAGGTGTGGCCCTAAGAAGAAAAAAAAATTTTTTTAGGGCCACACCCGCGGCATATGGAGGTTCCCAGGCTAGGGTTGAATCAGAGCTATGGCCACTGGCCTACACCACAGCCATAGCAACGCCAGATCCTTAACCTCTTGAGCGAGTCCTCATGGATCCCTGGCAGATTCATTTCCACTGAGCCACAATGGGAACTCCAAAAATTTCGTTTAATTTTTAAAAAATTTACTAAACAGCTTGGTTTGATCCCTGGCCTCGCTCAGTGGGTTAAGGATCTGGCGTTGCTGTGGCTGTGGAGTAGGTTGGAGATGCAGCTTGGATCCCGCGTTGACAAAAATTGGGAAGAAATGCCTGGTACCAGAGGCTACGAAAATATTCTTTATTGTCAAGAGTAAAATAATCATAATCCCAATAATAAAAATTATTATTATGCTAATTGATATAATGATAAGGTTGCTTTTTTTTTTTTTTTTTTGGCCACTCCTACAGCTTGTGGAAGTTCCCAGGCCAGGGATCAAACCCACCCCACAGCAGTGACCTAAGCCGCTGCAGTGACTCAACCCTCTCTGTCACAGAGGACCTCCAAGAAGAGGTTTTTTTGTTTGTTTGTTTTGTCTTTTGTCCTTTTAGGGCTGTACCCGTGGCATATGGAGGTTCCCAGGGTAGGGGTCCAATCGGAGCTGTAGCCACCGGCCTACACCACAGCCACAGCAATTTGGGATCTGAGCCGCGTCTACAACCTACACCACAGCTCACGGCCACGCCGGATCCTTAACCCACTGAGCGAGGCCAGGGATTGAACCCGCCTCCTCGTGGATGCTAGTCAGGTTCATTACTGCTGAGCCACGGCGGGAACTCCACACACATCCATTCTTTTTCAGGGTACTCAGAATGTCGAGTAGAGTTCCCTGTGCTGCCCAGCAGGGCCCCATCAACCGTCCCTTCCAGACACAGCAGTGTGCATGTGCCAGGCCCAAACACCCAGAAGTTTCGAGGGAGGGTGGATTCGGGGACATCCCTGGGGATGTTGGCCTGGGAATCAGACTCTCAGCAGGCTCTGAGGACCCGCCCTGGAGACGTAAGGGTGGAGCCAGGAATTTTGCTGGGAAAAAACTTGTCCAGCATCTAAAAATTACTGCTAATCTTGGAGTTCCCGTCGTGGCGCAGTGGTTAACGAATCCAACTAGGAACCATGAAGTGGCAGGTTTGATCCCTGGCCTCGCTCAGTGGGTTAGGGATCCGGCGTTGCCGTGAGCTGTGGTGTATGGTTGCAGACATGGCTCGGATCCCATGTTGCTGTGGCTCCGGCCCCTAGCCTGGGATTCCACCCCTATCTTGGGAGCCTCCATATGCCGCAGGTGCAGCCTTAAAAAGACAAAAGACAGAAAAAAAAAAGATTACTGCTCATCGCAAAAAACAGACAACTGAAGTGAATGAATTCAGTGCTTCTGTGTACGGGGAGAGGCAAGGGTCCCCGCAGTCCTCCCTTGATGGGCGTCCTAGCTCTCCGGGCCCCATCCTGTTTCTCTGCCTCCTGAGTTCCCCCGGGGCGCACTGTCTGGGAGCCTCAGAGGCTGATGGCTTGATAGTGGGTTAACATTCTTTTGTCCGCAGATGCGAGGGACTCTTTGGAAGGGCCCTGAGTTCCTTTTCCAAGGGCAGGAGAATTCTACTTCCAAAGCCACTTGGTCCCAAGCGTTTCCCAGAAGGGCCCATGAACACGCCCTGTTCCTGTCTTGTTGAGCAGGTGTGGGACCTGAGGCTCAAAGTGGCTCAGCAGGTCCTGGCCGAGCGCTCTGTCCTTATAGACCGAGTTGGAGGTGGACAGTAGAAGGGGCCACCCTGGGTTGAGCCGTGTCCCCTGTATTCACGTCCACCCAGAGCCTCAGAGGGGACCTTATTTGGGTGTCCTCAGCCCATATCGTGAGTTAACTGATCTCTGAGCCAGGCCACCCATCCCCTCTCCTGGTCTAGCCCCTCCTGCTCTCTGGGCACCCCTCCTTAGGGCTGGGAGGGCCCCCACTCCGGCGGCTCCCCCTTGAAGGCTCTAAATGGGGAGCTGGGCTCAGGTCAGGTGACAGCTGAGTCTGCCCAGGCCCGAGAGGCTCTGGCCTTTGCTGCTCCCGCGTCCACCTCCAGATCCAAACTCGCGGCTGCCCTCCTGACCTTCCCGCCTCCGCTGTCTCCCAGCCGCGGGGTGACGCCTCTAGGGCCTGGAGCGCCTCTGGGAAACTGGGCCACTGGAAAGGAGGGCCTGGCCCTTGGATTCCTGGAGGCGACAGGCTGCCTCCAGCCGCCTCCGGATTCTACACCGCAAAGCCCACCCGAGGGATGGCTGTGTCCCCTCGGCCCCGGACGGGAGGCTCAGTCTCGCAGGTCCCTTGCGATGTGGGGCTCTTTCTGTCTTAAGGCTGGTTCATTTGTCAAGTTCATCTCCTGGGTTGGCAGGAGGGCGTTTTAGTCATTTTTCTGGTACTTGTCCCTGGTGACTGGCTGACTTACTGGGTTCTCGTCACCCTGCGTTTCTACACTTGATCCTAATTAGTCTTGGGATTCCTGGGTCCTTCCTGCTGGTTTAACCAGGCTGAGTCAGCTGCCAGCCACAGCCGGGGGAGGGGGGCGGGTGCAGGCGGGACATAGCCCCGGGTGGGGCTAGGGAGGGGTCTGGGCCCTGCACCCCGAGCCTCGGGGCACCTAAGAAAGGGCTGGAAATCTGCCACAGTGCCCCCACCTTCCTCATGCTACTGACCCGAGCTGAGCCGGGATGCAGTCTTCATTCTCAATGGCCAAGAACCCAGAACTTGGGGGGGTTAATGCTAAGGACCAAAGGGGAAGAAGTGTCGCTGGGGACGCTGCAGTTGCAAACTCATCCACTGTCTTCCAATCCTGCTGGGCTGAGGCCTGATCCCGGAGCCCCGGGTCCCCTGAGGACCAGAAATCCCCTGGCCAGGACAGGGGAGGGGCCCACCAGCTGACGGCAGCCGAGGACAAGTCCGTCTCCCAACACGCCTGGAATGCCAGCCCCGCAGCAGCCCTGGCGGAGGCCGGGGTTGACGTCACCGCTCCAGATGCATCTGCAACCCTGAAGGTATTTGAACATCCTGCAGTGGGATTTAGCTCCTCTGACTCCCATCCTCGCCCACAAATCCGCTAACACGGGGCATGTTTGCAGAGTGAGGCGGCTGGAGCCGGGGGACAGCTGCGGTAAGAGGGGGCCGGGCCCGCGTGGGTGTAGATGGCAGGAAGGAACGGGCTGGGAACTGGGCGCGGGGAGGGCGAGGTGGACACACGCTGGGTTTTCTCGCCCGGCAGGTTAGGCAGTGGTGAGGCTTGTCATCAGATGCAGAGAAGGGCGGCTTTGTTGCCGGCTCCCTCCCGGACAGAGAGCCCCTGCCCCCGCTGGCGAGGTAACAAGGAGAGCCTTGTGACTTCACTTCTTCCGGATCAACAGCATGCTTGTCCTGACTTCCCGCTTCTGCAACTATTTTCACCTGGAAGGAAAAAAAAGTGCCATGTTAAGAAAAGCAGGCGCTCTCCTTCTTTTCAGCCTTGGAGTATGGCCGTCCCGAATGGTCCTTGTCACCTGTTCCCCTGTGTGAGTCTTCCTCTGAGACCTGGACAGTGTCTGAGGGAGGGAGGCAGGCAGCCCGTCCCTCTTTCTAGAAACAACAAGGCGTGTCTCGATGGAGAACGCTCAGTGGGCGCACGAGACGTACTGGAGCTTGGGGATGTGCCCTCGCCCTTTGTGGCATTTGGGAGCACAAGTGTCAGAGCCGTGGGGGCTCCTGCCACCCCCTCCCCACAGGGAAGCTCGCTTTCTAAACACCTTTGAGCAGCGGAAGGCCAATTTTCTCCCTGTGTCCCCCACCCCACCGAGTGGCCCTGGGAACAGAGAGAGGCCTCTCCTGGCAGGACAGCGGTGGCAGGGATGCCGACAGGTGACCTGACAGCCCTGAGTCCCTCGGAGGATGGACCTGAAGCAGGATGAGAAAGGGAACACGAAATGGACCAGCCCTGGATGCGGGCACTCGCCAAGTCCATGGGCCAGGCTCCCCCTTCTCTGCCCACACAGGGGGCTGGCGCTGGGCGGGGTCGCAGCCAGCACAAGGAGGGCTTGGGTGACAGCGTGCTCCAGCCAAGAGAAGCCCCGGAGGGTTTACTCAGCAAAGGGACCGATTTCCAGGGTGGGTACTGGGTGTGGGAGACGCAGATGCTGGGGGCCTCACAGTGGCCCCCCACCCCCCCAGCCCAGGGGATGCAGGGAACGAGAGGGAACAGGCCTTCTGTCCAGGGCAGCGAGCCGACCCGAGGTGACCCCGGCAGGGCACCAGCGCCTGAAGGCCTCCTGCTCCTCCCTGCCCACCCCACCCCACGCGGCTTCCCTGGACCCAGCGAGGGTTCATCTTTCCCACCCCCCCGCCTCGTCCTGAGACTTTTGACATTTCCCTCAGAATTAAGAAGCATGTGGTGCCGCAGGTTAAGGATCTGGTATGGCCGTAGCTGTGGCACAGGTCACAACTGTGACTCGGGTTCCATCCCTGGCCTGGGAACGTCCACAGGCTGTGGGCGTAGCCAAAAGAAAAAAGAGAATCATAAAACTGTTCATTGCAGGAGTTCCTCTTGTAGCTCAAAGGGTTAAGATCCCGACACAGTGTCTGGGAGGATGGGGGTTCAAATCCTGGCCTCGCTCAGCAGGGTAAGCAACCAGCATGGCCACAAGCTGCAGGGAAGATCACAGAGGCAGCTCAGATCCAGTGTCGGCGTGGCTGTGTCGCAGGCCGGCCACTGCAGCTCCAATTCGACTCCTAGCCCAGGAACTTCCAATATGCCACCAGTGCAGCCCCAAAAAGAAAAAAATAAAGTGTTCACTGCAGAAGAACTAGAAGATACAAAAAATAGCAAGGGAGAAAATTAAAGTTAGCAGCAACCACACCATGAAGGTAGCAGAGAGAATGAATGCTCTGCCCGTCTCTACGTAGATATTTATTTAAAAATTCCAGATCGGGAGTTCCCATCATGGCGCAGTGGTTCACGAATCCGACTAGGAACCATGAGGTTGAGGGTTCGATCCCTGGCCTTGCTCAGTGGGTGAAGGATCTGGCGTTGCCATGAGCTGTGGTGTGGATTGCAGATGCGGCTCAAATCCCATGTTGCAGTGGCTGTGGCGCAGGCCGGTGGCTACAGCTCTGATTAGACCCCTAGCCTGGGAACCTCCATTTGCCACAGGAGCGGCCCTAAAAAGACAAAAAAATAAAAGTTGATTATTATTATTACTTTTCTTTTTTTTTTTTTGGTGGCAACCATGGATGTGGATGTGGATGTCCTGGGCCAGAGATCAAACCGGCACCACAGCAGTGACAACCCGGGAACTCTCGAATGTGGATTCTGTCGGGTTCTTTGGCTGGTCTATATATTTTTAAATTATTATTATTGTTTGCTTTTTAGGGCCGCATCCATGGCATATGGAAATTCCCAGGCTAGGGGGTCAACGCAGAGCTGCAGCTGCCAGCCTACCTCACAACCACAGCCACGCAGGATCTGAGCCAGTCTGCGACCTACCCCACAGCTCATGGCAATGCTGGATCCATAACCCTCTGAGCGAGGCCAGGGATTGAACCCGTGTCCTCATGGATACTAGTCGGATTCCTAACCTGCAGAGCTACAATAGGAACTCCTGGCTGGTCTAATAATTAAACGGACGTGGGACAGATTAACAAGAGGAAAACACATTTCATACCCGCGAGAGTCCCATGAACCTGAGACTCAAATGCAGCCAGGCTGTTTCGGCGTCTGCCTCCTGAACGAAGCGGAGGGGGCAGGAGTCTGGCTTCAAGGGGACGAAGACCAGCCCTGGGAAGCTGAGAAGAGGAGCTGTTTGGTAACCGGGTGTTTGATCTGCAGATCAGATTATTTCTGAATCGCTCTTTTCCTGGGCCGGGCCTCTGTCTAAATTCTTTCAGGCAGTTAAGGAGCAGTTACAAGCTTTTCCGAGTCTGCCTGGTCTTAGTGGCCTTCAGCTCCAACAGGCCACATGCAGACTGGCACATGGGGTGGGGGGAATCTTCTGGTCCCCCCCTCAGTTCCATATCAGGTTGTAGGCTTGACCTGATGTGTGTTTCCTTACAAGAGATGATCCTACCAAGGTGAGGCAGGAAAGCTTCCTAACCATTTTGGCCGGTATCACCTAAGCCCTCTCCTGTGGCCTCCGGCCCATTTCCTCGGCCTGAGCCTGAAATCCCAGGGAGCCCCTGCGGGGGCAGTGGCACAGCGGCCGAGGAAAGAGGAAGGGGCTGACCAGGGACTCTGTGTGCTTTTAGCCCTTTTGTAAAAACCAAGCGGCCTAGGTTGCAAGCAATTGGTGATTGAAATAAATATCAAAAAGTAAAATAAAAAACACGACAAAATACCTTCCGGAGAGATTTCCAAAGATGGGACACTTCTTGTGGAGCAGGCACGACCAGGAGCGTCCTTGGTGAGGGTAAGGGTCCCCAAGCCTAGGCAGGTGCTCCACGTGACAAACCCCAAAACCTGGGACCTCCACCCACATTGGAGGCAACCTTCTAGATGCTAGAGGAGCAAAGGAACTTGGCTGGGGCTGCTGGTCATTGGCTTTGCGTTTCTTGGCACACAGGAGAAGAATTCATGCTGGGTAAGTGCCAGTAAAGGAAAGACGTGAACAGTACCTGCCTGGTGGCTTTGTGGTTAAGGACACGGCATTAGCACTGCTGTGGCTTGGGTTCGATCCCTGGCCCAGGGACGTCCCCAGGCTGTGAACTCAGCCAAAAAAAACAAAAAACGGGACTGAAAGTGAAAGGAAAAGGAACCCAGTGGGCTGTCCCCTGGTGTGGGACTTACCACCCATGCTGTCCCCACCGGGCACGGCCTTGTCCAGGGGCTGTCTTCTCCAGGGAAACCCCGTTGCTTGGCCTCCTCCCTGGGGCCCAGAGTATCAGTTCATGATCTGACTGCCAAGACACGGCTCCCGTTACCTGCAGGAGCCTGGCCCCTGCGGGAGGCTCAGATGGCATCCATCCTGCCCGCGTCCTGCCCAGGGGCAGGGCAGGGATGGCAGGCTGCCGCGGTGGCCACTCTGGAGCGAAGGTTGAAGTCCAGTGAGAGGAGCAAAGGCCTCGGCCAACCTCTAGGATAGAGCCTTGTGCGTGGGTTGCCCCGAAAGGTCATACGTAGGATTTTTTTTTTTCCCTCCCATTGTTTTTATTGTGGTAAAATATAGGTAACATAAACTCGGCCACGTTAACCATTACCAAGCGTCCGGTTCAGTGGTGCTAAGTACATTCACCGCCATCATCTCCAAAACCCATAAAACAAACCCTGTCCCCGTTCATCACGAACCCCCCAGACCCTGGCACCCATTCTTCCTACTGTCTGTGAAACTGACGGCTCTCAGGACCTCACGTAAGTGGAATCACAGCGTTGGTCCTTTGAAACTGGCTCATTTCCCCGGGCATAGCGTCCCCAAGGTTCATCCACATTGCAGCAGATGTCAGAAAAAGGCTGCATTGGCGTTCCCATCGTGGCACAGTGGTTAACGCATCTGACTAGGAACCACGAGGTTGCGGGTTCGATCCCTGGCCTCGCTCAGTGGGTTGAGGATCTGGCGTTGCCGTGAGCTGTGGTGTAGGTCGCAGATATGGCTCGGATCCTGCATTGCTGTGGCTGTGGTGTAGACTGGTGGCTACAGCTCCGATGAGACCCCTAGCCTGAGAATCTACATATGCCGAAGGTGCGGCCCTAGAAAAGACAAAAAAAGAAAAAGGCTGAATAATAGTCCATTGTTTGGATGGATCACATTTTGTTTTTCTGTCTGTCTGTCCTCGGACACTTGGGCTGCTTCCACCTCTGGGACCGTGTGACTTGTGCTGTATCGGGACCACGGGTGCACAGATTTCTCCCAGCCCTGATTTTTTTTTTTTTCTTTTTAGGGCCGCACATGCAGCATATGCAGGTTCCCAGGCTCAAGGTCAAACTGGAGCTGCAGCTGCCGGCCTCCACCACAGCCACAGCAGTGCAGGATCCGGGCCATGTCTTTGGCCTGCACCACAGCTCATGGCAACGCTGGATCCTTAACTCACTGAGCAAGGCCAGGGATGGAACCTGTGTCCTCAGGGATACCAGTCAGATTCGTTTCCGCCAAGCCACACTGTAAGCAGTGACGGGCTGAGCCTGACTCTTCGATGGCTCCAGCTGCACCTCGCCTCAGGGTTTGGCTCTGCGGTCCTGGCTGAAGGCTTCCCAGGACCCTCTGGAGCTCCGTGGCTGGATTTCTCAACAAACGGATGTTCTCCGAGGATCTGCAGACCCTGTGTGGGACAGTGGCTGAGCAAAACCAACAGCGTGACTCCCCATTTGTGGTTCTTTTCATCCCTGAGGCTAATGCATCTTTTGTGATGTGACTGCCATGGTTTTGGTCGGCCAGACGGGGACCAAAGACGAGTCACTGGTACTAATAGGAACCTACAGGGGATTTTTGGTGTCTGCTGGCCTTTGTTTCAGGTGTGGCGTGTAGCTTCTTTCTGCAGCTGTTCTGCAGTGAGGCTGAGTGACATGTGAGCATGGAGACAGTTCAGGGGAGTGCTCTGCCCTGGATCTGCCCCGCGCCCCGCGTGGTGCAGGTGCTCTGAGCAGGGAGCGGAGCAGGCTGGGTGGTGGCCTTATCTGCCACAGTTGCTGGGGACATGGCTCGGACCGATTTCCCTGGATAGAAAAGACATGATGTTACTTTCCACACAGTGACCGAGCGAGGTCGTGTGGCCTGGGTTCCTGGGAACCATGAGGGAAGTGGAGGCCTGGGCAGCGAGTGTCATGGCTCATTTCAGGACCAGCAAGGGGCAGCTTATCTGGAGCAAAGAGCTGCATCAGTGAAGCCGCCAGAGCAGGCCTGGCTCAAGTTCAAGGTCAGCAGACAAAACACTTTCTCACCTGCATCAGGAAGTGCGTCACCCCCCCACAGCACACACTTCGTGGGATATGGTGCAGAGGTGGTGCCCGAGGCTACAGGGCCCCTCCCTTTCCCTGGGTCTGTGTGTCCGTCGCATCGAACACGGTTCAGACAACCAGGTGGATGTCCTCCCCTGTCCCTCCTTCGCTCCCAGGACCAGCCTCCAGCTTCCTGCTCCCAAGCCCCGCCTCCAGTCCAGAGCGAACGAAGAGTTGGAGGAAGAGAATGAGCCCTTACGCTTTTCATTTATTTTTTATTCTTTGCTTTTTAGGGCCGCACCTGCGGCATCTGGAGGGTCCCAGGCTAGGGGTCCAATCAGAGCTGAAGCCACCAGCCTACACCACAGCCACAGCAATGCCAGATCCGAGCTGCATTTGCGACCTGCACCACAGCTCACGGCAACGTCGGATTCTTAACCCACTGAGCGAGGCCAGGGATCGAACCCGCAACCCTATGGTTCCTAGTCGGATTCGTTTCCTCTGCACCATGACAGGAACGCCATGCTTTTCACTTAGATTCACCTGTTCTGAACGTTTCGCCGCGTCCTCCTTGTCTCTCTCCACACACACGTCCACACTCGCACTGTGTCCACAGCTCATGTCAGAGGATTCAGCACAGGCCCAGGGGTGCGCTGTGTGTGGCCCTGTCCTTCCCAGCAGGACACTCACTCCACCTGCAGCAGGGGTGGAGCCTCAGCGGGCGGTGCCTGCAAGCAGGGACCTTCTACTCTGATCTCCTCCCAGAGCCATAACCATTATCCGCCCAGTGTCAGCATAAGGCTCTGGCGTAGACTCAAGATGCTTGGTATTTATTGATTTTTACGGCCACACCCCTGGCATATGGAGGTTCCCAGGCTAGGGGTCGAATCGGAGCCACAGCTGCCAGCCTACACCACAGCCACATCAATGTAGGATCCGAGCCACAGCCAGGACCTACACCACAGCTCATGGCAACACGGGATCCTCAACCACTGAGCGAGGCCAGGGATCGAACCTGCAACCTCATGGTTCCTCGTCGGGTTCGTTCACCGCTGAGCCACGACGGGAACTCCTCCATCTTCTTTTAAAAAATTCTTTTCTGTTACAGTTTATTACAAATCATTGGATATAGTTCCCTGTGCTATAACAGTAGGTCCTTGTTCTTTATATATTTTATATATAGTAGATTTGTAGCTGTTAATCCCAAATTCCCAATTTATCCATTCCTCACCCCCTTTCCCCTTGGTAACCATACATTTGTTTTCTTTTTTTTTTTAATTTTTAAAAATTTTTTTGTCTTTTTGCCATTTCTTAGGCCATTCCCATGGCATATGGAGGTGCCATATCTGAGCGAGGCCAGAGATCGAACCCGCAACCTCCTGGCTCCTAGTCAGATTTGTGAACCACTGCGCCACGACGGAACTCCATACATTTGTTTTCTATGTCTGTGAGTTAATTCCTGTTTCGTAAACAAGTTCATGACCATGTATCATTTTTAAAGATTTCACGTCTAAGTGATATCATATGGTATCTGTCTTTCTCTGTCTGACTTATTTCACTTCGTAGGAAAATCTCTAGGTCCCTCCGTGTTGCTGCAAAGGGCAAAATTTCATTCTTTTCCATATATTCGCATACACCGTCCACGCCACGTTTCTTCACCCCTCCTCGGTTGACGGACATTGAGGTGCCTGCTTGGGCTAAGGTACATAGCGCTGCTATGACCGCTGGGGTGCATGTATCTTTTCAAATCCGAGCTCTCATCTTCTCCAGATGTGTGCCTAGGCGTGGGATTGCCGGATCATGTGGTGGTTCTATTTTTAGCTTTTCCTTTTTTTGGCTTTTTGGCTTTTCTGGGCCCGCTCCCGAGGCATATGGAGATTCCCAGGCTAGGGGTCGAAACGGAACTGTAGTCGTCGGCCTACGCCACAGCCACAGCCACGCGGGGATCCGAGCCACATCTGCGACCTACACCACAGCTCTCGGCAACGCCGGATCCTTAACCCACGGAGCAAGGGCAGGGGCGGAACCCACAACCTCATGGTTCCTAGTCGGATTCGTGAACCACTGCACCGCATCGGGAACTCCTATTTTTAGCTTTTCGAGGCATCTCCACACTCTTTCCACAGTGGTTGCACCAATTTATATTCCCACCAACAGTGTGGAAGGGTTCCGTTCTCTGTACACCCTCTCCAGCACGTGTCATTTGAAGCCTTTGATGGTGGCCATTCTGACAGGTGTGGAGATTGTTGATGGACACATGTTCGTGTGGGGCTTTGAAGGCCGTATTTTGATTAGAGAAACATCCATGAAATACGTATGAGAAGTAGCCCACGTCTCATCGACCCCTTGTGCTTTCATGACGTCTTTTATCCAGGGGTCTCAATGAACGAATTATGTCCAACGTCCGGAGCTGCTATCATTATTTCTATTTACGGACAGGGAGACAGAGGCGCACGGCGTGGTTCAAACACGCTGTTCTCAGCAGTGATGTTTTACTGGCATCCTGGGGATGCAAGGCACAAAGGTAAGTTCTTGCCTCAGGTCCTCGTGGTCCAGGACTCTTCTGGGGGCCTGGGGGCTGGCACTTGGCTCTCTTCCCTCTCCCCCAAAGGACCAAAGTGTCTGTGGCCTGGCAGAGTGACAGCTTTGCGTTAATGACCTACTCCGCATTTTTTTCCCACCGAGGAGATCAAAGACCGTCTCTGTCGCTGTCCTTTGATGTGTGTAATTATGTCCCGGAATCCCAAAGGCTCCCCGCGACCATCCCCGGCCCATCTGTGGCCTCCCGGCCCCCTCCTCTGCAGAGGTCGGGCCAAGGACCAGAGTCCCACACCTGACCTCTGTGTGTCTACCTCCTCTTTCTTCCGGTCTGTTTCAAATCTCTCCTTCTCATGGGGAGCTCCTCTACCTCCGTGCTGGGCCCAAACCTCCACACATCTTGAGAACGAGTTTAACCATCCTGTCTCCCCAGCATCTTCTGTTCCTTTTCTGTCCACAGGCCCTTTGATGGGACATAGGCAGGTATGCCTTCGAGGAACCAAGGGAAACAACCCAACACAACCAGACAGATACCTGGCCCTCCCTCCAGCTCCCTTCCCGGGTGGGGTGTGGCCCTCCTTCCCTTCTCTGTTGGTATGGAAAGTAACATCACGTCTCTTCAATCCAAGGAAATCTTGGTGACTCCATTTTGCTCCAGCTTGGGCTCAAACACCTTCCTGTGACCCCCCGCCCCCTTTCCCTCTTCTCCCAGTAACAATCTGTTTCAAATGAGCCCCCCGAGAAGAATGTGCGCCCTGACCTGACCCGTGGGAAGGGGACAGGTCCATCACCTGCGTTCGGGATGCACAGGGAGGGTCTTTTCTTCTCCACGTGCGCCCGCTTTTTGAGCACCGGCACCTCCTGCAGAAGGAAAGAGCCTTGTCGCGGTCTCCCCGTGTTCGAGGGTCTCATTTTCCGACACTGGCGATCCGAGCCACCTCCCCAACACTGGGGACCGTCTTTCTGAACCGCTGCCTGGGTCCCCCACAAGTCTCCCTCTGTAATCCAGTCTGCTGCCCGGACTCCATCCCAGGCCACCAGCACCGGAACCACGAACACCTGTCAGCTCATCCTTTTCTTCCCTGATGACGTCACCAAAGCCTTCTTCAGCAAGTTCCTCTCGAGTGCAGCCCACCGTTCTCGGGGGTTCCCCCTTGCCTGCCCTTCCCTCCGCTTCTCTTTCTCTTCCCACGGTCATGGGGCTTGGAACCCTTGATGGGAAGGTTTGCTAGGTCTTGGAAGTCCCAGGTAACAGGTGACAGTGTGGTGGGCGACAGCTAGATCCCCGTGGCCACCTCTCCCCCCATGGCCAGCATCTGAACCCTTCTCCTCCCTAACGGGCTCTCCTTCCTGGTTCCACCACATCTGGGAAGGTCACCCCAAGGTTACAACCTTCACATTGTGGGCTCGAGCATCTCTCCCGTTTCCGTCACCCCCTCACGGCTGCTCAAGCACAGGTGCTCAAGATGTTCCTTCTATAACCTGGAAATGTTTCCCGGGGTTCAGAGTCACCGTTTCCTTTCATTGCCCAATGAACCCCTTTGAGTCTCTTTCTGCGGTGACTGCAAGCAGCCCAGGGCCTGTCTCCTCAGCACCCCCTCTTCTAGATCTGCAGGCCAGGGCTGGCCAGTGTCTTGCTGCTGGAGGTACTGTCCTTCTTCCCTCGGCAAAGCTGCCTTTCACACAGTAATCACGCCGGCTGCAAAGGTTAACAAACCTTCCTGAGGTCTCGAGATGTCACGGAAGGGAGGGAATTGCTCTAGGACTGGATGTGAGGCTCACAGCTTCTCGGGTCCCCTGAGCGCGGGCTGCGTCCTCTCTCCAAGGTACCCCTGCTGGCTGCCCAACTCCGGCCTCTACTCCAGCGCCCCCAACCTTGGTTCCTGTCCACCTTCTTCACTGAGAACTGTCACAAGCTTTTTCTTTTCAGGCTGCACCTGCAGCACATAGAAGTGGCCAGGCCAGGGATGAAACCTGCACCACCACGGTGACAAGGCCAGACCCCCCTGCTGAGCCACAAGAGAGCCCCAAACGGTCACGAGCTTTGTGAAGGTGCTCTTCTCCCCAAGAATCTCACCTCCTCCTCGGGCAGCCCCCGCTCCACCTCTCTTTGCTCGAGGCCTGTGGCCGTTGCATAACCCGGAACGAGCTTTCCTTCTGAAATAAGAATCCTGCTGCCCTTCCTAGAACGTGGAATAGCTTTCGTTGGAGAAAAATCATCCGTTTTTCCCCTCATGCATGGTCTCGGCTGCCCTTGGGAACATGGGCTCTGTCTGGAACACTCTCCATCCACCTTCACCTGGTAGCTCGCACCTACCTTTCTAAACTCACTCGAGGTTGGCCTCTTTTGGGAAGCTTTTCTTTCCTTTTTTTTTTGGCTGCACCCGGGGTCTGCGGGCATGCCACAGCTGTAACCAGGGCCACAGCAGTGACCATGCCAGGTCCTTAGCCCCTGAGCCACAAGGGAACTCCCTGGGCAGCTTTTCTTGAGCCATGAAGCCCCTCCCCCCATTCTGATCCTGGAGTCTGGGGTCTAAGAGCTTCACAGGTCTGGCCACACAGCCCCAAACCCCTGGTTTATAGAGCTGTCTCCTCCACCGGATGCTAACGTCCTCGAGGGAGTCCTGTCCTCTTTGACAGGCGCCTAGGGAACAGCATCGTGCCGGTATACAGTAGGTGTTCAATACAGGCTCACGAAACGGATAAATGAAAATACCCTGAGCCTTATCCCACACCCGAGCTTCAGTCTCTCAGCACGCACACCACGCTACTGCAGATTTCTGGAGGGCTCATGGTTTCAATGTCCTAAGAATTATTTTATTCATTTTGAAAAGTAAGGATAAGTATGTATTATACGTACTGCAAAGTTCAAATAATACTTAAAATCAGAAAGAAGAAAGTAAGAATTATGGGAAACCTCGTTATTTAGATACAAGAAATCTCAACAATTTACTGGGTCTTCTTGGAGGCGTGTGTAGATTGAAGAAGCAGAATATACCAGGCCAGAATTGCCTCTTTGGCATAAGGATTATTTAGAGCCAATTTTTTTCTTTTTTTTTAAGAAACTGGAGAAGCAAGAGATACTGAAAACAGAGTAAAAGACTGCCCTTTAGTAGGGGAAATTTACATTTATAAGGGAAATCTGCATTTGTAAACGCGGCATTTCCCCCCCCCCCAACCCCATACCCAGAAGAGCTGGGGGTTCCTAATCCCTGAATGCTGACTGGGGAGGAGGCCACAGCTGAATCTGCATGACAACCGGACCTGGTAACCGTGCTTCCCCCCCATCCGCTCCCGGGGCTGCCTCCCCCCTCCCAACAGCATTCTTCCGTCTTTCTTTGAAGATGCTCTTTAAGGTGTGGCTTGGGCACCTCTGGGAGTTTACTATGGTACCTCCCTGCACCCCGAAGGCGTACATGTTAATAAACTTTTTTTTTTTTTTGCTTTTTAGGGCTGCTCTTGTGGCCTACAGAGGTTCCCAGGCTAGGGGTCGAATTGGAGCTACAGCTGCTGGTCTACACCACAGCCACAGCCACCAAGATCCGAGCCATATCTGCGACTGACACCACAGCTCATGGCAACACCAGATCCTTAACCCCTGAGCGAGGCCAGGGATCCAACCCGCATCCTCACGGATCCTAGTCGGTTTCATTAACCGCTGCACCACGGTGGGAGCTCCCTTTGGTCACACCTTTGGCCTATGGAAATTCCCAGGCCAGGGGCTGACTCAAGCAATGCCACAGCTGTGACAATGCCCGATCTTTTACTTAGGGACCGGCTCAGATTCGAACCTGAGCCTCCGAAGCAACTTGAGCCACTGCAGAGACAACATGGGATCCATAAATTTCTTTTTCTCCTTTATCTGCCTTCCATTATAGGGAGTCTCAGCCAAGAACTCAAAAGTGTACAGGAGACAGTGCATGTGCTCACACACACACACACACACACAAATGGATACAGTTTACAAAAACGGGATCAGGAGTTCCCATTGTGGTACGACGGGTTAAGCATCCGACTGCAGCGGCTCAGACTGCTGCAGAGGCATGGGTTCGATCCCCTGCCCATCCCAGTGGGTTATAGGATTCAGCATTGTTGCAGCCGTTGCATACATCACAGCTATGGCTCAGACTCAAATCCGGCCTGGGAACGTCCATAGGCAAGCTGGTGTGGCCACTTAAAAAAAAAAAATCCAACAAAAACGGGATCATATTTTATCCATTATCTCAGCAATGTACCTTGTATATATGCAATATTAATGACTATGAGTTCCCCCTGTGGCACAGTGGGTTAAGACTCCAACAGCAGGGTCTCTGGTTGCTGAGGAGGCATGGGTTTGATTCCCCAGCCTGGTGCCGTGTGTTAAAGGATCCGGTGTTGCTTCAGCTTAGGTCACAGCTGTGGCTCAGATTCAATCCCTGGCAGGGGAACTTCCGGATGCTGGGCATGCATAAAATTAAAAAAAAAAAAAAGTGTAACTACATTAGATCCCCCTATTATTTTTATGGCCTCTAGGCTCTTCTGGATAAGGAGGAACTGATGATTTGTCCAGTTGTGATCAAGAGCCTTGTATGCACCTGTTTTTCTTCTTTCCCTGTTCTTGGATTTATCACCTCAGCAAATTTTTACAGATGTTATTGTTCGATCAAAAGTCAATTTCACAGGACAGTAAAAATGCTAAATGGTCATTGAGCATCTTCACCTTTGGTTCCTGGACTCCTGGATGGGCTTGGCAGGTGTGAGGGCCTGCAGGTGCCCACGTGTCTACTAATTCTCTCCTATGACTTGACGTCTTGCTAGGGAGCAGTCCATGCCTGCTATCAGCTTCTGGAAGAAGGCATCGCATGGAAGAGGTAGTATTATTATTATTTTTTCTTTTGTCCACGGCACCAGAGGCATATGGAAGTTGCCAGGACCAGGGATTGAACCTGTGCCTCAGCAGTTCACTGCTGCAGAGACAGTGCAGGTCCTTAACCCACTGAGCTAGAGCGGGAACTCCCAGAAGAGCTACTATTTACAAATTAACAGCATACCTGCCGGGCACTGAACAAAGCACACATGACCAAGCTTCGCATGAAGCCCATTTATCTGCATCTTACAGATGCAGAAACAAAGTCACAATTCTCTCTACTCTTCCACCCATCCTGCAAGCCCCTAGCACCTCTCTCCCATACTCTGGCCACCCTCCCCAGGCCAACCCCGACCTCCGTGTCCGCATCTTGCCTCCTCACCCAGGACTCTTTCACTTCAGTTCAAATCCTTGTGTTCCCACTCGAAGTGCTCTTCCAGGGAGAGAGAGTTTCCAGCAGCAATGCGGCTGGGCTAACACTGTTTTTGAAATGTCTTTAACCTTACCTTGGGAGATCTCTGCTGACTCACAAGAGTTACCCAAATATGGAGTATTGTTTAATTTTCAGGGTGTTTGCTCTAGTTCTCTGAGAACGCCGTGTAGACTCCTTGCTTTGTGCTGGCTGGCTTATCTCATGATAAGGCTCTGCGCACTGACATGTTTTGTTTTGTTTTGTTTTTTGTCTTTTTGCCATTTCTTGGGCCGCTCTCGCGGCACATGGAGGTTCCCAGGCTAGGGGTCCAATCGGAGCTGTAGCCACCAGCCTACACCAGAGCCATAGAAATGTGGGATCTGAGCCACGTCTGCGACCTACACCCCAGCTCATGGCAACAGCGGATCCTTAACCCACAGAGCAAGGCCAGGGATTGAACTCGCAACCTCATGGTTCCTAGTCGGATTCGTTAACCCCCGCGCCACGACGGGAACTCCTGACATGCTTTAATAACTACTTTATTTATTTATTTTGGAAGGGAGGAAGACAAAGGTATTTGTGGCGAGGCACGGTGTACTATTTAAAATCTGTGTCTTGGGAGTTCCCCTGTGGCTCAATGGTAATACACCCAACTAGGAGCCATGAGGATGCAGGTTCGATCCCTGGCCCTGTCAGTTGGTTAAAGATCCAGCATTGCTGTGAGCTGTGGGCGTAGGCCGGAAGCTGCAGCTCTGATTCGGCCCCTAGCCTGGGAACTTCCATGTGCCTAGGGGGAAGCCCTAAAAAAAGAAACAAAGACAAAATAAATAAATAAATAAAATCCACCTCTCAGTGCCCCCTGCATTTAGATTAGCTGGCTTTTGAATGTGAGACGTCACCTGACAGCACTGTGAACCCCAGGCATGAAGGAAAGCTCAGGACCCTGCAGGCGGACACG
Organism: Phacochoerus africanus; assembly: GCF_016906955.1. NCBI lineage: Eukaryota > Metazoa > Chordata > Mammalia > Artiodactyla > Suidae > Phacochoerus > Phacochoerus africanus. Next base: position 1,394,760 of record NC_062559.1, on the reverse strand, counting down.
TGGCCAGGGAGGTTCCAGGCTCTGGAGGAGGTCTGCGCTTTCCTGGGAGAGGCTCCAACCAAACTCCGATGCTCCTCCCTTGGCCCAGGGGTTTAAGTAGGTGCTAAAAACAGGAAGAGAGATATTTTGGAGATTAGGACCTTTCTGTTGCATCATTTGAAACCATTTTCTCCCATTCAGTGGATTTTTTTTTTTTTTAATTTAGCTTTTTAGGACTGCACCCAAGGCATATGGAGGTTCCCAGGCTAGAGGTCTAAGCGGAACTACAGCTGCCGGCCTACACCACAGCCACAGCCATGCCAGATCTGAGCCACATCTGTGAGCTACACCACAGCTCATGGCAATGCTGGATCCTTAAGCCACTGAGCAAGGCCAGGGATCAAACCCGCACCCTCATGGTTCCTGGCTGGATTTATTTTCGCTGAGCCATGATGGGAACTCCTGCCTTTTTGTTTTTATTTAAGGTTTCCTTTGCTTTGCAAAACTTGTAAATTTGATTAGGTCCCATTTTTTTTTTTTCCCCCGTATTGCTTTGGGAGACTGACCTAAGAAAACATTTGTAGAAAATAAAAAAAATAAAGTTACATAATCTTCTTAGAAAATGATGTAAAAGCTATTACTCTTTATAAACTGTAAATAAGATTTCTTATTAATGGAGTTCCCGTCGTGGCGCTGTGGTTAACGAATCCGACTAGGAACCATGAGGTTGCGGGTTCGGTCCCTGCCCTTGCTCAGTGGGTTAACGATCCGGCGTTGCTGTGAGCTGTGGTGTAGGTTGCAGAGGCGGCTCGGATCCCGCGTTGCTGTGGCTCTGGCGTAGGCCGGTGGCTACAGCTCCAATTGGACCCCTAGCCTGGGAACCTCCATGTGCCGCGAGAGCGGCCCAAGAAAATGGCAAAAAGACAAAAAAAAAGAAAAAGATTTCTTATTAATAACATTTAAATGACCAACTATCTGCAAAAAAAAAAGAAAACATTTGTAGGGTTGAAGTCAGAGAATGCTTTACCTATTTTCTCTTCTAGGAGTTTTATGGTGTCTTGTCGTAGGTTAAAGTCTTTAAGCCATCTTAAGTTTATTTTTGTGCATGGTCTAGCTTCATTGATTAACATGCAGCTGTTCAGTTTTCCCAGCACCACTGGCTGAAAAGACTGTTTTTCCAGTTTATATTCTTGCGTCCTTTGGATTAATTGACAATAGGTGCCTGGCTTGATTTACAACTTAACAGCAAAAAACAAAACCAAAAACAAGGAGTTCCCGTTGTGGCACAATGGTTAACGAATCCGACTAAGAACCATGAGGTGTCAGGTTCGAACTCTGACCTTGCTCATGAGGTTAACGTGAGCTGTGGTGTAGGTCACTGACGCGGCTCGGATCCCGCGGTGACTGCCGTGCAGGCCGGGAAGCTACAGCTCCGATTAGCCCCCTGGCCTGAGAACCTCCACATGCCACAGGACCGGCCCTAAAAAAAGCAAAAAGACCAAAAAAAAAAAAAAAAGAATGTGTAATGTACACACACACACACACACCCAGGTCACCTTGCTGCACAGCAGAAATTGACAGAACACTGTAAGTCATTTATTAAAAAAAACAAACAGGAAAAGAGAATTGACTCAGATGAAGAGAACTGCTTTCTTTTGCTCACAGCTCATCCGCTTGGACCCAGGTAAGTAGCACAACGAGGGTTTAAGAAACCCCAGAAACACCTGCACAAAATACAGACAGCCTGTGCCGGAGCGGAAGCCCGGCCGCCGGCTTGCGGGCACCGAAACAAAAGGCGGGGATCCGTACGCGCCACCCGCGAGGCGAGGCGAGGCTGTGTCCACCGCGCACGCGCGCCTCCTGCGGCTCCCCGGGCAGCGAGGAACCTTCGGGAAGGCGGGGTGGGCTGAGCGAGGCGCATGCGCGGCGTCAGGCTCGGGCGGAAGTGTCGTCGCCGCGCTGCCGCCGTGTGACGCACTTCCTGTTTGTTGTTGGAGAAAGGAGAGAAAGGAAAGCGCGAGGATCGTCGCCGCCGCCGCCAGCGCCGCCGTGCCGGAGCCGAGGAGACCTGGCCGCCGCCCCGCCGCGCCTTCCGCCGCCGGCTCCCGCGTCCTCGGTGAGGGTCGCCAGCGGCCGGGAGGCGGGCCCGGCGGCCGAGCTGACCCGCGCCCAGGCAGCGGCGTGTGGGGGCCGGGCCGCGGGGGGACGGGGCCGAGGGCCTGGGGACCCGGTCTGCTGGGGGGCGGGGGTGGATAGCGGGGCCGCCGGCCGGGCGGCGGCGGGACGGGGCCGGGGACGCGGGAGAAGGGGGCACACCGGGGGCCCAGAGCCGGGGCCGCGTGAGGGGCCGGGTCCAGCGCGTCCTCCGCGTCCGCTCCCTCCGCGTGGCCCCCTTCCTTGTCCTTGGGGCCCCGGGCGGCGGTTGCGGGGGGGGGGGGCCCGTGCCGAGGGCGGGCGCGGGGCCGGGGGGCCTTAGCAGCGGCCGGGGGAGGCGGGCTGCGGCGTGGGAAGCCTGGGTTTGGCTGTTCTTGAAGGCCCCACGTAGACGACCGTAAACCCAGAAGGAGGCAGAGTCGCGGGAGGAGTTTCGTGGGAGGCCGCCCTGCCCAGGACTGAGCCGGGAAGCGGGCGGGGGCCGCCGGGCCGCGTCTGGGACTCCCTGCTGGCTTTTCCGAAGTTTGTTGACCGTCGAAAAGCAACGCCTGGCTTTCGACTTGCTTAAAAAGCTAGTTTGCTTGGTTTCCCTTCAAGGCGTACCACAGTTTCTGTAGCTGAAGTTTCTACCGACTTTTGTTCAAGTAAGCAACGAGTTGACGCAAGAAGTGGAAATTGCGAACTTGGGTTGTCTCGCAGAAGGTTTTCCGAGTGAGTGGGTCGCTCCTGGGGCCCGTGAAGTTCACTCCTAACTCCCGTAAAACCGCGGAAAGCACACGACCCTTTGTGAACCGATTTCGCTGCCACCCAGCGGAGCGACTTGGGAAGAGTAGGCTGAACGGGCTTGTATTTTCAGCGTTTTTATTTCAGTGGTGGATTCGCAGTAAGGTTTTATGGTTAGAATCTAAAAAGGCAACTAGCTGATTTCGTGGAAAAGTTAGACTGAATGACCAAAAAAGGAAAGAGACAAACTCTTAACTATTTGAGCTTATTTGCTGGCTGTTCTTCAGGTTTTACTCACAGAGTTGCTAATAATTACGCATATCAGAATGCTTTCATGCTCTCTGAAAGGAATGTCCTACTTCCTCCCTCTGCCTTCTCTCCCCCCCCCCCCCATCCCCTGATGCTGTGAAGTTCGGTCCAGACTTTGTGGGTTCCAATTCGAGACCTTGGCTCCTGTGGGCTTAGGGCTTTTGTATTTGTATGGTCTGTAATAAAAATACGAGTGCCCTTTGTGCATATTATCTAATGAGCTGTGGAGTGTTTTGGGTTCTGCAGAGTGTGCATTTGGGGCGTAGTTTGTAGGTGTGGATGACTTGACAGAAAGTGGGAGGAGAACAAAAAGGGCTGAGAGGTTGATTTTTGAGATAATGCCTAACCAGGCCTGGTGTGGTGCTGCACGGGACGGGGGATTTGGCAGTTGGAGAGGTTTTGTAATTTTTTTTTTTTTCTGACTTGAAAGTGGTAGGTTTGGGAGACTTTTCAGGCCGCGGAACAGACTTACCTGGAGGGCTGGGTGGGGAGTATTGTTTGAGTAATGCTCTGACTGTTAAGTTATACGAGTAATAGGAGTGGTTTTAGGAATGGCTTTCCTCTTTAAGTACCCCCCAGCCCAGGTGTTAGAACCGAAAGTAGAACCGTTTTCCCGATTATCAAGTACTTTGTACAGTTTCAAGCTGTATTGGTATTCACCAATGAGGTGTTCCACTCAGCACACTCAAGGACCAGACTTGGGGCGGCTTTAGGGTGGTCTGCGTGCTTTTTTTTCTTTTTAAAGAGGCAGTTACTTTAACTTTGGTTTTCAGGATCGCAGGGTAATCCTGATCCGGTTGCCTTAGTGATGAAGTTTCCTCTTAACCTTAGCTGGGGTATAGTCAGCTTGGTCAAGGTCAGCAGCTACCTTGGCTAATGCTTAAGGATGATTAAAGGTCACTTCTAAGTGAAGGCAGTCAACCTTTCTATTGGCATATTGACATTTTAACAGGATTTTTAGAAAACTTTTTTTTTTTTTTGGTCCTTTCTGGTTCCGTGGAAATGATCTAGAATTCGTAGGAAGGTGTTCCGTGTTAAAAATCAGGTTTGTTTAAAATTTGTCCAGGACCCCACCTAGTGGTGGAAGCCTGGTAACTGCAGGCTTATTAGTGAATTAGAATGGGATCAGCGGCGAGACTGCTGTGCTGTTGTTTTTCTTTGGTCAATAGAGTTTGAGAGAACCTGCAACTTGAGGAAAGTGAGGTGAATGAGAAGAAAAGTGAAGATAAGAACAGGGATAGAAATGATAATGTAGGACTAGAAAGGCAATTTTAAAGACTCATTGGGGAAAATGGCTTACTGGAGATGTCAACTAGAAAAAATTGATGTTTTTATTGCATGTTGATTATAAGGTGTTTTTTCAAACTTTGTGTTTTTAGGGAGACATCCCCCCAAAAAAGTTGACTTCTGCTGTTTTAGTATCCTCCTTAATAAAGAAGTAAATTTTGTTTGGACTGTGTGCTCTAGAGTGCAAGCTCATGCCTGTTCATTCTTTGATCAGGGAAATGAAACTTTTACTTTGCTTCTGAACTGGGGAAGAAAAATAAGTAAACTTAAAAAAAAATTGAATTTATTTGGGGGGGGAGGTTGCGCCCTTGGCATGTGGAGGTTCTCTGGCCAGGGATTTAACCTGCACCACAACAGTGACCTGAGCTGCAGCAGCGACAGTGGCAACGCTGGATTCTTAACCCACTGAGCCACCAGGGAACTCCTTATTTTAGAAGGCTTAAGCTTAGCTGCATGGATCAGTTGTCTGGAAGGGAGATTTCCTCAGGCAGCATGTGATTTTGTGCCCTTTAAAAATTCTCATCCTGCCTTTTACCAACAAAGGTGTTACCGGTTTGCCCTCTGATGGTGTGCTGCTGCCTCTGGTGTGATCTTTGGGCAGGCCTGGGATGTTAGTTCTGTGTCCTCTGTGACTGTAGCTTGTCCTGGACCTAGAGTGTCAGAAAGTATGGGTTGAATCATACGTGTATCTTTTCCCCTGATTACCCTTCTGTGGTGGATAATGGAATCCAGAGTTTGGGAAAGTTGGAGAAAATACAAATAACATACAGGTTTAGGTCACAGGTACCAGGACTGATTCTTGCCGTGTGTTGTTTTAGTGGAAGGAAGTTCGTTATGCCTGTAAGTGTCTAATAGGTGATGAGTGCCACTGGAAAGAATGGCCTTGGATCTGGAGTTACAGAGGAAATAACATGCTTTGTCTGCTTCAGGAATATTTGAAGGCGTGTTGGGGAAGAACAGAATATGTAAGTAGATGATCTGTGATAAGGAATGATATAATTCACTCCTGGGTTTTTTTCCTCTTACCTGTGTGTGTGTGTGTGTGCGTGTGTGTGTGCGCGCGCGTGTGTCTGCTGGGAATTCATCAGGTAATGACACTCAGAAACTTACTCATGTTTATCATTTATTTCTTTTCAAACTTGCCTAACGCTACACCATTAAGCACATAGTATTGCACAGAATTAGTTTTGTGTCACAACATGAATTCAACATTTAAATGCGTACTTTAAAATTTAATTTTTCTTAGTGGAAATAATATTTTGATTTGCTGGGGACCCTTCCATGCACAGATTGCATATGTAAAACCGTGTGCAGTGAGCAGCGATCTCTCCGAGCTGGATAGCAGTGAAAGGCTTTTTGGAATGACGACGTTCCCCCCCCTCTCCTTCAGCTCCATCTTCACCATGGAGCCTCTTGGATTGGAGTGGAAGGAAGGAGCATTTCTATTGCAAGCAGAGCACGTTTTCTTAGATGGAGAGATAACTTGAGCGAAATCTCCTGGGTGGGAGGATGGTTGCTTTAGCCCAGTGTACACACCTTATTTGTGTGGATGGGCAAGATTTGAGACGGAGATTAGCAGAAGACCTCAGGATGCAGAGGTGTCTGTGTCACAGTCCAGGCTTGAGTCACGGATAATCTTATAGTCGGTGCAGCCAGGACATCGGGCGCGTATCTTCTGTAAGTGTCATTAACAACATGGGCCATGTGTGATGGCTTGGAAATTCTCTAGAAAATAAAGATTTGTACTTTTTTTTTTTTTAATTTAATGGCTGCTCCTGCGGCATATGGAACTTCCCGGGCTGGGAATTGAATCGCTGGATCCTTTAACCCACTGTGGTGGGCTGGGGATCGAACCTGCACCTCTGTAGCAACTTGAGCTGCTGCAAGTCAGATTCTTAACCCACTGTGCCACAGCGGGGACTCCCAGATATTTGCAACTTAAAGGGGACTGTTATGCTGTTCAAAAACCTTGGCTTTTTATTTATTTATTTATTTTGCTTTTTAGGGCAGCACCTGTAGCATGTGGAAGTTACCGGGCTGGGAGTTGAATCAGAGCTGCAGCTGCAGGCCTGTGCCACAGCCACGCAGGATCCGAACCACATCTTTGACCTACACCACAGCTCAGATCCTTAACCTGCTGAGTGAGGCCAGGAATTGAACCCGTGTCCTCATGGATCCTAGTGGGGTTCGTTACCACTGAGCTGTGAAGGGAAATCTGACCTTGGCTTTTTAGAGCTGACTCATCCTGGAGGCCCCCCCCCCATCCTGCATGATGGGTATTTTCTCAGTCACCTGATACAGATGTCTAAAACGAGGTTCCCAGCCGAACACTGCCGGTCTGGAGAGCATCTTTGGAATGGGCCTGGAAGTGACACGTTCCTTTTTCTTCTCTGTGCAGCCAAGTGCCCTTCTCTCTCGGGACTGCCATTCTGTGTAGGTTTCTGTTCTCACCCGTTCTTCCTTTCTCTGGAGCCCCTCTGCCCTCAGCACTTGGCTGCTTTATTCTCTCTGACGCGCTTCAGCGTCCGAGTTTCACTCGGCCCGTGTGGGAGGAGCACGGTTGACCTCCCGTGTGCTCCCAGCATCTGATGACAAACATCTCCGTTGACGGCGGAAGATGAGGAGTTAAAGCTTGACTTGCAGTGACCCCAAGCCTCTGTCCGGTGTGATCACAACATCAACAGGCCAACAGTTAGGTGGAAAAATGGGCAAAGGACGTAACACAGTTCCTAGTGAGTCCTTGGAGGTAGCTTTTGAACGTGGAGATGCTTCGCCTCATGAGCGTGATACAGACCAGACTTCGCCTGACTGCTTGGAAAAATCAAACGGGTTAGTAATTGTTTCTGAGGGCTGGGGAAGTGGGAGCCCGAGGATGCTGGTTAGGGGATAAGTTGGTTCAGCCTCTGTGGAAGGCAGGCAGGCAGGTACCGTTTTACTTTCTATTTGTATTGCTTTTTAGGGCCATACCCGCGACATGTGGAAGTTCCCAGGCTAGGGGTGGAATCGGAGCTGTAGCCTCTGGCCTGCACCACAGCTCGTGGCAAAGCTGGATCCTTAACCTACTGAGTGAGGCCAGGGATCGAACTTGCTTCCTCATGGGTATGAGTCAGGTTCCTTTCTGCTGTGCCACAACGGGAACTTGCACAAGATTTCTTGACATCTTTTCGTGTAACAATCATGGTTGTGTATGGACCCCTTTTATGATACTTGAATGACCCTAAACGGCTTCCAGAATACCTCCCCCCTTCCTCCCTCCTTCACTCCTGCTGTCATTGCACTGATTCAGATGCGCATCACATTGGATTATTTTACTAATGGTCTCTACCCCCCATAGCTCTTCTTAGTCCACCCTGAGAGTCTTTTCAAATACACTCCATTTACTGCTTTTAAAAACCCTTCTGCTTGTACTCAAAAAGTTCTCATTTTTTTTTAGCATGCTTTAAAATTCTTGAATTGTATTTTTTGTCTTGAGCCCCTTAAGTGAACTTCTTGTCACTAAATTTGTACTCTCACATGGCCCGTGTTCTCTAATGTTTTCGGTGCATAACCTGTGCTTTTGTCTGAGATAATTGTCCCCCTTTTTTGCACAGGGGCTTCTTTCTGTTCTTTGGTGAATGGAAGTATTCTTTTTTTTTTTTTTTTTTGTCTTTTGTTGTTGTTGTTGTTGCTATTTCTTGGGCCGCTCCCGCGGCATATGGAGGTTCCCAGGCTAGGGGTTGAATCGGAGCTGTAGCCACCGGCCTCCGCCAGAGCCACAGCAGCGCAGGATCCGAGCCGCGTCTGCAACCTACACCACAGCTCACGGCAACGCCGGATCGTTAACCCACTGACCGAACCCGCCACCTCATGGTTCCTAGTCAGATTCGTTAACCACTGCGCCACGACGGGAACTTCTCTTTTTTTTTTTTTTTTGAGTCCACTCCACATCAACTACCCAAGCCAACGCCGGATCCTTAATCCACTGAGCGAAGCCAGGGATCGAACCTGTGTCCTCTCGGGTACTAGTCAGGTTCGTTTCCTCTGGGCTGTGACGGTAACTTCCACATGGTGGTTTTTACTGAATGTGAGTGTGTGGTTAGTATCGGGGAAGTTTCTGTCCGTTGGGCCAGAGGGCCAAGGTAGAATTGACCGAGCAAGCTGTAAACTCCACTTATTGGAAGAGCCCAGCTGCACAAGGGGAATAGGAGGAGGAGGAGGAGGCGGGACAGTGGCTGCAGGCTTAAAAACACCAGGGCTTTCCCATTCTGACTCACTGCACTTAGTACAATCAGCTCTAGTTGCTGTCATGTTGCTGTGAATGGCTTGATTTCGTTTTTTGTATGTATATATGTACCACATCTTAATCGTCTGTTGTGGACGTTTACTAGTTACACGTGAAATCTAAAATAGGGCACACATAGGAGTTCGATCCCTGCCCTTGCTCAGTGGGTGAGGATCCGGCATTGCCCAGGCTCCACTGTAGGTTGCAGATGTGGCTGAGATCTAGTGTGGCTGTGTCTGGGGTAGGCTGACCACTGCAGATCCCTAGCGTGGGGACTTCCATAGGACATAGTTCAGTCCTAAAGAGGAAAAAAATGGCACAAATGAACCCATCTCCACAACAGAAACAGACTCACAGACCTAGGGAACCGACCTCTGGTTGCCGAGGCGAGAGGGAGTGGGATGGAGTGGGAGTTTGGGGTTCGTGGATAGGGCAAGCTATTAGGTTTTTTTGTTTATAAAGATTGTTACTCTTGTTCCTTGTAGTTGATTTACAGTGTTCTGTCACTATCAGCTGTACAGCAAAATGACCCAGTCATACGTATATATATATATAGTTGTTCTCATATTACCCTCAAGTCCTGTTCCAGTACATGTGACTACAGCAGGGTCTCAGTGCTCAGCCGCTCCACATGCAGAAAACTTCGGTTCAGAGCGGATGCACAACACGGTCCTCCTCCTCTAGAGCCCAGGGAGCGCCTGTCCCGTCTCCTGGGATGGACCACGGTGGAAGAGAATAGAAAGAGTATGTGTACGTGTGGCTAGTCTCTGCTCTGCAGCAGAATTTGGTTCAACATTGTAAATAGCTGTACTTCAGAGAAAATTAATGTTTTAAAAATGAGAAAAACAAAAAGAGCCGGCTTAGCGGAGCTTGCTTTGGTCGTCCCGTGTTTCCCCAGAGAGTTGCCGAGGCATGGGCGACTGAGTCAGCGTGGGCAGAAGGGTGGTGGCGGGCCTCTTACCTTCCGCTGGTGCGGCCGGAGCTTGTCCTTACCAGTGCTGGGTTCTGGGTCGAGGAATTGCAGCTTTGGAGGTTGCCCACGGCAGGGACCATAGTCGTGGTCTTGGGGTAATCGCAGTATGTGGTCTTGGAGTGTGAGGATGCGATGGCCTGGGGAGTGCAAACTTCACGAAGTTTCAGTGCTCGAGGAAAGCTGTGTGGATGAGCGATTTATGTATGTATTTAATTTTTTAAACGTTCTCCGATACATTGTTTTTTCCCTACTGTACAGCAGGGTGCCCCAGTTACACATACATGTGTAGATTCTTTTTTCTCTCATAATCATGCTTCATCATGAGTGACTAGACAGAGTTCCCAGTGCTACACAGCAGGATCTCATTGCTCATCCATTCCAGAGGCAGTAGTCTGCATCCATTAACCCCAAGCTCCCGGTCCATCCCACTCCCTCCCCTGTGGATGAGCCATTCAGATGCGTCCTGTAACCTGAGCAAAGTGCTGAACTCTGCTCCCTGGGGACCCCACTGTTCAGCCGGAAGAAGAGTGGGGACTGTTTTAACTGTAGTTAAGGCTTAACTTAACTGCAGTTAAGGCTGCTTCCTGGGGTCTGTTCAGGCCGAGGAGATTTGGAATAGTTAGTGGTTTTTGTAGTGGGGGTGCTTTATGAAGCAAAGTTTGAACTTAGCTTCTTAAGAGGTCCGTTTTGTTTAACAAGAATGTGCCAGTGCTGCTGGACCAAGTCTGTGCCTTGAGAACCACTCTTAGTGGGGTTTTAGGATAACAGCTTTTTTTTGAATTCTATCATATATTGGCTGGAGTTCTTATGTTGGCTTGTCAACTCTTTGGTTTCAAGTGTGGTTTGCATAGGAAGGGCGTATAGTACATGCTTGACTTTTTAATTCTGATATGTGTGCTTGAAGTGCATGGTAGTCGTTCCAGTTGTAAGAGAAATAAGCCCTGGGGCTGTCGTGTGCAACAGAAGAAGTTAGTTAATACTGCTGTGTGTTCTCATCACAAGGAAAAAACACGTATCTCTAAGATAGTTGATGAACTGTGATAATCGTGTAAGCAGCTCATCATACTGCCCAGCTCAGCTGTGCCTTCGTTACATCGCAGCAAAACTGGCAGGAAAAACGCGTGGCAGTCCCTCTGCGGCTCAGATTCCCTTCTGGTCTGTGGGTGCGTCGTCAGTTTTGTTCCATGTCATTTTGACCTGGCTGTACTTTGTCTTTTGACTTATTTTTTAACTTTTTACTTTGAAACTATTTTATGTTTACTGCCGAGTTGTAAGGATGTACCAGTTTCCATGTATACCCCTTGCCCAGCCTTCTTTAATATAGCACGTGTGACCAGTGCGTTGATCCAAACTAGAAATTCATGTTGGTACTGTGCTGGTGCCTACAGACTTCGCACCAGTGTTCCCCTGACATTCTTTTTTTTTTCTTTTTTGTTGTTGTTGTTGCTATTTCTTGGGCCGCTCCTGCGGCATATGGAGATTCCCAGGCTAGGGGTCCAGTCGGAGCTGCAGCCACCGGCCTACACCAGAGCCACAGCAACACGGGATCCGAGCCGCGTCTGCAACCTACACCACAGCTCACAGCAACGCTGGATCGTTAACCCATTGAGCAAGGGCAGGGACCGAACCCGCACCCTCATGGTTCCCAGTCGGATACGTTAACCACTGCGCCACGACGGGAACTCCCCCTGACATTCTTTTCTTGCCCCAGACACCAGTCCAGGAGCCCAGATGGCACTCAGTTATCTTTTTTTTTTTTTCTTTTTATGCCACACCTGTGGCATGTGGAAGTTTCTGGGCCAGGGGTTGAATTGGAGCTGCAGCTGAGGCCTCCACCACAGCCACACTGAATCTGAGCCACATCTGTGTTCTGCGCCACAGCTTGCTGCAGCGCCGGATCTTTAACCCACTGAGCAAGGCCAGGGATTGAACCCACATCCTCATGGATACTCTGTTGTGATGTATTAGCTGCTGAGCCCCAACGGGGACTCATTTACTTAGTCACCTTCACGCTGGCACGGTTGTACAGTCTTGTCTTGTTTTTCTTGATCAGACCTGTACTTTGTGTTAGCATCTTTTATTTTGTTGACAGTATGTCCTAGGCTCATCTTGTACCTTTTTGCTGCCCCAGACCTAGCAGTAGCTGGTGCGGTAAAGTGCCCCTCTGTTAATCCCCACTGGAGCGGATAGTGTCCTGTAGAGCTGGTTTTGTCTGGTGCTGGAGGGCGCGTTGTATGTGTTGTGATAGCGTCTGTGTATTTATAGGCGGCCTTGCTGTGCGAAGAGGCCCCACAGTATTTCTGAGTAGGGTGTCTGGTGTCATTGAAGACAGAGAACAGCGAAGGGATTTGAGAGATCCTGCAGTTAAACCAGGAAAATGGGGTTAATTTGCTGTGTTGTGGAAGCAGCTTGGGAGCTGGGGGTAGACTTTACTGGGGACAGACCAGGTGTGGGAGGTGGGGAGAACCGAGGGTCAGATTTGGTTGTGTTCTATTCGGGACATCTGTCAGAGGGCCAAGTGGCCCCATCAAGATGCCAGCTGTCTATTTGTGTCTGAAGTGAGACCTAGGACTGGAGCTCACGTTAGGGAATCACTGCTGCATGAATGGAGCGGATGGAAACTCGGGGAGGAAGGTGGGAAAGGGGCTTTGAGCCCCTGTTTTGCGGCATTTAGCATGTGGTGCATTGAGGGGGGCAGGTGGGAGGGGAACCAGGAGACCCCGTGTGCTTAGGGCCCTGGGCAGTCAAACGGCAGGAAGTTGATGGGGGGGGGGCGTCTTCCTCTTGGCCTGAAGTCGGACTAAGTGTCATGTGGGGGGGAGGGGGGGCGCTTGGTGCTGGACGGGACTGGGACTGTGGAGGCAGGCTGCGCCAGGAGTTTTTTGCCAGAAGGGCGTCTGATTGGTCTCCTTCAGTTCATTTGAACCTTCTCCCTTCTAGAGAGAAGAGCCAGCATTGGCGTGAGTGGTGCTTGTGTCCCAGGCCCTGTAATGGGTGATGGTCTTGTGCTCCCTCAGTCCCTGTGACTGACCCGTGGTCACAGCATTCACCGAAGGCGGGCTGGCCCCCAGCCCAAGCCCGTGTGCCCATGTCTGCGCCGACGGCCCCCGTCATCTCTGCAGGCACTGGCCCTGCATTCCAGATTTGGACTTAGGAGAGCACAAGCTTTGAGTTGGTAGCAAAAGTGTCTAAGCTGTGGCATCTGACCCCAGGTGACCTCTGGTCACATGCGGCTCAGGTGCTGGTTCGACTTTTGGGAAAGGGGAGCTTCATCCTGGGCAGACTGGTCGTGTTTTTTCGCAGCTCTGTCACTGCTGGGCACTGCCGAGATGCCCCTGGGCAGCGCCTCTGGGGCTCTGAGTGAGGCGAGAGAAGGCATAGCTAGTTACGCCTGATGAGGTGCTGGCTGCTGCTCTTGCCTGTGTCTAGTGGCAGTAGGGGTGAAGCTGCACTGCTCCCACTGGCCTTCTCTTCTGTGAACCTGTCAACCTCTACGCTGACCTTGCTGCTCTTGAGGGCCAACCAGTGTGCTTTGAATTTTGTAACTACCAGTGAGGAATCCTTTTATGATCGGGTGCTGATAAGTGATTGCATTTGAAACAAATTCCCTTTTTATGGAACACATCCAGACCCAATTGAAAGAAGAAACTCAACACTGAATAACCACCTACCCAAAGGGACTTTCTCCAGCTAGTATTTTGGTTTCTCTGTTACATATCTATCCCAGCTAATTGAATTTTAACTTTAGGAGTTCCTGTCGTGGCGCAGTGGTTAACGATTCCGACTAGGAACCATGAGGTTGCGGGTTCGATCCCTGGCCTTGCTCCGTGGGTTAACGATCCAGCATTGCTGTGAGCTGTGGTATAGGTTGCAGATGCGGCTCGGATCCCGTGTTGCTGTGGCTCTGGCGTAGGCTGGTGGCTACAGCTCCGATTCGACCCCTAGCCTGAGAACCTCCATATGCCGCGGGAGCGACCCTAAAAAAGACAAAAAAAAAAAAAAGAATTTTAACATTAAGTCGAAGGAATTACAGGAAAATAGTAATCACATAGATTTTTTTCTCCCTATTTTTTCTTTTTCAGGGCTGCACCCACAGCATCGGGAATCTCCCAGGCTAGGGGTCGAGTCAGAGATGCAGCTGCTGGCCTACACCACAGCCACAGCAGTGCAGGATCCGAGCTGCCTCTGCAACAGCAATGCCAGATCCTTATCCCACTGAGCGAGGCCAGGGATCAAACCCACAGCCTCATGGTCACTAATTGAATTTGTTTCTCTTGTGCCACAATGGGAACTCCAGGATACTTATTTTTATATTGTCAAGATTGGCAAATCTTGTAGTCTGAGTTCTTAACCTTCTAACATCTAGAACTATTAATATATTTGAGGTTCTAAATTTCACTTTGGTCAGTTGATATGTAGTTCATGTACTTGTAAATATATCCTAATATCTTTGATTTCTTTGATCCAAGGACTTTTTCTTTTCTTTTTTGTCTTTTTAGGGCCGTAACTGTGGCATATGGAGGTTCCCAGGCTAGGGGTCGAATCAGAGCTACAGCTGACAGCCTACACCACAGCCACAGCAACACCAGATCCAAGCCACATCTTCGACCGACACCACAGCTCACGGCAACACTGGATCCTTAACTCACTGAGTGAGGCCAGGGATCAAACCCGCAACCTCTTGGTTCCTCGTTGGATTCGTTTCCACTGCACCATGACGGGAACTCCAGGGCTTTCTTTAAAAAATTTTTTCTTTGTCTTTTGTTTTTTTAGGGCCTCATCCATGGCACGTGGAGGTTCCCAGGCTAGGGGTCGAATTGAAGCTGCAGCTGCCCGCCTACACCACAGCCACAGCAGTGGGGGATCCGAGCCATGTCTTTGACCTACACCACAGCTCATGGCAACGATGGATCCTTAAGCGAGGCCAGGGATTGAACCCACATCTGAAATCTACACCACAGCTCACAGCAACGCTGGATCCTTAACCCCCACTGAGTGAGGCCAGGGATCGACCCTGCGTCTCAGGAATGGTCTTCAGGTTTTTTCCACGGAGCCGTGATGGGAAGACCGTAACTTACTGTTTCATGAAACAGGATGTGCCCTGTTTCCAAGTGAACACCCCGGTGGTGTGACGTGCGCTCTGCTGTGTGTTCGTCGGCACTTGTCTCCGGAACGTCCCCACCTCCCACGGTGAGACTCTCGCGTCAGACAGTAACTCCCCCTCCCTGGCCCCTGGCGTCCTGAAGGTTTCCTTTTTGCCTTGTAATGCTGTTCCTGATTTGGATGCTTTTGAGGGCATGTTAGTTTTAGAATTCCATGTTTATCCTTGTGACGTTCCTGAAAATGCCCATATTTCTGTGCTTCCTGCCTGAGAGTCCTGCTGCCATGCACACCCTTTCGTAGTGTTTGCCTCATGCCTCTTTCCTGCCCTGTGAGCTTGCATTTTTCTGTCTCATAACAGTGTCCAGTTGACCCTTGACCAACGTGGGGGTTAGGGGTGCTGACCTGTTGCAGTGGAAAAGTCTGTGGATGACTTTTTGCTTGCATCTGCAGCATATGGAAATTTCTGGGCCAGAGAGTGAATCCAAGCCGCGTGTGTATTGCACATGCTGTATCCTTAGCCCGCTGTGCCTATAAGGTGGGAACTCCTTATATGACTTTTGACTCCCCCAAAACTTGGCTAATAGTCTTCTGTTGACCAGACGCCTTACTGTTAACATAGTTTGTGTGTTACATGTGTCACATGCTGTATTTTTAAGATAAAGGAAACTCGAGAAAATATTAGAAAATTATAGGCGTTCCCATTGTGGTGCAGTGGAAACGAATCTGGCTAGGAACCATGAGGTTGTGGGTTCGATTCCTGGCCTTGCTCAGTGGGTTAAGGATCCGGTGTTGTCACGAGCTGTGGTGTTAGGTCGCAGACACGGCTCGGATCTCATATATATATATGAGAAAAACAGGCTTACTGTATTGTTTTTATTGGTACTGTATGTTTATATTATCTCTTGAGAAGATGAATTGTCAGGACCTCATCAGTATCATATGATACAAAATGCTGTAGATGTTACATGTGTATCTAACACAGGACAGCACATGAATAGATAATGTGGGAGTTGCTGATGTGGCTCAGTGGGTCAGGAACCCGATAGAGTGTCCGTGAGGATGTGGGTTTGATCCCTCACCTTGCTCAGTGGGTTAAGGATCTGGCATTGTCACAAGCTGCGGCATCCGTTGTAGGTGTAGCTTGGATCCACTGTTGCTGTGGTATAGGCCTCAGCTGTAGCTCTGATTCAAGCCCTAGCCTGGGAACCTCCATATGCCACAGGTGCAGTCCTAAAAAAAAGCAAAAAAAACCCCAAAAAACAAAAAACCCCACTCTTGACTAGTTTCCATGAGGTTGTAGGTTTGATCCCTGGCCTCGCTCACTGGGTTAAGGATCCAGTGTTGCTGTGGTTTGGGTCATGGATGTGACATGGATCCTGAGTTGCTGTAGCAGTGGTGTAGGCTGGCAGCTGCAGCTCGGATTCAACCCCTACCCTGGGAACTTCCATATGCCTCAGATGTGGCCCTAAAAAGAAATTCATGTTTGTTTATAGGTATGATGATTCATGCGTTAAATCATGAAGCAGCAGCAGTATGATTGCTTTATGGTTGCCTAGTATAATGGATAGAATTACTCCATGATAGCCTAGCCTCTCCACAATGAATGAAAGGTTACAAAGTTCCCCCCCCCCATCTTTTGTCTTTTTTGTTGTTGTTGTTGTTGCTATTTCTTGGGCCGCTCCCGCGGCATATGGAGGTTCCCAGGCTAGGGGTCCAATCGGAGTTGTAGCCACCGGCCTACGCCAGAGCCACAGCAACGCGGGATCCGAGCCGCATCTGCAACCTACACCACAGCTCACGGCAACACCGGATCGTCAACCCACTGAGCAAGGGCAGGGACCGAACCCGCAACCTCATGGTTCCCAGTCGGATTCGTTAACCACTGCGCCACGACGGGAATTCCACAAAGTTTTTGATATACAGTATTCACACTTATTCATAATGCAGTATAGGAAACGTTGCATTTTTAAAAACCACTTACCTGCTGTGATGGGAGGGAGAGATACACAGTCAGTGCATAATAGAATTCTTTGAAAGCAAAGTTATAAAACAAAACTAAAATATTACTAATTTTATGTTAAGTATAATTCACCTTATGCCTGTATAAAGATAGACTAGTATCTACAGTATGCATTTTACATTTGTGACATG
The DNA here is from genome assembly GCF_016906955.1 of Phacochoerus africanus. Taxonomy (NCBI): domain Eukaryota; kingdom Metazoa; phylum Chordata; class Mammalia; order Artiodactyla; family Suidae; genus Phacochoerus; species Phacochoerus africanus. The sequence continues at coordinate 1,377,820 of NC_062559.1, read as the reverse complement.
TAACTTTTCCTAAATTTTTTCAATATTTTTAGGTACATGCTTTTGCTGTGAGTTTTTTCAGGTTGTTGCAAATCTCCAAAAAATTTACCAGTTTTCTCCCCCATTTTTGGCCACCCCATGGCAATGTGAAGTTCCTGACCAGGGATCAACTGTGATCCACAGCTGCCCCCTAAGCTGCAGCAACCCTGGATCCTTAACCCACTGTGCCGGGCTGGGGATCGAACCTACGTCCCAGTGCTCCCAAGACACCGCTGATACTGTTGCTTCAGAATGGAAACTCCACCAGTATATTCGCTGAAAAAAATCTGCATACAAGTGGACCTGTGCGGTTCAGACTTAGTTACCCAAAGGTCAATTGTAGTGTCTTAGAACTTCAGTTTGAATGAAGTGAAGGTACGTGAGGTGCACTTTGACCTTACCCAGCGTCTGTCAGTTAACAGCTCAGTTAGCTGGAGAAACAAGCTTGCTTTTAGGGTGTCTTCAGTCTTTAGTTATTGTTTTATTGAAGTATTTGAATTGAATTGATGTTTATAGAACACTGAGAATTAATGCCTGCTACAAGGGTTTTGTTAAGGCTAAGTTTTTGTTAAAAAAAAAAAAGCCTTTTTACACTCTTTTCTATGCTTTTTTCCTCAAAAAGTACACTTGTGCAGCCCGCCCTCTTGATTTTTCTTGATTTTTCTCTTTTAGGGCCTCACGTGTGGCATGTGGAGGTTCCTAGGCCAAATCAGAGCTGCAGCTGCCAGCCTGCTCCACAGCCACAACCACGTGGAATCCAGGCTGCACCTGTGGCCGACACCACAGCTCATGGCAAGGCCAGATCCTTAGCCCACTGGGCGAGGCCAGGGATTGAACACACGACCTCACGGGTGCTAGTTGGAGCCACAACGGGAATGGCCTCCGTTTTCTTTTTAAAACTTTGTTTTTAGAAATTGAGATGTAGTTGATTTGAGATGACATGCTGGTTGGAATCATTTATATTGTTGCATTGTGGTTACACCTGAGTTAGCGGACACTCTCATTATGAAAGTATCATTTCTGTTTTGCCCCGAGGACATTTGGGGCCTAGCGTCTTAGCACCAGAGTGTGTGACAGGCACTGTTGGCAGTAGTCGCTCTGCTAGGCATTAGGTCTCCCTAGCGTAGTCCCTCGGCCCGCGGGGACCGCCATCGTACTGTCTCTGCTCTTGTGGATGCCGCGTATAACTGATACCGTCAGGGTTTGTCTCTCAGCTTGCTTGCTCAGCTGTGTCTTCTGCGAGTGTGTAGCCTTCCGTTTTAGCTGCGGGCGCTCCTTGCGGCTGCCCAGATAATAGCCTAGAGCTCTCTGTGCCCCCAGATGGTGAGAGGCCCCAAAGTGACCTGACCCTCAGAGCAGAGTATTACTCAGCCTTAAAAAAGTAGGAGAGGAGTTCCCGTCGTGGCGCAGTGGTTAACGAATCCGACTGGGAACCATGAGGTTGCGGGTTCGGTCCCTGCCCTTGCTCAGTGGGTTGACGATCCGGTGTTGCCGTGAGCTGTGGTGTAGGTTGCAGATGCGGCTCGGATCCCGCGTTGCTGTGGCTCTGGCGTAGGCCGGTGGCTACAGCTCCGATTGGACCCCTAGCCTAGGAACCTCCATATGCCGCGGGAGTGGCCCAAGAAATAGCTAAAAAAGAAAAAAAAAAAAAGTGGGAGATCCTAGCACGCGTGAGGAACCTGGCGGGTGGTGTGCTGTGTGAAATCAGCCAGACTCGGAAGGGCAGAAGCTGCGTCTTACACGTGGCGTCGGAGAAGGCGGTGCTCTGAGAAACAAAGCAGGCGAGAGTGCGCCCCTGGGGACGGAGCACGGTCTGTCGGAGGTACAGCCGGTGCCCAGACGAGAAGGGGAGACACGGGGCAGGTCGCGGGAGCGAGCGCCTGCTTGGCGGGAGTTTCTCTGGTAGTAATGCCGTCACGCACCTCGAAGGCTGTTGGGAGGAGGTCCTAGGTGTTCTCCGCACGGGAGAGAAGCGGTGTCTGAGGTGGTGGCCGTGTGCAGTAATTTGACTGTAGTCCGTGTAGTATACACGGGTCAGAATGTCAGGTTTACACCGTAAACCCATCGCGCTGGGAGAGAGGAGGCGTTGGCCCTGGGAGTGATGAGCTCTGGAGAGGGCTGGGCCAGTTCCGCTGTCACCTCGCGCCCCTTGACCTCGGCCTCCTGCTTTTCTTCGGCGATACTGTGTTTTACCGTCTTACTGTTTCCACGTGCCTCTCCCTCACAGGAAATTTTTTCAGGCCTCGCTGCCACATCACTGCTTTTAGATTCCAGTGGCCATGCTGATGTTTCTGTAGTTAGGATGAGGATGACTTCTGGAACAGCAGGGACCCCCCGCCCCCCGCGTGGTTTCCGTTCTTACTGTCACTATTTTATGATAACGTCAGTGTGAGTTACGAACCTGTTGGGTGGTTCTTATTTCGCTTTCTTGGAGGTATTCTACCTAGCTCTTACTCACCCTGTTGCTTTCCTTGTGCTTGTCAGCTCATCTTCAGCAGGGATTATGTTTTCTGCTGGAGTCTGTGACCTGGGCTGTAGAGATACTCCCCCTGCGATTTGGTGGTTTGGGAGAGCTTGGGGCAACGCAGGCTAGTGAAGGTAGAGACATTCCATTTTGCATTCCCAGGGGTGTCCCCTTTGCAGTTCCGTGGCAAGAGTTTTTCTCGCCGCCTTTTCTTGCACTTAGAGCCTTTTGAGGAGCCCACGTCACCCTGTGGCCCTCCACCCCAGACAGCCCTTTGCTTCCTGTGCCGCAGAAGCCAGGCCCGCCCTGAAAACACAGGAGGGCTTTCTGGGTTGGAGTATCTTCCGATACTTTGAAGTTGTTTTTTGCATCAGGTCCCTGGACCGGTACCAAGGGGATCTCATCTTCTCTCCGACCCTTTTACGTGGAGTTCCTCTAAGCTTGTGACGGGGGTGCAAGGGCAGAGGTGTGCCCCGCCCTGCGGACAGTCCCGGGAACAGGTGGACCTGTCTGTCGTGATGCTTTTCCCCACCAGCGTTGCTCCCAGTGTCGGGAGTAGGACTGTCATGCCCCTGTGCATCCTGCTTTGAGGCAGGGAATGTTCCCAGTTGTGAAGTTAGTTAACCTCAGTGTTGTTCAGCCTCAGCACCCTGGCCTCGCGGAGGTTGTGATCTCATGTATTTGTTTACAATTAAAACATTTCTTTGAAAATTTGATACTAGACTTTTGGGGAAGATTATAGAAAACCTAGCTTCAGTTTTGGGCACAGTTGCTTGACGGAAGAGCTTGCCTTATTGGGTGAAATGGTTTTGTCCTCTTTTGTGGAATAGGCCTTTTTGGTCAGTCATTGGTTTAACGAAGTATTTTAGCCAGTAGATTTAAAGAAGTCAGTGGTTGGACTTCCCGTCCTGAGAGGGACACACGTGTAGTTTGTGTTTGGTGTGTGGCAGCTGAGGCTGAGTTCTCTTAGAGGTGGTGGGGGGGGGCTCGTGGTCCTGCCCCTGCAGGAGGCGCAGCAGGTCTCTGCTGCTGGTGCCCCTGAGGGCACCACCTTAGGGCACTTCCTCATCAGTACTGACAGCAGGGGGACCATCTGTTTATTTTCCTGTCAGATTGACCTGGCATGGTGAGGCCAGAGGGGGGCAGTTGCAGGAATAGCCTTGAGTCAGAGCTGTTTCCTTTTTCTCTGTGGGGATGGGACAGTGGGCGGGCACTGGTCCCTGGTGAGGGTGCCTGACTGTGGAAGGTGTTTCTGTGTGGCCTGCCCAGGGCAGGGACACTGTGTTCATCAGGTGGCTCACAGGCTTGCCCAGTGCCTGGCACAGGAGTGCAGGGATTGAGGCGGGCACTGAAGCTCCCGGCACACAGCCTGTATCCAGAAAACACAACATTGACCAGGGGCGTGTTGGCTGGTGCCCGTGGCACCAGTTCGGCCACAGTCACCTGTCAGTTTTATTTAGTTTAGGCTATTCTTAGTCTATTTCAGAGGTCCTGTGTCTGGGTGTTCCCCCCCCCCCCCCCCCGCCCTGGTCAAGAAGGGTCTTGGGGCATGAGCCTTGCGATCAGGTCCCAGACGAGGCCCCAGCCCCACAGGCTGGTGGTCAGTGCCTGGGCAAGGTGACCCCTCCCTCTCCTGCTCTGTCCCCACCCCCACGGCCAGCCCAGCCTTGGCAGCCTTGTCTCTGACCACAGGTTTCTGATTGCAGGACTGGTTCCAACAGCCTGTTAAAACATGGTGGATTACTATGAAGTTCTAGGCGTGCAGAGACATGCCTCAGCCGAGGATATTAAAAAGGCGTAAGTAATTCTATTTCTGAAATAAAAAAATCTTTGCAATTGTACGCTGGTCATTGTCATGTCACTTCACAGTGCCTGTGGCAGGTAGCGTCGGGCAGTCTTGGAATGCCCTGATCCAGTTTTCAGTTGAGGCAGCTAGCCGGTTCAAGCTTGCCTTGTCACACCTACACCCACCTTAACCACTTGCCATTTGGGGAGAAGGTCACGTGGTTTCCTTTATTACTTTGCCTTGGGACAGTGGATTCCAGTTTTGCTGGAATTAGATCAAAAACTTAGGATGTGAAGTCATCCCCAAACTGTGACCTTGGCGCTCGTCCCACCTGCCACTCCAGTCCTTGGCGTAGTGTCTCCCCCGTTGCGTGACTCCCTCCATTCTGGTCCTGCACCCTGTCTGTGCCACCTGCGGCTTTGTGGCAGGGCCTGGCTCCCATGAGCCACCTGTCTCAGGTCACAGATGGGGGTCTGTTTAATTTGACAGGAGTGCCGAGCAGAGGATGTCCTTAGTTTGTGCAGGTTGTGAGCGTAGTTCCCGACTAACGAGTAAGCCTGGAGCGGTTGGGAAGCAGGTGCCAGTTAGTGCTGTGGGAACTTGGCTAGCTATTTATTTCGTCTTCTTAGAGCCACACCCACAGCATGTGGAGGTTCCCAGGCTAGGGGTCGAATTGGACCTGCATCTGCGACTTAACACCACAGCTCACAGCAACACCAGATCCTTAACCCATCGAGTGGCGCCAGGGATCAAACCTGCATCCTCATGGATACTGGTCAGATTTCTTTCTGCTGAGCCACGGCATGAACTCCCAGAAGTGGCTTTTTTATTAAGACATAAGGAAGTCTGTGCTATTCGACCTAGTAGGTCTGATGGAAATTAAAGGTTTTTGAACCAAGCAGTTCATTTAAAAATGCTCAGCTAGTACAGCAGGTTGACTGCTCTGTTGGGCATGCCTGAAGCTGCTGGCACAACATCCTTGTGTCAAACCTTGGCCAAGAAACAGTAGGAACAGCCTGCTCAGGTGGGACCAGGTGGCCAAGGATGTACCTTAGAGCTGTGTCACCAGTGGGCTGGGGGCTTTCTCAAAGCCAGTCATGGTTACAACCAGGACCAGCTTTGGTACAGCCGGAAATACCGTGCTGTTGTTGAGTAAAGGGTGGCGTGCACAGCACTTTTATTAACTGGTGGAGAACCACGCCTTTGTGTGCCTGTCAGTGTCTCTGGGATGACTTGGATGTGCGAATTTAGAAAATGCTGTTACTTTGGAAAGAAGCAAGATTTTTCTATTAAGTGTACAGCTGAATAACTATTGACTGGGACCAGAATTTAGGCTACTTATTTATTTCTGGGCTCATGGCACATGGAAGTTCCCCAGCAACGCCAGATCCTTAACCCACTGCACCAGGCCGGGATTGCACCTGTGCCTCAGCAGCGACTCCAGCCACTGCACAGATAGTGCTGGACTGTTAAACTGCTGCAGCACGTTTTTCTTTTTAAAGCTGCACCTGGGGCATGTGGAGGTTCCCAGGCCGGGGGTAGAGTCTGTGGTCTGCTCTACCCACTATGCCGGGCTGGGACCGAACCTGTGTCCCAGTGCTTGCAAGATGGCCGGTCCCATTGCACTGCAGCGGGAGCTCCTGCGGCCTGTTCTATTTTTAATGAGAAGGTTGTAGTTGTGGGCAGCACGCATGATCCAGACAGTCCACGTGTTGCTGGGAGGGGATCAGGGCACTTGCGTTGAGGACTGCCATCCCCGCGCCCTGCCGCACAGCTTGTGGTCTTTGCTGCGTTTGACTCCCAGGCTGTGCACCTCCCTCCACCTGAGTGAGAGCTCCCCGCGCTGAGGCCGTGGTGCGCAGAGGCCACCCTCAGCCTGCGCGTCCACCATGGAAACCGTGAACAGCCCTTAACTTAAGCTGTCAGGCCCTGGACCTAAAAAACTGGTTCTCTTTCACGAGGCACAGACAACTGAAATTTATCCTAGGTTCTCATACTGTTCTCCTTTTTCATTTTCTTTTTGGTCATGTCCGAGCATGTGGCAGTTCCCAGGCCAGGGATCGAATCCATGGCACAGAAGTGACAGAGCCGCAGCAGTGACAACACCAGGTCCTTAATCCACTGAGCCACCAGGGAGCTCCCCATTTCTTCGTTCTTAATGAGTGCACTAAGCACAAACCATTGGTTCCTTCTGTTGAGTCTTTTAAATGGTTTGCCATTTTTATAATTGGAGGCTTATACATGTTTGGGGTTTTGGTGTGCTACTTCGTGATTAGGTCCACAGTAATTTAAGAGTGCTGTTTTAACATTATAGATAAGGTAAGCTGAGGTTTTTGATTAAAATGCTGTAATTTAATTGAACCACAGCAGCCTTGCATTAAAACTTGCCAAGCTTTAAAAGGGCTGTCTGTTCTTGTTCTAGTCTTAGGTTTTAAGGGGCACCCCCCCACCATGTGCCCTCTCAAATGTATGCTGCTTATGTTTCTCTGACTAGAAAAGAGGAATTTTTTTTTTTTTGGATTTGGATTTGGATAGCATGTGCTTGTTAGTATTAATTGGAACCTTGGAGCAGACTGACCTTGTGGAAGCTGCTGGAATATTTGTGCTGTGGCCGAAGATACTCAGGCAGCGGGCTGGAGAGGGGAGGGGGACGCGGGGACGAGGACAGTCGTGTTGGGTCTCTCCTCTCCGTGGTCAGGGCCTTTGCACGCACCTGGAGGTGCTCTGTGCACACGCTGGCCCTCAGACATCGTGACATTTTCTTCTCTCTTGAAGTTGGTGTGAATGACAGCGTCTGGATTTTAGAGTGTGTTTAGTTTCTCCTGGGGGAAGGGAGATGTTACCGTAGCAGCTGATGTTACTGTGACTAGTTTGCAGCTCCAGAGCCATGTTCTTGCTTATTGATGTCTCAGAGCCCGTGGAGATTTTGTGATCAGTACCCTTTCATTCTGTTTTAAGGTATCGGAAACTGGCACTGAAGTGGCATCCAGATAAAAATCCGGAGAATAAAGAAGAAGCAGAGAGAAAATTCAAGCAGGTTGCTGAGGCGTATGAGGTGTTATCAGACGGTGAGTAGCCCCGTGTGGGCCGGACCCTCCCCGGGCCTCGGACCGAGGCTGTGGCTGAGTGAGGTGTGGCCTTTCCGGAGAGCGTTTGTGTGTGCACACGCGACATCCCTGTTCCCGGCAGCCCAGGTAGGGGAGCCTCCCACTCGCTCCTCAGGCCGTCCCTTTAAAGCCATCCCGACCGCTGGGCTGAGGATTGACAGGACTCGGGTCACTGCGCGACCCCTCGCTCCCGTCGCTCTGCTGATGTAGTGGCATCCAGATGCCACTTAGGGCTGGAGAGGGTTCCTTCCTCAGGGGACAGTGCCTTGTGTGTGCAGCTGAGGCTCAGACTGGACACCTGGCTGTCAGTCGGCCGAGTCAGGGCCGTTGCCGTAGTTTCATGGATCACGCAGAAGGTAGCTGTTGGCCACATAGAACGAATCACTGGGTTCTTGGTGAGAAAAGCCTCGCGTGTGGGTCCTGGGATCCGGAGAAGACTGCAGGGACTCGCACGAAAACTGGAAAGCCGCGGACGCCACCTTGCCAGGAAGCAGCACTGGATGGCCTGCTGTGAGTCAAGGCGGAGGCATTTCAGAGCTTGGAGACTGAGCGCAGCAGGGGACACTTGCTGCAAGAGCAGCTGCCTGTGGTCAGGTTCACTGTTAGACGTTGGGCTGTAGAACTGGGCTCTGTGTACCTGTCCCCCCAGGTTAACAGCTAAGAGCATGTGGCCATCCTTGTTTGCTCCGCTGATGACCCTCCCCCTCCGCATTGGCAGAGGAGGCCCAGACGTCTCACTGCACCAGCAGCTGTTTGTTCGTGTTACTGTCATTGTCTTGTTTGTGCTCCTGCCCAGCACACCCAAATTTGTGGATTTCACAGACCAAGGGTATTAGAAAAGTGGAGGATTAAATTCAAACTTGATTTTTGGCTGAAAGAGAAGCCTTAAATGCCCATAAAAATGCTGGGTAGTGTTTCGTTTGGGTTTGTATTTTTGAGGGAGAGTGTATCTTTCATGTTCTCTCAGGCAGCCTTCAGTTCCAGGACTTACCTTCCCAGATGCACAGTTACTGATCTTGTAAGGCTCTGATGACCAAAAATTGGCTCTAAATGGTCTGCTTCTACACTTATTTCACCTGTAACGTCTGTTATTTTACTGCACAGTTTTGTAGCACATGAGGTTTTAGGGGAATACACATGGCGTCAAAAGAGCCCGGGTGGGAGTTCCCTGTGGCCCAGGTTTGATGCCTGGCCCTTCCGCAGGCCCCAGGAGAAAAAAGAGTCTATGTCTGGGAAGGGCTGCATCGTAGTCTTTTATTCTGGAACATAAAAGGTAGGACCCCAGGGACAGAGAGCATCAAGGCCAGGTTGGGCTGTGGCCTTGCCAGGAGGGTAGCCGCAGCCTGGGCTCTCAGTTCATCCACTTCCTGCCCTCACCAAGCCCTGCTGTTTTCTCTCGTCCTCCAGTTGGACTTTGCTGTAGGAAGGTGCATTTCTAGGGTCGGAACGCTTTAGCCACTTGGCGGCGTGGTTTTGACGGGCCGGCGTGGCTGTGAGCAGCAGAGACCAGTGTCTTGAGCCTTGATTCTGGGAAGGAGCGCAGCTCGATGCTTTCTCTTCCCCTCGTCATTTCCTGCGGGAGCCCCAGCTCCTTAAAACTGAGCGTGAAACGTGTGTGTGACTTTGGAAACACTTGATTGAATTTTGAGGGAAAAGAACTTGGTCTTTCCTGACGTGTCTTTTTAAATTTCTAGCGAAAAAACGGGACATCTATGACAAATACGGCAAAGAAGGATTGAACGGTGGCAGTGGAGGTACGTGTGTTCATGTTGGTTTTTCTGAGCCAGATGAGGATGTGGTCTGATGACAGGGTGTCTGGGGGTTCAGTGTGCTACTCCTCTTGGACAGTTGTCTTCCAGTAAGTACAGATGCAGTCCAGGGAGCGGGCTGTGCTGGGAAAGGAAGGGGAGATTGATGTGCTGGAAAAGCCTAGAAACATTTTGGTACACTGGAAAGCGTACGTTGATGCACTTTTTGTAAACCGTGAAATGGCATTAAACTTTACGGTACCACTCACCTCACTGTGAGGTGAGTGTGTACCTCGCAGTCAGTACCCGATGTTATGTCAGAATAGCCTTAGGATTTAAGAAACAGATTCTGGAGTTCCCGTTAAGAACTTAAGCAGGTTAAGAACCCGACACAGGGTCCGTGAGGATATGTGTTCAGTCCCTGGCTGTGCTCAGGGATTAAAGATCTGGCATCGCCTTAAGCTGCAGCGTAGGTCGCAGATCTGGCGCGGCTGTGGCTGTGGTGGAGGCTGGTGGCTGCAGCTCCTCTTCGACCCTGGCCTGGGAATTTCATATGCTGCAGGTGTGGCCCTAAAAAGAAAACAAGAACAAAACCCAAAACAAACAAACCGAAAACCCCAGATTCTAGTGAAAAGCCAAAGTCACTGCCATAGTAACTACCTCTGGTGGTGAGGCCTGGACTTGTATTTTTGGTGAAAAATTCCTGCAGCGATCTGCTGTTCTGCCGGCTCTGCACTAAGCATTTGGACGGCCGTGCTCCAGACCAACTATACGCAAGTCATTTATGTGTGATTTTCACCTGCTTGGTGGTAACCTAAAGTTTCATAACAAAAAATAGAAGTAGCATAATTGAATTAATTGACTTAATTAAATCAGTTGTGTGCTGATTAAATTTCAGAGACGGCGAGGAAGTCCCCACGGGGGCGCCGTGTGCAGTTCAGGAGCGTCAGGTTTATGACGCCGTTTCCTGCTTAGGTCATGCTCTGTATCACGGTGCAGAGAACGTGTAACTGAGAGCAGCGCTTGCTTCTGCAGGTGGAAGCCATTTCGACAGTCCGTTTGAGTTCGGCTTCACATTCCGAAATCCAGATGACGTCTTCAGGGAATTTTTTGGTGGAAGGGATCCATTTTCTTTCGACCTCTTCGGTAAGTTGTGTGGGTCGAGGTTGCTGAGGTGTGTCTGCGGCTCACGAGGACCCTTTGGGCTGATCGCTGTCCTTGAACGTGCTGTCTGGGCAGTGCAGTCCCTCTCCCTCTGGAAGATTTTCCTGAATTTACAGCTTGCACACCAAGACCACCAGAGCTTGACTGCGTTCATTTCCTCGGTTGCGTTTGGCTCTAATTAACCTCCTCTTGTTGCCTCGTTTAGCCGTGGGAAGGATGTGGACACTGGGGGCTCGGAAGTGCCGTTTCTGATGGACAGTGAACTCTCTGTGCGTTTGCTGCGTATAGTCTGGTTAAACATTTGGTGTGCACACTTGCTGGATTTCCCGACTGCGGACACGGCTGGAGCAGGGCGTCTCGGCGGTGGTGTTTGGGGAAGCGCTGTGCTGAAGGAGAGCGGCTGTGTCACGTAGGGAGGGTTTCCCACCAGCTGCGCCGCGCGCTCCGGGCTCGGCCTGCGTCGGGCTCCGGACTCCTGCCTCCTGCGGGCAGTTGGTTGCTGGGTGACCTGGGAGGGCCGGGTTCGCTGTGAGCTCTGTCTACCTGAGGGGAGACGCGTTCTGGTCTGCCCCCTTCAGGGCCCACAGCTGGTTGAAAAGACTGAGCTCCACCTGCAGCCTCAGGCGGGGAGCTGTCTGCACACAGCGCCAGCCGCTGCGGCGCGGGGAGGACCAAGGCGCCTTGGTGCCTGGCCAGTGCCGGGCCTCGCAGGAGCCGCAGTCCTCCAGTTGCCATCAGGCGCGGCTCGGACTTTCCTAACTTTTCAGCATGGTGTGGCCTGACTTTTTAAGAAAGCAGCCTGCGGGGAGGGCTGTGTGTGTAAACGAGTGTATGTGAGCCGATTCAGGGACAAATGGAACAGCACGAGCTAAGCCAGGGGAGCGGTCCTGTGGGGCGGGCGGGGGACTGTGTAACCTTTTTGAGGACTTTCCTTGCATTCGTAACTGCTGTCGTTAAACGCAAACATAGGATATGAAATAGAATCATGTGTCCTTTATTAATTGTCCTTCATGTATTTAGGAAATCTTAGCGTAAGAAAAACACGGACTTTTAAAGATCTTTCCAGTCTTGGAATGAGCTTTGTGGCTCATCACAGCCTCGAAGCAAGCTCCAGATGTGTTGTTTCAGGGGAGCAGGGCAGTGTTGGGCGAGGTTGGCCCAGCCTCTGCCGTGGGGTGGCGGGTCCTTAAGGGCTGGGGGTGGGAAGGATGCCAGGGCAGGCTGCCCTCCCCGAGCCCGTGCCTGGCAACGTACACGGAAAGAGCCCATTTGTGCTTGAATGGCGGCCAAGTTGTGTTTCCCTTGGGCCAAGCTTTCCTGTTAAAAATGATTGTCCTTGAGCAGCTCTTTCTAGAATTGGATGTAGTTTGTACATGAGAGCGTCCCGCCTCGTGCTGCTCACCTCATCCGAGCAGATATTTCTGTGTATTCGGGAGAGGCGGGCAGCAGGCGTCTTGCTCTTGGGCTCAGAGCCCAGTCCTTGTAGCTCTGGAAGCCAGTACTAGACGTTCCTGTTGGAGCAGTGGGCACCTCCTGGTTTCTCGGGACTGGCGTGGAGTGATACTTGTCCCATCCGTTCTCGTAGGCGTTGTAGGCGACTTCCATTTTCAGGCCCTCAGGATTTACAGTCAGGAAAAGGCCTTGCTCCACGGCTACTACATGTATGAAGTAACGGCGCAGCCTGCTGGCGGTAGGTCTCGTGCAGGTCCAAGCGGACCTAGGGCCCGGGGCCTCTGCTTTGGCAGCGTTGGGTCTGGATGTCCGGAGCCAGACCCTGTCGACTCAACCCTGGGGTGATGCCCATTTATAGCCGTGCGTTATTTTCTTAGGTTTTCACTCCACCGACTTTCTCCCTCTCCTGTGTGCCCCCCACACCAAAAATGTAGCTCAGAATTTGCTAGAAGACATTTTGAGCTTCAGTTTGCATTTATCATTTGATGAAACCCCACGTCTGACTTCAGACTCCCCAGATGGAAGAGGAGGAAACTTGAACCACAGAGCCGGTGGGAGGCGTGTGGGACAGACTGGAAGCGGTTCTGTGCCCGGGAGCCCGCCGTGAGCGTGTCACACTGGGAGCAGAGGACGCGGGGCTGCCGATTCTGGGAAGGCCCTGAATCCTGGCTCTAGACGGGTGGGGGGTCGGGCAGGACCTCCGAGGCCAGCTGACTCCGTGTCGTCCTCCCCACGTTTGCAGCCGCAGGCCCTGGGAGTGGGAGACACGAGTAAGGGTTCGTACCTCGGGGGACAGCCTGTTCAGGGGTTGACTGTAAAGGGTGGCGTCCCAGTAAAGCGATGTCCTGCTGTAGGAAAGCCTCTGGCACCTGTCCCTTTGCCCATTCGCGTCGTAGCCAGAGAGACTGTTTGGGAGGCCAGGTCAGTGACATGTACCCTCAGGCGAGGGGCCCGGACCAAGTTCTAAAGCCCAAATCTGCCAGAGGGCGGGTTTGTTTTAGCTCGGGGGCAGCCCGGGCTGGGAGCCCAGGCGGGAGGCAGTGCAGGGGCAGGGCTGGAGCAGTGCAGGCGGCGCGCCGCCCCCGGGGAGGTAGTGAGCCAGCCGTTCTTCCCCCAGGCTTCGAGGAGGCGGCCAGCGAGGAGTTGGAGCCTGAGGAGGAGGCAGTGGAGGACAGCCAGAGCGACGAGGACAGTGAGGCTCTGGACGTGATCTCCAGCGAGGAGCTTGAGCTCCTCAGTGACACTGAGCCCAGCGAGGGCTGCAGCGGGGGCGGGGGCGGGTCCCCGAGCGAGGACTTGGAGTTTGTCTCCAGTGAGGACGAGGCCCAGGCCAGTCCTGGGGACCCGGAGGAGCTCATCGAGGAGCTGCTGGGCGAGGAGCTGCCGGGCGAGGAGCTGCCGGGCGAGGACAGTGGGCCTGAGCTCCTGGCTCTGTTCGCGCCCCTGCCGCCTCTCCCGCGAGGCACCGGCCTCCACCACCGAAAGTGTATGTAGAATAAAGCACATCTGCTGCCAGTGCCCGCCAGCTTGGAGGTGACTGAACCAACAGGGGTGGGGGGCCCTGGGAGCCTCTGCCCTCTGGCTGCAGCCCGGCCCCCCCCCCCCCCAGCAGTGCCTATGGAGCCTGGAAGCCATGCCGAGCCAGTGTCCTGCGGCTACTCTGAGAGCTAAGCTCCACGCCGGAGGCCGCAAGTTTGAGACGAGGGTGTGGGCAGGGCTGGTTCCCTCTCCAGGCCTCATTCTAGCTCCTGCTGGCTTCTCATGGTCTTTGGCATGCAGGTGGCATCTCCCATGGAGTCCCCACTGCAAGTGTGTCCCCGTGCGGTTTTCCCGTTCGGTGAGGACACTGGCGATTTGGGATGGGGCCCCTGAGCCCGTCGTGATTGCGTGGTCCGCAGAGGCCCTGTATTCCAGTGAGGTTGTGTTCCTTGGCCCTGGAGGTTAGGAATTGCACGGGATGTGCTCTCACGTGTAGGGAGCTGTCTGCACGGTTGAGAAGCAACACGTTCCGAAAGGGGAGAGAAGGGACGCTTTGAGATGAGGCCGAGAGAAGGTCAGGCCAGCCTAGCGCACGGCGATGGTAGAGGTGCAGCAGTGTGGGCGGCCCTGCAGGGGACCGAGAGCTGCAGCTGTGCTTGGTGCTGCACGTCCCCACACGCGTGTGATCGGGAAGAAGGCAGGGAGCAGGACTCCAAGGCCCCGCAGAAACAGGGCTTAGGTTTCCTGCAGGAGTTGTTAAGGTACTTTTCCTGTGGCTTTGAACTGACTGCAAAGCCCCAGTTCAGCCCCCGGTCTTGGAGGAACCCTCTGGGCCCCTGCTTGTCCCCACCCCCCCCTCCCGCCCCACTCTGGCGGGGGTGTTGTGATCTGGTGAGATGATGGTCTTAGCAGGAAGTGCTCTTCTGTGTATTTGGGGACTCTTGCATGTGGAGCGCGCATTTGAAAGGAATTCACTTTAACTGAAAATTAGCTGCTAGGGAGTTTCCTGGTGCCTTAGCAGCCTTGTCACTGCTATGGTGGATCTGATCTCTGGCCCAGCAACTTCTGCATGCTGCAGGCGCAGCCAGAACAAACCTCATCTGCAGCGAACACGGGTAGGTACCATGCTGGTGAGCCTCAGCCTTTCGGTTGCTTATCAGGGTGGGCTTTAGGTTTCTGACCCTTCCCCCCACCCTCGCCCCCAGGAGGAGAGGAGAGGGTCATTCTGAGAACTTTTCTGGGCCCCCAGAGCAGTTCAGCTGTTTGGTTCCCCCAGGGGAAGCCAGCACCCTGCCTCAAGTTCTCTGAGGGTCTTTATGTCAGGGATTCCTGCGTCCCTTGCAGGGCGTGCCCCCAGTCCCTTCCTCTGGAATTTCGGTCCCCCTAGTTGGAGAGGCTCTGTGGCCGCAGGTGCAGGGCGAGGTGGGCTTGCCCACATGCAGGGAGGCTGAGCAGGTGCAGCACCACCTGTGAGGCGGTAAGATGGCAGCAGAGGTGATGCAGCCAGAGGGCGACTCTGTCACCTCCAGGTTCCTCCTGGGAGGGGTGGTGCTCTCGGGTGGGTGAAATAGGACCATTTGGATAGATTTTTGGTACCATTAGAAAATGGAGGGCTCCAACTCAGACTACAGTGTAGCAAGAAATTCTGTTTTGTAGCAGAATCATCGTGTTGGAGCGGGGAAAGCACGTTCATTTGGTGCCTGTGACGACGTGCTTCCTGCTTGGCACTGGACAGGTGTACCCCAGCACCTCGTGTGATGCTCTGGCGAGTTCTCCTTAGCTCCCGATTCTGTTGACTTGAGATTCCTTTCAGACACGTTCTTTTCTGCTTCGGAACATGGAGAGCGGTTTGAGTTGTGAAGGAGTGGTTGTAGTCTGTGGTATCGGGGTCACTGCAAGACCATCTCGTTGAAGTCTTCTGCTCCCAGAGGCCTTCGCATTTCGAGCGCTTCCCCTTTGCCAAGGGTCGCTGTATTTTCGCTTTGAAACTGTGGTGTAACATGGCTCTTTTCCTTTGTTCGAGCTGCCCAGGGTGCTGCTTAGAGCTTGTGGTGTTTTTCTTTTTGTGCAGTTGTTCTGTGTGGCCTGGTGGATTGAAGGGCCTGGCTGGTGTCACAGTGCAGGCCTCTCTCCCTGCTTGGGTTTGTATTCCCTGAAGGCTTTCCTTCAGGACCTGGGCGAAGGTGGTTGGTCGCATGTAGTCATGGCACCTAGCTTTGCTCCTGCTGGCATCAGGGTGGGCCAAGGCCCTTGACTAGGTGTGGGTCTTCACTCCATCAGGTACTGAATTTTGGTAAAATTGAAGAGGACATATGGCTCTAAACCTGTCAGGACTTAGTTTTTTCTTGTCTTTCTCTATGTAGGTAGGTATGGCACATTTTGCACTCAGTTTTTTCACAACACCCAGTTCACTGTATTTTTTGTCTTGAGTTTGATGTTACTTACATTGTCAGTTTTAGTATCTTGTAAATAATCACATGGATGGATTTGGTTTGGTATTTCCGAGAGAAGAGCGAGGTCATAGGTGGTTTGAGAGGTGTCTGGTCATCAAGGATGACCGGAACCCAGAAAGAGTCAGATCTTGGGCCTGTGCCTGTTGCCCGCAGCATCCGTGTCTCAGAACATGGCATTGTTGCCATATACAAAGACCTGGCTAAGACACGGGCAGAGTGACCATGGCCATGTCTCTGAAAGTTTTCTCATCTGTATTTAGGTTCCCAGAGAGACAGATCTAGCAGGGTATGTATTTCTGTATCTCAGCATCTCTTCTTGAAGTAATTCAATATAAGGAGTCGGCTCGCTTAATTAAGGAGCCAGACACCTTCAGAGTCTGCAGAGCTGAGCCCAGGTTTGAGCCCCGAGGCCGCCCGCTGGAAGAGCCAGCGGCCTTCCGTTCAAGGGCCAGCAGGCAGGAGCGCTCTCCTGTGTTTGCGGGAGGGTCGGTCTGTCCAGCCCCTCGGCTGATGGGAGGGGCCCAGCCACACTGGGGAGGCCAGTCTGCTGATGTGCACGCTGCCCTCACCCAGCAGCCCCTCAGGGACACACCCAGTCGCTGGGAACCTGCGGCCCCTTCAGTTGACACGGAAGCTGCTCCTGCGCACCTCGACACCCTCCTCCCGAGCTCCCTCAGCCCGACTTCCTCGCCAGATAAAGTCGAGGGCAAGGTCACAGTTGTGCGGCCATAACTGTGCTGCAACCTTTCCCCAGACAAGAGGGCGGCCCTTGGATTTGCCCTCGGATGTCCCGCTGTGGAGACACTGGCACAGAGTCTGCATGTGACGTGACATGACTCGGGGGTGAAGAGGCAAGGAAGCAAAGATGTGCGTAGTGTTTTTTGTTTCTTTTTTTTGTCTTTTTTTTTTTTGCTATTTCTTTGGGCCGCTCCCTCGGCATATGGAGATTCCCAGGCTAGGGGTCTGATCGGAGCTGTAGCCGCTGGCCTACACCAGAGCCACAGCAACTTGGGATCCGAGCCACGTCTGCAAACTACACCACAGCTCACGGCAACGCCAGATCGTTAACCCACTGAGCACAGGGGCAGGGATCGAACCCACAACCTCATGGTTCCTAGTCGGATTCGTTAACCGCTGCGCCACGATGGGAACTCCGTAGTGTTTTTAGTGTATCTGCCCCAGCCCCGTCGTGACGGATTAGGAGGAGGTCCCCCGGGCATGACAGCCTCTGTTTCTGTGACAGGGCCTGCGGTCGTGGCTGGTAACTGCCTCCTCCTACCAGAGCCCCATGCCCTCTGCCTTCAGTAGGCACTGCAGCTGGCTGTGGTGTCCCCTGCACCTGCTGGAGTGAAGGCAGGAGTACTGGGTGGCACATTCGGTTATGTCTCATTAAGACTTTGTGGTTCAGCGGAAATGAATCCCATTAGTATCCATGAGGATGCGGTTCTATCCCTGGCCTTGCTCAAGGGGTTGAGGAGCCAGCATTGCTGTGAGCTGTGGTATAGGTCGTAGACACGGCTCATCCCACGTGGCTGTGGCTGTGGTGTAGGCCAGTGGCTACAGCTCCGTTTAGACCCCTAGCCTGGGAACCGCCATGTGCCGTGGGAGTGGCCCTAGAGAAGGCAAAAAGACCAAAAAAAAAAAAAAGGTATATGTATATATAAACAAATGTATTTATCCTCTCTAACCTCAAAATAATAATATAACATGCAATATAAGAATTTGAAAAACTTGAATGAGCTAGGAAGGGGGGTGGGGGGAATCAACCTTTGTCCTGCCACCAGCTGACAGTCCACTGTTCAGATATTATAGCTGGGGGGGGGGGGGTGTTCTCTGCCTTTTTCTAAAGCGGAAACAGTGACCATTCAAAAGCCTCGTTTAACACAGTGTCCATTTACTGACCTATTTACTCTTTGGGAAAATTAGGTTCCTTTCACTTTTTCCTATAAATAAATATTTCTGTCTAGATGCTTTCATGATGCATACTGCCAAAACAGCAGCAGCCAGTAATGGAAAGCTCTCAGTAAGGGTTTATCTCAACTCATAGTAACACCTTTTAACATGTTATTCTAAGCATGACTTTTTTAAGAAAAATGTGTTTTTCAGTGTGACCATGCCAGTTGTAAATGAGACTTTTCGGGGTTAACTGTTGTGGCTTTAACACCTGAAATTACACGTTAAAATTTGGTGACTACTTCAGTTGTAGAAAGTCCTATTTAAGCTGTGTGATATTAATGGAAAATATGCAAGTTAAAAGATTTTTTGAAGATACAAGAAAATGGCAACTGAAAAGCTACTACTGGCCTTGGTCTCATAACATACTACTCAACTGTCTCTTGAAAGAGCTTCTGAAGAACATAATTTTATAAATATTGAAAGTCTTAATTTGGCTCAGCTCAAACCAGTTAGTAGTGGTATCACATGGACACCAGTTTAAAAGCCTCGTGAACGAAGAGTCTTTAAAGATTTAGTTGCTTGGAGTTCCTATTGTGTCGAAGTGGTTAACGAACCCGACTAGGAACCATGAGGTTGTGGGTTTGATCCCTGGCCTCACTCGGTGGGTTAAGGATCCAGTGTTTCTTTCTGTGAGCTGTGGTGTAGGTCGCAGACGCGGCTCGGATCCTGTGTTCTGGCTGAGGTGTAGGCTGGCGGCTACAGCTCTGACTAGACCCCTATCCTGGGAACCTCTGTAGGCTGCAGGTGCAGCCCTAAAGACCAAAAAAAAAAATTAGTTGCTGTATGACCCTTAAGAAATTATAACTGGACTAATTGTTAACAGCAGTAATAAAAAGAAAATCACAGAAGGACACAATCTGATTCCAAATTCTAGAGTGCAGGAGAACAGCGTGGTTTAGGAATTCGTGTGTGGGTAGAGAAGGCTACAGCTTGGCCGTTCAGTTCTTTCTAATGTGACGTCTTGGGAGTGATGGAGAAAATTGCTGCACTGGGAGTTTAAGCTGTGTTTGGGTGGGCATTGGATGAGTGTTCATTACTTGCCACGTATGGGGAATGGGCCCCTGCGGGGATGTAGGCCATGATAAGGTCAAAAGCAGCTGACTAAAGGGAATGCTTGGGTTTTATTTGCACAGAAGGCATTCTCTCTAGAAAGTTCAAGGAATGTTTGTAGCTTGAAAGTTTACACCTCCTTCTGTTTATCCTTCTAAATATTGTAATAATGGGCCTGTATGCCCTACTCACAGAGCAGCGTGCAAGTGAATTTAAAGTCAGTCTTTAAATGATGGCATTTACTGGGAAAGGTGGGGATTCAGTTGCAGACTGAGCAGACTTTGGGCAACGGTCTGGTCGCCCAGTGCCCCCGGGGCTGGCCGGTGGGTCTCTGCCTTGGGGTTGCACGTGTTCCTTCCTCCAGCACTGTCTTCTTAAGACCTAGAAAGTGACTAGTTTCTCTGACCGTTTCCCTCCCGGGCCCATTTCCTTGCTTTGAGAGAGGCTTTGTTTGGCCGCCTCCTGCCCTGGCCTCACTGAGAGCTTTCCTGCTCCGTGTGTGAGTTGCGCTGTTGTAGGCTTGCGGCTGTTTTCTGTACCTCGTGGGACAGTGTGTTTGTTATGAGGCATTAACCCATCTTCCCTTATTGCAGCCCTGCTGTGGAAAAGCAACCTTGCATAGAGATTTCCCAAAATATTTTTGTTTCTTTCTAGAAGACCCATTTGAGGACTTCTTTGGGAATCGAAGGACCCCCCGTGGAAGCCGGAGCCGGGGCACGGGATCCTTTTTCTCTGCTTTCAGCGGATTTCCCCCCTTTGGAGGGGGCTTTTCCTCTTTTGATACAGGTACGAAATCCTTAGACCTGCTCTCCAGTGCTCAGTGTGGTGTCCTTTGGGTTGGGCAGTTTGAAGTACATGTATGCCTTTTGTAGATCTGCCAATATTTTTTTATGTGTACAAATCTGGGCTTAGTAAAGCAACCAACTTTTTCCTTTCTCCCTAATCTTCCCCAAAAATGTTATATTTGAAAATCCCCTTCTGATCCTCATTACTAAAGGCCAACATTAATGAAATTCCTGGTTAAAAGGAGTAATTTTTTTTTGGGGGGGGGTAAATAACTGAACTAACCAATCTCATTGAGTCCTTTTTTTTTATCTAACCTCCTCAGCAGTTGGGGGGAAAAAAAAAAGGAAAAAAAGATCCAGTGTCCTAGGAGACTCCAAGTTGGTGGGATTGGAGGTGGGGCTTCTTTGTGCGTGACCAGGGGGCCTCCTGGTGAGGTGTGGTCACAGGGGTACCCTCTGGAGTCCGTGCACATGGTGTGACACAACCTTCTGTTTCCCCAGAAGCGCTGGGGCCTTGGCCTTTCTTTGTGGAAACCCACCTCGTTCTCTTAGGACCTGCTGGTTTTTCTGGTTCTCTCTTTTTTTTTTTCTGCCTGTTTAGGACCGCACGCACGGCATATGGAGGTTCCCGGGCTAGGGGTCCAGTCGGAGCTACAGCTGCAGGTCACCGCCACAGCTACAGCCACGCAGGGTCCTTAACCTACGGAGCAAGGCCAGGGATCAAACCCATGTCCTCGCGGATACTAGGCAGGTTCGTTAACCACTGAGCCATGACGGGAACTCCTCTCATTTTTGTCTTGAGTGCTCTGTGGGGAGCCCTGGAGTTCTTAGAGGACAGACTGCCCTGTCAGGAGCCCGAATGGCCTCCCCTTCCAACGCTGTGCTCACGCCATCTGGGTACCTCGTCTGTCTGATGGGACTTCGTTAAAGGGCAGTTTGGGGTGTCCCTCTCTCCAAGAAGCCCTCACCTTAGAGACCACGTAGTGTGCTAGAGCGTAACGGCGCAAACGAAAGCCGGTTACAAACGACCCGATTACAAATCACCCGAACGGCCTGCGTTGAGGAAGCGCGTGGCTCGTGTGAGGCGGGGGTGGGGAGGGGGCCGCCAGGCTCGCCTCGAAGGGGCCCCGGGCAGAGTCGTGTTACGGTGAGTAAGACGTCTGTCGTGACGTGGATGTTCCGGGACGGGACGAGCCGTAGGCTCCCTCAGCAGCACCCCAGGCTCGGCACCGCCGGCGGGTTTGCACGGCTGGGGCCTGTCGAGGTCCACGCTGTAGCCGACTCTCGTGTGCTTGAGGATTGGATCCATGCTTGACCAGCTCGTGATGTGTCGTGTGCTTTCGAAAGCGACTTGGCTTTTGTGGGATTCAGATTTCTGTCCCCTTGGTCACATTGCAAGGAGGTCAGAAGCAGGCTGGGCGCGCTGGTCTGTGGTGGGGAATTGGCCCCATTCCTATGAGATGCTCAGCCATCCCTGAGGGGCAGTGCCCGGGCCCTCTTCTCCGTGCCCCGGGTTCAGATGCGAGCCCCCGCCCTGCCGTTGTCAGGCGGACTTCAAAGCCTGTGCTGGACGTAGTCGCCCCTGACCTTTGTCTCCTCTCTTCCTCCAGGATTCACTTCCTTTGGTTCCCTAGGTCACGGGGGCCTCACTTCCTTCTCTTCCACGGCGTTTGGTGGCAGTGGGATGGGCAACTACAAATCGATATCCACTTCGACTAAAATGGTCAACGGCAGAAAAATCACTACGAAGAGGTACGCTGGTCTTTTCCATTTCGTATTCCCGACAAGCGGTGGTTCGCCTGGTCGAGGGCGAGGCTGGGTTCGAGTGAAGTCAGCCTGGTGCCGGGAGCATCTTCACCTCCCACGGGGGCCTTTGACTTGAGTCTTTAGCTTGAGGTCCTGTGTTAGACACTGGCTTTATTTAGAGCCGTGTTTAACGCGTCACTCAGTGGGTTTGCCAGCGCCGTTGGAATGGTGAAATGGACCACCACTCGCAGGCAGGCTCTGATGGTTTTGACTACCCGTCCTGTGCCGTATCTAGCGTGGAGATGAGCTGCGGCTGCCGCGGCGAATCCTTGCAGAAAGAGGTTTCAGCTGCTGGTCCTCAGCCGCCAGATGAGCGATTTCAGGCATGTCTAGGCAGGTCCTTAAGAAAACGCATGTCTGGGTCACATGACATTTGCGTGACGACGTTCTTGAGCCTGTCTTTCCCCCCAGGATTGTGGAGAATGGACAGGAGAGGGTGGAAGTTGAAGAAGACGGCCAGTTGAAGTCCTTGACGATAAATGGTAAGGAGCAGCTGCTGCGCTTGGATAACAAGTAGCTCGACGCACGCGGGTGGCAGCAGTGTTAACTCTAGCACACGCCGTTTGCGGATTAACAGGAACATTTTTTTGAAGATTTCAGACGAACTCGACTTTCAGTATAACTGTACCTAATCTAAAGTATTTATACACAGCTCATCGGAGCCTATTTGTCATAGACTTTTGAGTTTATTGTTGGGACCACGTAATAGGACCATTTTATTTTTTTTGTCTTTAAACTTGTTGTAAATCTCTGTATGCACTTTGCTTTTTTATTAAACGTAAGCCAAGGTGGCCGTGACTCTTCCTCCACTAACACCAGCACGGACCTGCTTTTCCATTGTGTTTGAAACGTGAGCCAAGTAGTGTCAGCCTGCTGTGAAGTTAACATTGCCAGGACGAATCTTCACTAAAGTAATTTCAGTTTTTCAGTCTATAGTAGTGAAAGATAGTAATGCATTAATGGTGATACATTTCTGGTTTAATATAAACTGAGGATGTTTTCTAGTTGTGCATGAATGCTGGCAACTTAGTAAGTTTTGACAATTGTTTAAATATGTAATGTTAAGCTTAGGTTTAAAAAAGTAAAGCTGGTAAACTGGGTCTTTGTCATTTGCTTAAAAAAAAAAAGAAAATAAATGCAAATGTGTTTGGTGCATTCTTTCCCAAGGGGGCGTGGCCTCCTGTGTCTGTGTGACTTTGTGCCCGGGCTCCCAGAGGCCCCCCCGTTCCTGCCGCATCTGGACTTGAAGGCGGTGCCCGTTCAGTTGCCTGTGGTCTTCCGAGTGTTTGGAGACTGTGTGTAGAGGGTTCCTCTCTGTGTGGCGGGATGACGCATCCGTCACGGCACAGTCTCGCGGAGTCACGGTCTGTGGGGAGGAAGCAGCGGCCGTCCAGGCTTCCGTCCTTCAGGGTACGTGCTCACCTTCCAGGTTACGGTCGATGCAGCTCACTGAAAGACGACGTGCTTGGCGAAGTCACGGAATGATGCCGGGTGGGCACCCAGAAAGGTGTTTCCTCTGTTTTTCCATCTCTGTGAGCTGTCAGGATACCCGTGGATACCTAGACATCCAGCCAGAGGAATATTAAACTAGAGTTGGGCTGCATTCGTTACCACCCCGCTCGAGTTTGTTTTGGCACGAAGCAGTGTGAAACTGCTAGAAGAAGCCAGGTTTTTTTTTTTTTTTTTTCCTTTAAAAAGGTGCGAACTCGAATGGAAGTTTCAGACAACTGGACGGAGGAGGACGGGGCTTGGGCGGGGGCGCGGGCCTCCCACACGGCGGCAGGTGGCGTCGTAACGTCTGGTTTCGTAGAAAGGCTGCTGCTGTGGTTGCTGCTAGGACAGGTGGGGTCTCGGTGAGGAACTGAGAAACTTCGGTGGGCAGCTGTCTGCCCTTGACTTGGGCTCGATGTTTCCGTGGAGTGGCAGCCGACCGTGTGGGCAAACGGGCCTGAGGCCCTCTTGGGACGCTGGTGAGTGAAGAGGAGCCTCTGGCTGCCTGGTGAGAGGGTTGTGGGTCCCCAGCAAGTGTTCCTTGGAATCGCGCTTTCTCAGCCGATCATCTTTGGGGGAGGGGGGCGCGGGGGAGTGGTCTGGGCAGCCCCAGCCGTAAACAGTTGCCCCGTTGCGGGTGCAGGTGGAGGGATGTTGAGGGGAGTGGCTGTTCCGCCCACCCTGCGAGTTGGGAAGCTGGCTGCTGCTCGGCCCTGAGCTGATGCTGCTGGCCCACCTGAGGCTTTTGGGTCGTGTGAGGTGCCACCAGGCGCTGAGGATATGGAACCCAGCACCGGCCGGCCCCACAGCCCGTGTTTCCCTGTCTTGGGGCAGGGCCGGGCACGGTTGATCTGTGGTGAGCCGGAGCGAGGTGTCTGCCGAGTCCTGCACCTTGCTGCTGGCCCCTGCCAGGCGGGGTCTGGGTTCCTGTTGCTTCTGAGGGCCATTGGCCAGAGTGGGTCAGTCACTGGTGTGTGGCTGGGGCCGTTGGCACCATTGTGTCCTGGCCAAGAGTCCTGGCAGTGAGACTCTTCCTGGGACAGTGGAGGGGTGTGTGTGTGTGCGCGCACGCGTGCGTGTGCTTGCACACAAAGGAGGTGCCCAGAAGGAGAATTGGGTCAGGCACGTGCACTTGAAGCTGGTGATGGTCGGTTGCCTTAGGTCCTTTGCCGGGTGTGTGCTGACGTGACTTTCGCCGTCAGTTGTTGGGTTCATTTGACCGGTGGAGGGTGTCCTGGTGGCCTTTGGTTTGAGGTTTGGCTCTATGTTCCGTAACTGAACATGTCTGCCTTTTTTTCCCGTGCTTTCGCTGATGTCTGTTTGCTGCTTTCATGTACTTGGAATGTTGGCAGCGTCGAGACCCCCCTCCCCGGGGTTCTTGCTGGTGTGAACATCCAGCAGCTCTCGCGGACAGACCCGGACACCCGTGTCCCTCTGTCCGTGTGGTGGTGAGTGCGGATTTGGCTCCTGCTGAGGGGGCAGCTGGTGTCACATGCTGCCTGGGCTCTTGGACCTTGAGAGGAGAAGCCTAGTCACCTCAGGCTTCCCCGACCCGGTTAAATGCAGGTAACAGGTGGATCTTGGGGAACCCTCGACATCCAGGGTCAGTGCTGCTCTTTCACCTGTTGTACGGAACGTGCAGCTGTGAAGTTGGTGCTGTTTGCGTGTGGGTGTGCACGCTCCTGGAGGAGTACCGGCTGGAGCAGGTGTGTGTTCCTTCTCCTTGGCTGTTAACAGCCGGTAAGAAAATGGCTTTTTATGTTGCCGTCTATCCGGTTACTTTACTGTGCTCACGGCAGTCCTGTGATTTGTCCTTATTTAAAGATTTATATTTTTTACAGTTGGAAAATGCCACACATCTTAGGTTTTAGCCCGTTGTTTCTCATCTGATCATTTGTCCTGAGCCTGGGCCCTTTGCCCTGTTCCCCGCTAGGCCGACGACCTCGGTGTTTGCTCCGTGGGGTCAGGTGCTTCCTGCCAGGTGGGTGGGGCCTGGCCGTGGGCTCTTGCTCTCGGGTGGTCTTTGCTGCTCCGCTTCCCCAGTTAGCCATCCTGCCTATAAAGTCATCTGGGCTCGGAACCTTCTAGCTGCTGCTGTCATTAAACTCCCAGTTCGCTTACTTTCTCTCCTCAGGGGAGGTGGTGCCTTTTCTGGACGTGTCTGGGGCTTCGGTCTGTCTGTGGTTTGATGGCTCGCTCCTTCTGACTTTTCTCTGTCACATCTCAGGCGCTCCAGGGGCTTAGCAGCAGCTTTTAATATTTTCCAAGCCTCTTTAGTAGTGAATCTTCAATTTTCATCTTTTTTCATCCTAGTCTTTGTTAAGTGCACTTCTGCAGAATGTTGATTTGCAGTCTTTTGGTTCATAGAGTTTTTATTTTTATTTTATTTTATTTTTGTAGGGCCACACCCACGGCACATGGAAGTTCCCAGGCGAGGGGTTGAGTCGGAGCTGTAGCTGCCCGCCTACACCACAGCCACAGCCACGCAGGATCCTTAAAGCCACTGAGCGAGGCCAGAGGTCAGACCCGCACCCTTAAGGCGACGCGTCAGGTTTGTTACCACTGAGCCGCCGTGAGAACTCCAGGTCAGAGTTTTTGAAGTGGCTGTTGAGTTCCGCTTAGCAAACACGCTTCACTGTCCTTGGTTCTAGCTCAGTCGTGTTTTTACTTCCAGTTCTGTGGCCTGTACGACAGCTTTGGTTGGAACGTGCGGTTCTGGAACAACCAAGTCTTTATCTGGTCGGTTCTGTGACCTTTTGTTCCATTGTTGTTGTGTTTTTGTGTGTGTGTTTCTGTCTTAGTTATTTCTGCTTCTATACATTTATCTTCTAGAAGTGTTAAAAATATTAACCCATTTAGAATTTTTGAGTGAGGTAGCATCTAATTTTTATTCCCTTCTGTGGGCGGCTGTTGTATCCTTTCCTCACTGTGACATCTGATTTAGTTCTTCATAATTTGCATGTCTTTGGGTATTTCGGAGGCAGCTCATCAGGGTTCTCCTAGAATGAGTACGTTTTTAAGGACTGGCGTTGCTAGCGGGGAGTGGCCCTTAGCCGCTGTGGAGAGCAGCTCAGTTTATCCTCACACATTGTGGTCAGACCCACAGAAGGGCGGCCAGGTTAGCCGTCCTGGGGCTGGAGATGCCATCGAAAGGATGAAGCTTTCTGAGCAGCTTTTTGGGATCGTTTTTGTACTTGAATGAAGCCCCTCAGTGGGTGTACAAATAGGCAGCAGCCTCAAGGGCGAGAGTTTTGAGGTCTCCCCTCAAGTATACCCCTAAGACTTTGGGAGTTGACGCGCTCGCTGGTTGTTGCTTTCTGTTTTCCTTTGAAGAGGGCCTCCCGGGAGTCTCTGCCGGGGCGCGCCTCCCTGTGGCTGCTTCGTGGACACAGCTCAGCTTGGCTCCCACGTGGCTGGCGTGGCAGGTGAGGGGTGCAGGCGCTGCCCGGCCTCGGTGCTCTGGGCCGCCGCAGGAGGCCCCGCAGGAACACTGGCGTCCACTGCTGGAGTCCCCTCGAGGCTCAGCGGTAACAGACCCAACGAGTATCCGTGGGGCCACAGGTTTGACCCCTGGCCTCGCCTCAGTGGGTTAAGGATCCTGCGTTGCCATGAGCTGGGGTGTAGGTTGCAGGTGCAGCTCAGATCTGGCGTGGTTGTGGCTGTGGTGCAGGCCGGCGGCTGCAGCTCCAGTTCAGCCCCCAGCCTGGGAACTTCCACATGCTGCAGGTTTGGCCCTAAAAAGACAAAAATAAATAAAAGCAAAATAATGCAAGAGTTCCTCGGCACACGTGTGCTTAGTCTGTAAAGTGTGGTTTTTAAAAAAACGTATTGAACAGATGTCAGTATCAGGAAGAAACTGGAATCACTCATCCCGAGCTCCCCAGCTCACGGCACCGCCGGGTCCTTGACCCACTGATTGAGGCCAGAGGTCGAACTGGAATCCTCACGGATGCCAGTTGGGTTCTTAACTTGCTGAGCCCCGACGGGAGCTTCCTCCTGAGACTCTCAGTGTGGGTGTAACTGTCTCTGGGAAAGCCGGGTTTGTGAACTCGGGACCCTGTGGAAATGCGTGTTCGTTCCCGGTTAGGACTCCAGTTACAGCCCCTCCTGGCCGCCGTAGGTCACCCTGAGGAGAGTCCTGCTTGAGACCCCGCATCCTGGGTGGGCCCCGGCAGGAAGGGCCTGGGAGGGAGGCTGAGGCCTTGGGTGGGGCTGGGGTCCCTCTGCCTTCCTGCGTCTCCGTCCCCTCGTGTTCTCAAGCCTCACGGCCATGCCTGACCCTGAGGCCAGGCCTTTGCTTCAGGAACCCCCTGAGCAGGGAGCTAAGCTCCCTCTGTAGCCCCCCCCCCCCCGCTGCCAGCTGACCCTGCGGGGCCCACAGATGCACTCGGGGGCGGGGGGGCAGGGCAGGAGCCTCTGGCAGGTCCAGGAGCCCAGCCCTCTGTGGTTAACACCAAGGACACTGTTTAAGCGGCGGTGCAGGTGGCAGGGCCTTCGGGCTGGGTTTGGTGCGCCCCTGCAGCTTAAGTTTAGGGAGGCTTGGGTGTCGGAGCTCCTTCCATGTCCCCCTTGGCCATACCCCCATCCGTGCCAGCTCCGCCGCCCACCTCCTTGCCAGAGCCTGGCCCCATCCTGGCGCGGCTCCCTTCTCGGCCCAGCTGATGCGCCATCCCCGAGTCACTGCCATGTTGAGAACCTCCTGGGAGCCTTGCAGGACATGACCTGTGCACAGCTGGGACCGCGCCAGGTCCCGCCCGTCCCCACCCCCGCGCACTCCTGTCTTTTCCCATCTCTGGCACTGCACGCGGGCTTTGCCTCGCCTCTGCTCCTGCGTGCCTTGCCACGTCCCCCAGCTGTTGGTCTGCGTGTTGGCAGGACAGGAGGTCAGTGGCCTGGCCATGTCCCAGGTCTGTGTTGCCCCAAGTCTGCCCCCAAGTGTTGGTGGGGACAAGACCACGTCATGGATGCCCGGCAGGTCCAAGCCCTCCACGCGAGTCCTCGGCTGGGCCGGCGGTGGGTTTCGGCTGCTGCGTCAAGGCGGGCGGTGTCAGCGCACCTGTCACGCACAAGGAGCGCAGAGCGCGGCAGCCCCAGCCAAGCCCTCTGGGGTGTACATATTTGGATGAAGCGATTCTGTTTTGACACGAGGCAGTTTGTTTTCCTTTGTGTGTCGTCAGTACTCCGTTTGGAGGGGAGCTGAGGCCTGTGAGGTGCTGTTGTGTAACAGCTGCTGGAACATTCCTCTCATAGCTCCTCCATGACTGCAGGGCTTGGGCGCAGGGAGAGAGCAGTTTGGTTTTCTGGTTTTATTTAGCTCAGGGCCACAGGCGGGATGTTTCCTGGTCTGGTCAGTTTCCCAAAAGCAAAGGATGCTTGAGGTGTGCCCACCGTGAACTCGAGTTGATTCCCACGTGTTACGGGCTCGTTCCTGCACAGGGAAAGGCTCTCAGAAATGCTTCCAAAAGCGAGTTCTGTCGGGGTCAGAGAATCGGCTGTGACTTGTTTCTGCCAGTGCTGCGGTGCACACAGCACGTGGAGTGAACAGTGGGTGGCCCGCTTCCTCCGGGGAGGAGGGTCTTGGTGACCGCAGGTGTGTGGCCGGGGCTGTAGGAAGAAGCGGGCAGTGTGACGGCTTTCAGGAAGGGTGGCGTTGGCTGTGGGGAGGGACAGCAGGGGCAGGCGTCCCTCGGAGGTTTCGCTTTAGCTCGCGGAGTTGAGGTTATCCCAGGGCGTTGAGACATGCTTGCTGACGGGTGGGTTGGTCGGGGGCGTGGGGGTGGCCTTCCCTTCTGAGCAGGGTGTCCCCCTGTCCTTTGAAGGTGCTGAACAGCTGTGGCCCCTCCTTTGGCTCGATGACGCTTCCAGAAGTGTTTTTGCCAAGACATTAACATTTTTTCTCAATTTTATTTTTTTGCTTTTTAGGGCTGTGCCTACGGCATGTGGAGGTAGGTTCCTAGGCTAGGGGTCTGATCGGAGCTGTAGCTGCTGGCCTACGCCACAGCCACAGCAGCGCGGGATCCAAGCCACGTCTGCGACCTACACCACAGCTCACGGCAACACTGGATCCTTACTCCACTGAGCGAGGCCAGGGATCGAACCTGCATCCTCATGGCTCCTAGTTGGGTTCATTACTGCTGAGTCGTGATGGGAAACTCCCCTGTATAATGTGGATTTTCAAAGTGGTTTTGTCCCTCCCAGGAAAACTTTTGTTTGTGTTGGTAGTTGGTCTTTCCTGGTTTTCGGTGGGTGAATTTAAAGGGAGGAAGGTGAAGCGGTTAATGAACCTGACTAGGAACCATGAGGACGCAGGTTCAATCCCTGGCCTCCCTCAGTGGGTTAAGGAGCCAGTGTTGCCGTGAGCTGTGGTGTAAGTTACAGATCTGGCATTGCCGAGGCTCTGGCGTGGGCCGGTGGCTGCAGCTCTGATTCGACCTCTAGCCTGGGAACCTCCATATACCGCTGGTGTGACCCTAAAAAAAAGGGCGGCGGGGCGGGGAGGAGGCAGGTGATGGGAGAGGCCTGATCAGCCCTTGCAAGATGCTGCTTCCTGGGTGGGTGGGCTGGATGCCTGGCCGTGCCTTGGCGTGCTGTCTGCTCAGGTGGGTGGTTCAGACTGAGCTCTCGGCGCAGCTGGTGACCTCCTCTGTCCCTTTCCTTGGTGTGACGTTGGCCCCGTCCTTGCCTCCCGTGTACCCACCTGGCGGCTGGTCCCCCTGACTCTGAGCCCCTGAAGCCCGCGACTACCAGGTGGCATCTGTGCCTCCTGCCGCAGGGTGACCTTCGTCACTGTCCATGGAGCAGTCGGGTTTAATTTGATCATGAGGTGCTTCTAATGAAAAGGTGTCTTTGACACTGAGAAGGGTGGGTTTGGTTTGAAGTGTCTGCTGGAGCCGTTTACAGGTGTTTTCTCCCTGCGCTCTGCTTCCGGTCTCCTAACAGCCTGCGATGGTTGTGGCTGATGGGGCAGGGCCTCTGCCCAGGTGCTGGGTTCACCTGCTGAGTCTCCCCAGAGGGCCCTGGGGAGCAGACTGGGTTTGTGTGCATCGCCAAGGCCCAGCCCTGCCGGGCTCCCTGGGCTGGGTTCGAGACGAGATGCCGGCGAGCAGCACAGCCCTTCTGGATGGCACCTGCAAGGAGCGGCTGGTCTGTGCTGGAGGCGGCCTCTGGCCCCCGGCCCCCGGCCCCCAGCCCTGTCCAGGCGCCGGCTTCAGAGGCCCGTGCTGCCTTCGATTTTAGGAGGTTAAGGAGGTTAAACGAGGTGGGTGTCCCCTGCCTTAACGTTGAGGGAGGGTCAAGCCGCTCTCGATCCAATGGGACTGGCCGTCTCTCAGAAGCTCCACAGTGCGGGGGGCAGGTGGGGTCTTGGCTGCGCCCCCTCAGCACGCCGATCCCAGCTCTTGGTGCCCGATGCTTCCTCCCCTCACTGGAACGTGCAGGTCCCTCCGAAGTTGTGTAAGTTGTGTGCTGGTCACCCGTGTTTGTTACGGAGCCCAAGCTGAGAACTGGTCTTCTGTCCGCGGGACCCGTTTCTGGAGCACAGCCTGGCTCCCCGGGCTCCTGCCGACGCATCCCCGGGCATTTGGTGCAGAGGCGAGCTGGGGTCTCTCTCTGAGGGGCCTGCACCCCAGGAAGCTCGGGGAGAGTGCAGGGCCCTGAGGGCTGGAGCCAGCATCTCTGCTGTGTCGTCCCAGGGTCCCTCCTCCTGAAAGGAGGACACCTCAGGGTGCTGTGACACCAGGATGGGACACGTCCTGCAGACGTGCTTTCACACGTGGCCGCACTTGAACCTCGTTGTTGGGTTTCATTCTCATGTTAAAGATGAGATCACACGAAGCTCAAAGAAGTGGAAGGACCCCTCTCCCCCACCAAGTGCACCTGCTGACCGTGGAGGCAGCGTGGGGTGGCGTGGCGGTGGCTCAGCGTGAGCTCCACGGTGGCCGTGGTCTGAGCTGTTGCCTGGCGGCACGTTGGTTCTGGGGAAGGTTTTTGTTCAGAGAACCGCCAGCCCTGGGGACACCCCCTCCACGCTTGTTGTCCCAGCCCCATCGCAGCCGTGGGTCACTGGGGGTGAGGGCTGCCCTGAGGGTGACAGTGGGCGCCTGTGGTCGGGAGCTGAGAGGAAAGAGGGGTTTCTGTCCAGAAGCGGGCACTGGCTGATCTGGTTTTAAAAGGGGCTATTGCTGAGCCTTGAGGCTGCTTATTCCA
Organism: Phacochoerus africanus; assembly: GCF_016906955.1. Classification (NCBI taxonomy): domain Eukaryota; kingdom Metazoa; phylum Chordata; class Mammalia; order Artiodactyla; family Suidae; genus Phacochoerus; species Phacochoerus africanus. Next base: position 1,346,856 of record NC_062559.1, on the reverse strand, counting down.
CCACCTGCCTGCCGGGCGGGCGCCATCTGCTCCAGGGAAGGGCGTCTGCCAGGGACAGGCTCTGTGGAGCCCGGCTGGTGCTCCTGGTGCCAGACACGACGGGGGGACCTCGGACACGTCGCTGTGTGATGGGTCCTGGAGGCCACGGGGTCTTGGACTCATCGCTGAGACTTGGGGTCCGAGCTGGGCAGCCACGCCCTCTTTTCTGCTGTCCCCAGCGTCTGGAGGCCGCAGCATCTGGCCCCTCGCCCACCTGTCCTGGCACTCCAGGCTGTGCCGGCGTCGTGCTGAGCGCGGGGTGTGGGCTGCTGATGTTCTGGCTCCTCTCACCCTGCAGGCAGAGCCCCCTCTGCTTTGGACCCACCTGCCCTTGAGGCCCAAGGGGGAGTCTCGAGGGCAGCAGTTCAGATCCTGGGTTGGGGACATGTGACGGCCATTTGGGGCCTTTACAGACCTCTGCACCTGTGTCCTGGGACAGGCCGTTCTCGGCCGCAGCGTTGCTGGAGCCCGTGCAGGTCCAGGTGTCGGCTGGGCCGCCTGCTCCTCTTGGCGCTGCTCCGCGCTCAGAGCTGTGGGCATGGTGGGCAGCGCGCTTCCAGACGCTCATGCTCCGTCCGCAGCGCGGGTCAGCCTGGGCAGCCGTGGGCTTCCCTGGCTGCCCTGCGGGAGCTGGGCCCCAGCAGGAGCCACGGGAGGTGGGCACGGAGGCGATGGGAGGTGATGGCCTGCAGTGGGGTGCTCCGAGACAGACTCCAGTGGCCGAATGTCACCTGCAGCTGGTGGCACTTCTGAGGATGGCGGCCTCCCTTTCTGAGAGCCCGCCAGCATCTGGTGTCGCTCTGAGTGCTGGGATGAGCGCCGGGGGCCTCCTTGCCGAAAATAACCTTGTTCGGATGAGGTTTTCCATGTCCACCTAACCTTCTTCTCTTTCCCAAATCCTTCCCCTGTCGGAGTTTGACGGGGAACCTTGTGGGGTCCGTGACACGGTGCTGCTGCTCCAGACCCCAGGCCTTTGGAGCTCGTGACATTGCCTGGGGCTGGGGCACAGAGGTCACAGCGTCCCCAGGATGACCCCGCGGGACAGCCGGGAGCCCAGCTGAGTGTCCCCTGCAGCTTCTCAAGGGTTCACCTTGGGGGCCAAGTGCCAGGGCCTGGCTCTCAATCCCTCTCTCTCTGGTCTGGGCTGTGGGGAGGGGGCTTCAGGGGGCAAGGTCTGCCGTTGGGGGGTGCTTAGGATTTGCCCGGAGGAGGGGGCACGGGGCTGCACTTGCTGGGAAGAGCCGGCCCAGGTCAGCATGAGATGCTCTGCCCTGGGTGGTGGCTCTGCTGCTCACAGGCGGGGGCGGTGCTGGCCGGCGGTCAGACCTCCTGCTGACACCAGGTTGTCCCCTCCATCACCTGGTAGCCTTAAACCTGAGTGTGTCCCAGGCTCGCATCTGGGGTTTGTTTTCAGAACAGAGAGCTGAACACCTTAGCGGCCGTTCCACCTTGTAAAGACTGCAGACACACACAGAGCTGAGGCTCTGAAGGCAGGGGTCAGGGTGGGGAGGCTTCCAAAGAGCTGATCTCCCAGGGTAGGCCCAGGGTGACAGCACGGCTGAGGGTGGCATGCTGGGGGACACGGGTCCTGTGGTGGCTTCCTTGCCCTGGGCGCTGGCACCGCTGAAGACCACCACACAGAAGAGCAGGGGACCTTGGTTGCACCTTGAGCGAGGCGACACTCCCAGTGGCTGCCCCAGCGGGGGAGGTAAGTCTCGTCTGTGGCTGTGGCCGCACACGCGGGACGGCTGCACGTGCCGCACGGGGATGGTGTCCTGAGCGGAGGTCGGGGAGCAGCCCCTCTTCGCTCGAGGGCTGGCGGCCGCCTGGGTTCTGAGTTGGCCTGAGGTGTGGGACTTGGGTTAAAGGTATGAGGTGGGCCAGCACCTGGGCCACGCGGCTTCCCTGATGGCTGGCGGGCTTGCGTCCGCCCTGGCCTCCCTTGTCCAGGTGTGGCCAGGCTGAGCTGGGGCTGCACAGTGCTGGGTGCCCGGGTGCCTGGGTGCCCGGCTGCGGCGTCGCCTCCTCCCACTTTCCGTGTCGAGTGCACACCGTGAGGGCGCGGAAGGGCTCCGTGTCTTGGGCTTGTGTTGTGCATGCCAGGCGTTAGACCTTGTGGCCCAGGGGTGGGCCGCCCCTCTCCGTGTACCTGCCTTCACGGTACCTGCCTCTGCAGATGCATTACCTGCGAGGACGCATGCAGTTGGCGCCTGACGGATGATTCCTCCTGGCAGCAGCCGTGGGGCCCGAGGCCTGGACGCCCCCCAGGCCCTGCTCAGTGGGCCGGGTGCTGGTGGTGGTTGGACTCAGGACTGGCGGTGGGGGGACTAAGGGGCATCCACCGTGGTCACAGCCAAGGCCTCATGCTGACCATCGGGTCCCCCTCGTGGCCGGGAGCCCTGCTCCACGGGGAGCAGCCTTCCTCCTCCGAGAGGTCGGCACAGAAGGCCATGCTCAGCTCAGCGGGCCCCAGGGCGCAGGGGGTGGGTGCCCGGCAGGTGGGGGCCTCGGGACAGACCCTCTCCTGGGAGTGGTGACGGAACTTGGAAAGCCTTTAAAATGCAGGCCCGGGTTCCTGGGAACCAGCTTTTCCGTGGGTGTTGGGGGCTGAGTGCTAGGCCTGTGAGTGGTGCCGTGTGCCGTCGGGGCTGGTGCGTGGGTTCCGAAGTCGTGCAGGTGCGGTGGGCGCGGCCCCGTCCCCTTCCTGGCACTGAGCCTGGCCCTCGGGTGCCGGCAAGTGCTATACACGCTGTACAGCTCTAGGGGGGGGCAGGTCTCCTGCAGGAACGGGCTGGTCTCAGTGGGGAGGCTGGGGAGGCCAGGACTGCGCCTGGCTGGACGCCGCCCCCGGAGCAGACAAGGCCCCCCCGGTGCTTCCACCTGGGCGCAGTCACTGCTCCCGGCACACGGGCAGTTTCCGGGCTGTGACTGGGCTTCTGGCAGAGCCTGTCCCTTTCTGCCACTGGTGTGACGTGAGCACAGCTCTTCAGAGGGTGAAGCTTGCCGTCATCCGGGAATGTTAGCACTTGTTTCTCGCTTTATTCCTCGTGTCCCCCTTGAAGTGCACAACTTGTTTTTCCGAAAGTCAGTAGAGAACAGACCAAGAGCAATGAGGGCCGTTCTTGGCTGCGCTTGGCGACAGACACAGAGCGGGTGGGGAGGTGGGGCTGCCAGCCGCCACCCTCTCGCAGCAGACTCACTTCTGCATTGGGGTGGGGGGGAGGTGACATCTCATGCAGGTGCCTTGAGCGCAGCTGCCCGGGCGCGCGCCCTTTCCTTCCGGGGTGGCGCCGTTGCGCTGACCCGGACGGTGGACTTGTCGCATGTGGTCCAGCAGGACGCCCTCAGCCCTGGGAGAGATCTTGAGCCTTTAGGACCTGCCGACCGACCCTGGGGCTGGACAAGGAGCGGCTGCTTCCACTCGGCTCCCTGCCACCCCCTGGTCTTCCCTCTGGGGTGAAGCTCCAGCCCCACTGGAGCAGGGGACGCGCCAGCCTGTCTTCCGCTGGGGTGCTGCGGCTACAGGGCTGACACGGAGGGGCAGGGGCCCCATGTCCTCCCGCCCGCAACTCACAGCCATCTCGTCCTGTGCTTTCAGGTGTGGCCGACGAGGACGCCTTCGAGGAAGAGTGCCGGCGACGGGGCCAGACCGCGCTGCCCGCCAGCACCAGCGCCCGCTTGCTGAGGCCGCAGAAGCCGGCCTCCCTGCCCAAGCACGCGTCCCACTACACGTGTGAGGACGAGGACGAGCCCAGCAGGCCCCGCGCCACCAGCACCTGGGAGCCCCCCTCCGTGTTCTCCGCAGGTGTGCACAGGGAGACCACCGCCCAGCCCTCCCCCGGCCAGGCCACTCGGCGCTCCCCACGCCAGGCCGCCCAGCCCTCCTGCCGCCAGGCCGCCCAGCCCTCCTGCCGCCAGGCCGCCCAGCCCTCCCGCCACCAGGCCACCGAGTCTCCTCCCCGCCAGGCCGCCCAGCCCTCCCGCCACCAGGCCACCGAGCCTCCTCCCCGCCAGGCTGCCCAGCCTCCCCGGGGCCAGAGGTCGCTCCTGTGCTGCTGTGTCCTGACCTGATGGGGAGGCCGGGCAGAACCCACCATTAAAGCGGGTGCCCAGTCTCCCACGATGGCATGTGGTGTGTTGTCTGGGGCAGAAGGTGACAGGTGTGGGGGTCCCGTCCCTGGCAGACGCACACCCTGCCACCTCAGTGTGCTCACGCCTGCCCAGGGTGCCGCTGTGCCGGGTGCCAGCCCAGCCTCCCGCAGGAGTGCACCCAGCTGCCCAGGCCCAGCTCCGCCCTTGCCAGCCTCGTGACTGGCGACCCCTTCGAGCCTAGACAGGTCTTTGAGGTGCGTCCTGCGTGGAGCACTCTGGCTCTGACGGGGGTGGCTGAGTCTTGAGGCCACACCGTGTCGATGTTGGCGGAGCCCTCTGTCCGATCGCAGCCCTGCAGCGGCCCTGCGGCTTACGTGGTTAGATGCTGACCCTGGTTCCCGCATCAGTGACGTATCTGCGTGTGCGGGGAGACTGCTTCCGTGGCCCTGGGACAGAGCGGCGTGGTCTGAGTGGGAGCTGCCAGGTGGGGCCTGTCCCTTCCCTCTCTGGCACTGCCTGCGGGAGCCCAGCCCTGGCAAGCCCCCCCCGGCCTTTCCGCGTGGAGCAGAGAGAGGCCTGCATTCGTCTTGGGGAGGGCGGGGGTCTGGGCCTCGAGCCGCGGGCAGAGCCCAGTGGGGCTGCGTAGAGCTGGCCGCTGGCGCAGGAGCGCTGTCGGCAGAGGCAGGTGGGCTTTTCCGGGGTGACTGAGTGGGAAGGAGGCGCTGGGAGGGGCTGTGTAGCTTCAGAAAAAAAAGACCTTCCACATCTGGGCATGCAGACGTTTGTCCCGGGTGGACCGTCTTGGCGTGGGCTTGGCAGGGGGCAGGGGTGAAGGTCTAGTGCCCTCGAACAGGTACGGTTTGCACAGGGATTGAGCGGGCTGTGTCCTTTGGAAGGTACACGGTTCCCAGGAGTAAGGCTGTGGGCCCAGCCTGCCCGGAGGCATCTCGGTCCTGCAGGAGGTGGACCTGGGCTTGCCCTGGGGCCGCAGCGAGGCCCTTGCTTCTCTGCCCAGAGGTCAGGCCCGGGGAGGGAGGGAGAACGGCCCCTGCCAAGGAGCAAGGGGACGTGGGAATTGGGAAATAGACAGAAGTGATGCTCTGAAGTCCTGTTCTTCTCTCGGCTCTTCTGTCGGGTCCCTCCCACCCCAGCCCGAACCCTCATCAGCACGAGGGGCCGGCTTGCGTTTTGCTGGGTCTTTTGCCCTGCTCGTCCCGTGGGGCCGGGGCACGCCCAGTGGGTTCTGCGTGCGGTCACGTCGCCCCACGTTTGTTGTTCTTTCTTTCCCATCGTTTCGAGGCCTTCAAAAGAGCATCCACACACACACACACACACACACACACACACACACACACACACACACACACACACACACACACACACACACACACACACACACACACACACACACAAAAGCATCCGCGTGAAGCTGGCCAAGAACCAGACACGGTTTTTATCAGACCCTACATTGAGCTTGTCTGAATTGGCAGAGCTGCTTGGAAGGGAGGTTGGAGAACCTGCGAAAAGGTCTCTGTCCCGGGGCAGCGCTGGGCAGTGCCCTCCAGCCGGCGGCCTGGCCTCTGGTCTCCTTTCTGCAGAGACCGTGGCTTGGGGCATGTGGGCTGCAGAGGGGCCTGGCAGTTCTGGGCAGCTGAGATTTCAGGCTGAAAACAAGCTCTCTTGAGACGCACTCAGTCCTGAAAACATGGGCTGTGTTGCTCCGGGTAGGCCCTCCTGCATTGGTGGCAGGACCCGTGTGATTCAGGGTCGGGATGCGGCCGAAGGGGCCGTGGTGAGTCCGCGGAGGGGATGGAGGGGAGGGCAGGGGCCGGGGTCCGAGGTCAGTGCAGACGGCACGGTCTCTCATTGGCCGGCAGGTTGGTGGGGGGAGCTGTCACTCCCCACTTGGTCACCGCTGTCCAATGACCAGCCTCCTGTCCCTCCCCGCCCCCCCCGGGAGCCGGGAATCTGAGTAAAACGTCGAAGAAGCCCTGGTGTCTTTCACGTGTGGCTTCCATGCACCCTCTGGGTCCCCGGAGGGCGTGTCGGAAGTTGCGAGAGAGGAGAACGAACACTTGGCGTGGAAAGGGAGCTCATGGCCGCGAGAATAGCGTTGATCCTTTGATTTGGGTATTTTTTGATCTGACGTGGCCTGTGTGAGCGCAGCCTGGCTTCGATCCTCTCTTTGGGTTTCTGCTGCTGTTGGGCTCTGACAGCTCTGCCCAGGGATTAAATTGGCATGGGATTAACTTCTCTCAAGAGCTCGGCTCTCTTGAAAAAGCACTGTCCGTCGTGGCCCAGCCGAAACAAATCTGACTTGTATCCATGAGGACGTGGGTTCGATCCCTGGCCTCGCTCAGCGGGTTAAGGATCCGGCATTGCCCTGAGCTGCAGTGTAGGTCGCAGATACAGCTTGGATCCCGTGTTGCTGTGGCTGTGGTGTAGGCTGCAGTTTCAGTTCGACCCCTAGCCTGGGAACCCCCATATGTTGGGGGTGCGGCCCTAAAAAGACCGAAAGAGAAAAAAGGAAAAAAAGGCACTTCCCTGTGAGAGGCCTTGTAGAAAACAGGCTGCTGTGAGAGCTCCTTGTGCCCCAGCCTGGGCACGGGGACGGGGGTCTGCTGAGCCAGGGGTCCTGACTGAGGTCCCGAGGGCAGTGCGGGAGCAGCACCTCCGGTGTCACGGGATCCGTTTTCTTCCTGTCGGAAGCTCAGGTGGCAGCAGGGCAGCCTCGCCTGTCGGCTCTGAGCTGCTGCGCTGTGTGCTGCCGTGGCCGTGCCTACTGTGGCTGTGTGCCCCGTGTGCCCTGAACCGACAGCACTCGCTGCTCCCAGGCTCTTTGGACCCCGAGCCCCACGGGCCGCCCTCCCCAGTGGGCACGCATGGTCTCCGCAGCCGGGCCTTGGTTAAGGGCTGTTTGGTGAAGGTGAGGTTGTGAGCCTGCTGCCCAGTGGGCGGGGGCAGGTCAGTCCTGGGTGTGTTCTGACACGTGTGGCTGGAACCAGGCTGGTGAGGGGTCGGGTGGGGACGGGCTGGGGTCCTGTGCTCCTCCTCCGCCTGTGCCTGATGCTCCGGTCCCCTCGTTCGAGGCCGTTGTAGTGGTGCATTTCATTGGGGGTGGGGGGGCGCCTGTTGGAATCAGGGACAGAGGTTTTCAAGAAGCTTCCCAGCCGGAGAGCTGGCCCTTGAGCTCAGGGACACTATGTTGCTTCAGTTCCAGAACTTGCCTGTAGAGAAGGGAGGCCTCCCTGGGCTGCAGCTCTTTCTAAAGGAAGGAGCGGCCTGGTGCCTGGTGTCTGGTGGGCGGCACCTGCCTGGTGGGACATGAGCTTCCCCTGGATCGGGTGGGTGCCAGCTCTGTGCCCTGGAGCCCTGCTGTGGGTGCCAGGATTCCCAGCATGGTATCCAAAGTTGGTTCTCTGTGCCCTTCGTACAGTGACCAGTGCCCAGCCGCAGAAATGGCATTTTTAATGAGGAATTCGCGGCGTGCCCAGGTACTGAGTGGGTTAAGGAGCTGGTGGTGTCACCGCATCTGCTTGGGTCGCTGCGGGGGCACAGGTTCGATCTCTGGCCCGGGAACTTCTGTGGGCCGTGAGCACAGCCACCCTCCCGGCCAGTAAATTAAATAAGTAAGTGTTTGAGGAGCTGGGTCCCTGGCCCCGCGGTGCCATGACGGCAGGTGGCCTCTCGGGAGGGGCTGGAACTGGGCAGATGGAGCCCCAGCTTCCCCGTGTCCCCAGGGGTCCCTCCTGGGTCAGGTGTTAGGATTTCGCTACCAGAGAAAGGGTTGTGGGGCCCAAGTGGGAGGCACAGGGGTGCCAGGCCTGCCATGCCTTGGGGCCCCGGGAGGCACTGCTTTGGGCATTGTGATGGAGATTAAGGGTGGCAGTGGGTAGAGTGACTCCTGGATGGAGCAGCCTGGTCACAGGGCTGCGGGGACGCGGGAGGCCTGTGGTGGGTGTTGGGGTCGGGGGCTTCCTTCCTTCCGGCTCGTGGAACAGAGGGCTGAGTCTCTGGGCAGCCTCGGGGCTCTCCCCTCCTGTGTGAGTGGCCTCCAGGCCCCTGTCCTGTGTGGGGGCACTTTGTTGGGGCCACTTTGGTGAGCACGTGGCCTGGCTGGCTTGGCGTTGGTGGTGTGGGCCGTGTGGCGGGGGTGGGGGGGGGGAGGCAGGCAGACACGGGGCCACCGAGCCCACGGGACAGGTCAGGGCGGGGTGGAACCCAGAGCCCTGGAGGCTGTCCTGCCGCACAGCTGTGGCCCCCTACGGCCGGGGATGGTGGGGAGCTGGCGGCCGCTGTGGCCTGACACGCTCTTTGGGTGGCGAGAAGGTTTCACGGCAAAGTTGTAGCCAGTCCGTGGTCTCGTGGGGCTTCCGACGCGGAGCAGGTGGAGAAGGGACCCGGCCCTGGCCCTCACATGGGCTGTTTCTTTGCGGGGGGGGGGGGGGGGGTTCGAGATGCGTCTGCCTCTGGTGGGGCCGCAGCTGCTGCTCTGCAGTGGTTCACACGCCTGTTTCCTTAGGATTCAAAGAAGGTGGCAAGAGGAAGAAGCAGAAGCAGCGAGAGGAGTCGAAGAAGAAGAAGTCGACCAAGGGCCGCCCCTAGACGGGTGCGGAGCCGCGGGCGCCCGGGCACACGCCGTAGCCAGCGCACCTGCTCCCCGCCGCCCGAGCCCGCAGCTGCTCACGGCCCGCGCAGACCGGTCAGGCCGCGGGCGTGGCGGGCCGCGGGGAAAGCCGCCCCGGCCCTGCTCCCCGGCCCTGCCCCCTCCTCCCGCTCCCCCCTGCCCCCTGTGCCCTCGCGACGTCGCTTTGGTGGCCGTGTAGACGTGAGTGCGCACTGCCCTTGGCTGCCAGGTGCTTGCATCTAGAATCCAGGTAGCACAGGTGACCTCCTCTGCGGTGACGTGGCCGCGCAAGGGGGGCCCGGGTGAGCTGCTCCGGGTGTGAGGTCCCGCCCGGGTCTGTGCTTTCAGCTCCGATCCTCTTCCTGGGGCCCGAAGCTGCAAGTAGCCCCTCTTTGCTCAGATCCGTCATTATCCTTTTGGGTGTGGACGCAGGCGTTGCCAGGTTTGACCAGCAGCATCCCCTCCAGCTCTTGGTTTAGGGGGATGCTGGGGGAGGAGCCGAGCGCCCCCCACAGGAAGCCAGGTGCTGGGCGCACCGCTGAGCCAAGCAGGGAGCTGTTGGCCTCGGCTCCCGGGAGAGGCCCGTGCCTGGCTGCCCCTCCACGGGTTCGATGCCCCAGCTCCGTGCTGCAGGCGGCTGCTGGCTGCTCTCGAGGTCCCCAGCCTGAGCACCTGCCCCTGTGGCCTTTCCCCGTGACCTCAGTCCCACAGGACAAGAGCTGCCCTGGGACCCGGGCATTTGGGGCGCAGTCCTTGTGACAGCGCTGCGGGCGTGGAAGCCAGAAGCGAGGGTGACGCGCGTGATTTTAAGCCAATTGTTGCAGCTGCTCGTGAGCTGGTTGTAGTGGGAGGTGGTGTGGACTTGGACTTGGGTGAGGAGCCGACGGGGTTTAATGCTTATTGTGGAAAACGCAGCCATGAAAGCATAACGGATTTTAAGTGCTACCCACGTAAATAAAGTGTCAGCGTTACCATTGACTCACACTCCCCGGCCATCATTTATTAGGTAGTTATTAGCAGTTAAAAAGGGAAGCGGGCCTGTCATTGCCATCCTAAGAGAGAAAGGGACGTTTGGGGGGCAAAGGCTAGGTTCTGAGAGAATCACTCTAGGGTCAAAAAGGGGCTGCAGGCATAAATTCCCACGGACGTGGGTGGTGGGAAACCAACAAACAGCCTGTGCTGACAGTGGGGGCAGAGGGACGAGAGAGAGGATCCAGCCAAGACGGAGGTGCAGGGGCCTGGGGAGGGGGACTCCACCTCAGAGGACGCCCTGCCACGAGGCTTCCTCTCAGCTGCCACACCCCACAATGTCGCTGCTCTTGGGCCCAGGGAGGGAGGTGGGCCCAGGTGAGCAGGTGTCACATCCTCGAGGCTGGCCACTCAGGGCAGGACAGGGTCCAGGCGATGGTGTCAGAGCCCCCAGGGCCCCCACGTGTGTTCTCGTGACCCAGCCGAGCAGGTGCCCTGAATGAGCGGGGGCTCCCAAGGCCAGGCTCACAGGTAGGTCCCGCTTCTCAGGGGTGGGAGCGGCTCATGGGCGGGTCTGCCCCTCACTGCCTCTGCTGCAGAGCCTGCTCCCCAGGCCGGGGCCCCCACCAAGACTGTGGAGCAGAGCTGAGGGACCTGGTGGCTCTGGGGGCCGAGTGGGCAATGCGGCTGGTGGAGAAGGAAGCCGAGGGGGTGGCCCGGCCTCCAGCTGCCCTGTTCCCAGGAGGCCCTGCGGGGACAGCTCGTGGGACCCTGCGTGACGAGGGCCAGGGCTGCAGGGCCCCTGAAGTGAACACTTGGAAGTGCTGCCTTTGAAGCGCTCTGCTTCCAGGTGGCCCTGTCCCCGGAGGCGTGGCCACATCAGAACCAGGAAAGTGACCCGGACCGCACCCGGACCCTTCCGCCTGTGGGCAGCCTTGACACGGAGGCCTCACAACATTGTTGACCACACCCGGCTGTGGATGCAGTTTGACTTTGAAGGTCACTTGGCTGGAGGGGCCTGGGCTTCACCAGGCTGGGGGTCTAGTCCCAGTTCCTCCCCCCTCGCTGCTGCTCCTGGCCACCCCCATTGCTTCTGGGGGGCTTTCTGCACTGAGTGGGGGCCCTGGGGGCCTTGCCCAGCTGGGCGGCCCCTTCTGGCATCTCCTGTGGACCAGAGCAGATGAAGATCTCTGGGGCCGGGCCCAGAGGGTAACCAGGCTATGGCCCTGCCCCTGCCATGCTTCCCCCGGGCGTCCAGCCCCCAGCGCCGGGCAGCTCCAACCAAGGCGATGCCCACCTAGGCGCAAGCCCACCCTGTACCCACCCTGACCAGCATCCAAGGCCAGAGATGGTGCGGCCCCCCCTCCTCTTGGGGCTGCAGCCGCCTGTACCCTGAGCTGATGGGCACAGCCACCAGGGAAGCCCCGGGATGGTCCTCAGGGCGGGTGGCTGGGCGCTGGCGGACCGTCCTTCTGCCCTTGTGCCCCTGGGGACAAGCCTGGGTTCCTGGGGTTGAGCGTGTGCATCATGGGCGACTTCTGGGGCCTCCTTTGCCCGACGGCTTGCTCCAGGCTGCGGTCCCCTGCCTGGCCAGGCCGCTCACTGAAAAGCTCTGCTGTGCTGGCCTGGCTGGGGACCTGGTGCCAGGCCCCTGTGGCCCCAGCTGTCCAGGCGAGGAGGCTGAGTGTCCTCGGTCAGGCCGACTCCCATGAGGTCCCTGCCTGTGTCAGCCGGCCCAGAGCAGAGGGGTCCACGGCCCCCGCCCCCCAAGGGCTTGCCCGGAGGTCTTTCACCACCCAGAGGTTGGGGTGCTCCTGGGGACTCTCCCCAGCCCCCACCCAGGACCCATCCAAGGTCCCATTAAAGCCGGAGTGCCGGCCCCTCACCAGGCCAGCGGTGACTGAGCTGGGGCCCCCCGCGGAGACAGAGGGGCCTGGCTTGGGGACCGTCACCAGCCACCAACATCCAGCCCAATGTCTCGCAGGGAGGCTGCAAAATACGTGAATTTTGAGGAAATGAACAGCCAGGATTGCATTACTGAGTGACAGCTGCATTTGGGAGCTGCGGCCGTGTGGGCGACCCTGAGGGGTGGCGGGGTGGGCAGCGGGGCCAGGCCCCAGGTAGGTCCTGCCCCGTGGGTTGGAGGGGGAACCCAACCTGCCTCTGGAGCAGCGACCTCTGGGGAGGCAGGGGACCCCTTACCGCCTAGTCCCGAACCGCGCCGTGAGCTGCTTCAAATTTGAGTTTTTATTTTAAATTTCTTTTTTAGTGTTTGTATTTGTAGGGTCTCCCCCATGACACAGGGAGCTTCCCAGGCTAGGGCTCGAATCGGAGCTGCAGCCGCCGGCCTACGCCACAGCCACAGTCACAGCCACGCAGGATCCCAGCCACATCTGCCACCTACACCGCAGCTTGCGGAACCACCGGATCCTTAACCCACTGAGTGAGGCCAGGGGTCAGAGACCTGGAGCAGTCCTCATGGATGCTAGTCGGGTTTGTTACTGCTGGGCCACGACGGAAACGCCTCGAAGTGTACTTTCTCAGTCCTGGCGAGGCGCACATACAATCTGGTGCCTTATTTTGCATCGCGCAGCTCAGGGCTTCGGGCACGCTGAGCTTGTTAAGGTGCAGTCACCAGCGTCGTGTCTAGAACATGCTTGTCTTCCCAGACAAGCCCTGTCCCTGCTAAGTGCGACCCTGTGTCCTCGGGCCGGCAGGCTGGGCAGGGAGGGCGTCCTGGGCAGCAGGGTGGCTCCGGGTGGCTGTGGGACACCAGCCCTGGGCTCCTGCTTGGGCCTCCACCCTGCCCCCTCCAGCTTCCACAGGCCCGCTTGTCACCAACCCTCCTGAGAGGCCACCTGGGTTTTCTAATCACTCTCACCTGAGCCTGGGTCACCCCCCCCCCCACCGCATCCACATGATTCGCAGCTGAGTCTGCCTGGGGTGGGGGTGACAGGCCCTGGGGTGACAGTTGGGGTGACAGCTTGGTCCATGGTCAGGGTTCCTGCCTGGGGCCTGGGCCCCCAGCCCAACTCAGGACCCGCTTTTGACAGAAGCCGTGAACCCACGGCTGGTCACCCGGGCTAAGCCGCTGTCTCGGATCCCACCGCGGAGTGGGTGCCCAGCTGCTCGGGTTGCTCTCACCGTCGTGACTGCTTCCAGAAACCGGCTGGAGCATTTCCTCAGGGTTCCCAGCCTCGTCCCCAGGAAGCTGCAAAGTCATCCCACAAGCGGGTCCGGCTGCTCGGACCCGAGCCCTGAGGCAGCCACGGGTTGATGGTGAGGCCCTGTTCCCCCGAGAGCCGGTGTGTCTGGAGTGGCTGCTGTGGCCGGCAGACGCTGGGGGCGAGGTCGGTTCTGCCAGAGGCACTGACGCAGGCGCTGTGGCTGTGGCCCCGGGACCTGCCGTCCCTGTGATCGGGCAGCGTGGCCCCCACACTGGGCAGTCAATGCGACTCATCAAGCCTCGACGTGCCAGGCAAACTCTTGTCTCTGGGCTTTTCTAGGTTTGGATTGATGAACAGCGTGCATTCTTTAGGGAACACAGAGAATTCAGTTTTTGCGGCATGAAAATGATCACTTCTCTGGCCGAGTAGCCATTTACATGGTGACAGGTGGCCCCGGATGACCCAGGACGGTGATTGACTCTTCCTGTTCCTGAGAAAGTGAACTTCCTGTGTGGGTCCGGCCGGTCTGGGTCTGGAGGGAGGGCCGGGGCTCATCCTGGCTTCCTGGCCTGGGGCCTGGTTCTGGAAGGTCTTCCTGCATGATGGGGGCCCCGATGGCAGAGGCCTGGGCTGGGCACCCCGTCGCCTGTCCACATGGTGAGCAGGCTGCACGCCAGGCAGCAGGTCCCCCCTGTGCTGCAGACCCTCCGACGGCACTGGTTGCTCGAGCTTCCCGGCGGGAGCGTGAACACCCCAGAGTTGGGCTGCTGCCATGCAGGACGACCGCAGGGAATATTCCCAGGATGCTGGCTTCAGCGTCTGCCCTGTGGGAAGAAGCAGCGCCTCCTCCTGGCGGGCCCGGGGTCCTGGAGGCCTCCAGTGGCCTGGGAGGCCCAGCTCCTGAGACCCTGTGGTGTCACCCCCTCCTCCACCCGGGTGACACCCGGATATGTGGCCTGGGCTTCCACCCAGCCTGGCGCGGGCCAGGGACCTCACACACCAGTCGCCACGGGGCCGAGCTTTCTCAATTCTGCTCAGCTTGTCTTTTTTTTTTGAACTCGGTAGGGTGGAGATTTTCATACAGAAGTGCAGCTAGCGCTGACAGTTGTGTGTGGGTGTGGAATGCGCAGACCATTTTAAAGTAAATCGCACACTCTGTTCCTAAACACGTCATGTGCGCCTCCCAAAATACCGCTCTTCCCGCCGTCTCAATACCAGTGTCCCACCTCCGAAAATTAAGCCATCCCCCAGTGCCCCCTAACTCGCGGTCATCATCAAAACGAGTTTTAGAGTGTTTTTATTTTATTTATTTTATTTTTTGTCTTTTTGCCATTTCTTTGGGCCGCTCCTGAGGCATATGGAGGTTCCCAGGGCTAGGGGTCAAATCGGAGCTGTAGCCCCTGGCCTACGCCAGAGCCACAGCAACGCGGGATCCGAGCCGCGTCTGCGACCTACACCACAGCTCACACTTCGGAGTTCCCATCGTGGCACAGTGGTTCACGCATCCGTCTAGGAACCATGAGGGTGCGGGTTTGATCCCTGGCCTCGCTCCATGGGTGAAGGATCCGGCGTTGCCGTGAGCTGTGGTGTAGGCTGGTGGCTATGACTCCGATTCGACTCCTAGCCTGGGAACCTCCATATGCTGCAGAAGCAGCCCAAGAAATGGCAAAAAGACCACAAAACAAAACAAAAAAACCCCCCACGCTGCACTCGAGAGTGCACCCTTTGGTGGTTATGTCACCCGTTCTGCCTCCTCAGCTTGTGTGGTGAACCGTGGACTCGCACGGTCCCTGCGTGGACACCGAGCAAGACACCTGCCGCTCAGTCTGGTCCAGACCCGGACGCCGTCTCCTTTGGCCTCTGAGTGCGGGCCACACCATTCCCCTGCCTTCTCGGCTGCAATTCCATGAAGGCAGGTTTTCCCGAGTCCACTGGGTACATTTTGTTCAGAAAAACCCCAACGCTGCTGCCCCTTTCCCCCTGTTTGCCGTTCTCAGATGATGTTTATTCTCGGGCATCCTCCAAGGACACCCGAGGTGACCAGTTCCTTTCTCTGGTAGTCCTGTCACGAGCTTTCCGAGTTTAAGGACTTTTCTGCCCTTCGAAGCCGCATTCCAGGGCACCCGGGGTGTGGGGGGCTAGGCCTCGTGTGTGTGGGTGTGAGACAGAGCCAGAGACCCAGTGGGAGGCTGGGCCCTTGCCAGGCTCGCTGGGGGCCCAGCTGTACCAGCTGCAGAGGGGCCAGAGTGCTGTCCAGAGGGTGAGTCCCCCCCCACCCCGGTCCTGCTCTCAGGCCCCCGCTGGGGTCTCAGACTGCGGGAGGCGATCCTCCAGGGGCACCTGCTGGCCTGGATGGAGGACTTTGCGGGTGGAGGTGGGCGGGTGGTCCAGGCCAGGAGAACTCGAGGGAGGGCTGGCGGGGGCTGGAGCCAGCTTCTAGGACAACCAGAGTTAAGGCTTGGTGCTGGATCCAGCAGAGTGGCCTGGACACCAAAGGCCAGAGGAGAGGGGGCCGGGCTGCCTTCCTGTCCCTCCTGCTGAGCGGGCAACAGCGGAGGGGCCTGCCCTGGGCACCACGTCGGTCCACAGTGGGCAGTGCAGGCTCCTCCATGAGAGGCCCTCCCAAGGTCACAGCCGGTGCCTTGAGCTCAGGCCTGGGTTTGGACCCAGGTCGGGGTGGGGA
Source organism: Phacochoerus africanus (assembly GCF_016906955.1). Lineage (NCBI taxonomy): Eukaryota > Metazoa > Chordata > Mammalia > Artiodactyla > Suidae > Phacochoerus > Phacochoerus africanus. The sequence continues at coordinate 1,331,279 of NC_062559.1, read as the reverse complement.
GCCTGAGGGCGACTTCCCGGGAATCTGCCCGCTCTCGCAGGAAGTGGCTGCTGCTGCAGGACTGGTGACATCTGTGTCTTCTGGCAGCCTTGGGGGGTCACCTGTCACCTGGCAGGTCACCTTTGGCTCCAGGTGTGGGTCTGGCCCCTGGTTAGGTTCCCCTCTCCTTGGCTCTCATCCCCTGGACCTGGTTTTGTGAAGCAGCCAGTTAGCGGCCTTGAGAGGCGCCCTCTCCCCACACCCGCTGTCTTGTCCACCCTTGGGCAGTGCCAGGCAGGCCCGGCAGACGCCTGCTCAGGGGAGGGGGTGGAAGGAGAACTGGGAGCAGGAGGCGCTAAGGCCCAGGCAGGCAGAGCAGTGCCGGCTGCAGGACCAGTCAGGCCACGAGCCTCTGCTGCCCACCCCAGACCCCATGGCCTCTGCAGGGCTCAATGGTGGCCCCGGAAAGACGCCCATAACCCAGCCCAGCTCTTTGCAGACACCATCTAGCTAAGGACCTGGTTGTGAGGACTAGGGAGCCCCCCCTACAGGGATAGGTGTCCTGTGAGAGGACAGGGGACACCTGAGGCTCAGACACATGTGTGAGGAGCCTGGCCGGAGCCTGGGGCCGCAGCCACCATGGCCAAGGTCACGCTCTGGCCTCCATCCGTCCATCCATCCATCACCTGGCCTGCAGGCCCTGCTCTCGGAGATTCGGGTTAGAATGTGGGTCTGTGTGAGACTTCAGCATCTCAACGTTCAAAACCCCACATCAAATATTCCCTGAAAATTCCCACATGTCTATGTAACTCAGAGGGGATTTTTCTGTGTCAAAGTCTTCACTTAGGAAAGCCCCCCTGTTGAGTGTCTCTTTTGGTGCAATATTCTCTGTGGCCACAGGAGGGCGCTTCCATAAAGGAAAACAGGACTGGGCGGCAGCCCCAGCTAGCACACGCCTGCACACGCCTGCACAATGCACACGCGCTCACGCACATGCACACCTGCACACACGCGCGCACGCGCGCACAACTGCACACGCCTGTACACACACGCACACCTGGTAGAATAAATCAGCCTTAAATCAAGGCTAAAATGAGTTGAAAGGCGAGGAGACAGGAGCGGTTACACCACCGCTGCGTAAAATACAGGAGCAGGGAGTTTTTCTTGCTCAACGTTTACCATCTCGTCGCATAATGTTATACGTAAGACATCAAAGGATTCACAGGAACCACAACTTTCAAAGACAAAGTTCCAGGTTTTTCCCTACGCTCGCACGCTGAGAACATTTCCCGGTCTTGTGCTCAAATAACATCTGACACACGGTCGTTTGTAGTTTCCTGGGCTAATAGAGAAAAATAAAATCTGTTGTTCTATCTCTAGCACTTTCTAGCTAAAATAATCCCATCCCGCCGACCCCTGCTCTGGCCCACCAGGAGGAGGCGAGAGGGCGGAAAGGCAAGGCTGCCCAAGCAGGTGACTGTGACCAACAGCTGCCTGGGGCCAATCGCGTGATGATGAGCTGTTGCACCAGCTACTTGGGCTAATCACGTGCCCGAGAGCCGAAGATCACTTGACCTTGGGGACCCCCCCCCAACACACCCCCGTCGAATCGGAGCTGTAGCCGCCAGCCTACACCACAGCCAGATCCGAGCTGCATCTGCGACCTACACCACAGCTCACGGCAACACCAGATCCTTAACCCACTGAGTGAGGCCAGGGATTGAACCCGCAATCTCATGGTTCCTAGTCGGATTCGTTAACCACTGCGCCTCGATGGGAACTCCCAGGGTGCGGTTAACTCCCTAAGAACTAGTGGCGTCTTCCCTTCCCCTTGGGTTCGTTCTCACCTAAGCGCCTGGTGGGTCTCACTCCTGACACTTTGCAACATCAGAAGGTGACATCGTGTCCCCCGCTGTCCTGTTCTCCTACGGGATTGTCATTGAGACCAAGGTGAAAAGCTTCAGCTGATGAAAGACTACAACCAAGGGGAAGAAAGCCAAGGCCAGGCCCAGCGCGGCCCCAGTCCTGTAACTCCCGCGGGAAGGGAGTCCTCCTGTCCCCTTCATGACTGTCAGGGAGGGCTTTGCTCCTTCCTCAAGGCAAAACCCCTCACCCAAATTCAGACTCGAGAACAGCCTCGGGTCACCAGCCAGTCCAGGAAAGGACATCCTTCTCCCTGAGGCTGGCTTCCGATCGATTTATGTGACTCTTGGCAAACTTAAGTCTTAAGCTTAAAGGGTGTATTTTTTTTTTTTTGGTCTTTTTTCTTTTTTGTCTTTTTAGGGCCGCTCCCACGGCATATGGAGGTTCCCAGGCTAGGGGTCGAATCAGAGCTGTAGCCGCCGGCCTACACCCACAGCCAGGGCAACTCGGGATCTGAGCCACATCTGCCACTTATACCACAGTTCACGGCCATGCCAGATCCTTAACCCACTGAGCAAGGCCAGGGATCAAACCCACAAACTCATGGTTCCTAGTCGGATTTGTTGACCACTGTGCCATGACAGGAACTCCTAGGGGTGTGTTGTTTGAGTTGAAAGCACGATGTATGGTAGGACGTTTCAGGGGTCCTGGTCGTTGTAAAAACTCCACTTCCATTGGGGGCTGGGAGCCTTTCTCCACCCACACCCCCAGCTGAGCTTCCAGGCAGACGTTTAGGCTCCAAACCTATTGGTGGAAGGGAGGCGGTGCGCGTACACTGCGCCCGCTGTCCAGCCTTGGAGCTGGGACGCGCCAGCCTGGTGTCGAAGGAGCGCCACCTCCCCACCCTGCTGGGTGTCCTTACATCCACTTTCTCTGCATTTTCGGCTGCATTGACCAATACTTAGCTCGAAGTGCCAAGCTTCCGGGAGAATGTAAATATCAGCCAGACCTGCCAGCTACATGCATTTATTAAAGCCAGGCAGCCCATCCCATTTCAAGTTAAGAGGCTGCCTGTGGATTTCTGGAATTTTCGTTTTTACATCCCGTCTCTGCAGTTGACACATTTTTGCTGCGATATCTGTCATCAGACCTAACTAACAGCACCCACCTGGAGCTTGTCACTCGGCCGGCGAGTGAATTGCTTCACGGGTGTGTCACCCGTCGGCGGCTGTGCTGGGGATTGGCCAGACGTGACCTTGCAGTTTCACCAGCTCGGGCTGCATGTACCGCAGCCGGTTTCGAAAGACTTGGAATTAATTAGGGACTGTCTCAGATGGCACATCGTTAGAGGAAACTGTAAAACAGAAATTGGGGTCTTTGGCAAAAAGCAAGAATTCTATCAAACAAGAGCCTTAGGAGGAAATGGCCATTGCTCTGGAACACACATGCTTATTTATTACCACTGTTTTAGGGACAGGAATGAACAATCGAAAAGTTTGAACTTTGGCGTGAAGAGCGGTGTAGTACAGCTGCCACACGAAACCCTGGAATTTGAGGTCTCACACACGACGGAAGCCTGAGGGCATTCTCAGTCAAGACATGCTAGAGCTAAGGGTGCGTGTGTGTGTGCGTGTGTGTGTTTGTGTGTGTGCACACATGTGGTACCTGCAGTTGTTCTTTGCATTTTATTTATTTATTTTTTGGCTGCAGCGCGCAGTGGCTTGATGTGGGATCTCAGTTGCCAGACCCAGGACGGAACGCAAGCCTCAGCAGTGAAAGTGCCAAATCCTAACCACTGGGCCACCAGGGAACTCCCACTTTGCATCGCACAGCCACTTGCAGAGCATTCAGAATGATCGGTAACGAGGGAACCACTGAAGGCTGAAGTTAACAAATACGGGATCTTCTTTGGCATAAACTCCCGGGAGGTGACCTGGGGTGGCCCGCGGCAGGGATGGCGCCTGGACCCCGGCCGCCTCGCCTTTGTCGCCCGCCATCTGTGGCCACTAATGAGGACGACGCGTCCCAACAACTTCAGAAATTTCCCCAAGTGGAGAATCTTGTTTCCTTTCTAAATTTGCTTCTGATGACACAGAAGCCGCTTCTGTTTCCGTGTTACTCACATCGAACAAACTGTGACAAACACGTCTGGAGGGAGCGCCTGCGAATTTTTTCCCAGTTATTTTGTTGAAAACACTTCTTTTTCGGTGTGGGAGGCATGAGAAGGTATAAGCAGATGTTTCTGGAAAGGCACCTGCTGGTCTCGAAGCCCAAGCCTGGGGGGGTGAACAGCTGCAGGGGTGGGGGGGGGCGGGGGCGCGGCACCGGGGGGGCCGGAACCTCTTCTGGAAACGGGGCTGCTGCAAGGAGCCCTCCTCGCTGTCAGAGGGGGTCCCGTCTGGGGCCACGTGCAGACTTTGATGTGGAAACTGTGAAGCCCTGGTCACAGGCACGTTTGTCGTCAAGTCTGTCTGGTTGGCCCGAGCTCATTGCAGCCCCTGACCAGTGTGGCCCTGAGTGGGTAGTTATAGGGGAAATGTGCTGCCGACAGCACGCTGTTGTCACCTGGGATCCGGGGCCGTTGTGGCCACTGCTGGATGGCTGCTGGAGGCTCCTCTCTGAGACGACGTGGCCAGATCGGGCTGGCCCAGCTTTCTTCTGTGTCTCCCGTTGCACTGTCACCGGGGCGAGAGGCACGTGAACCTCCTGCCAGCCCCGAGGCCCCACGTGTCGTGCACATCCAGCCCAGGTCTGCGTGTCTCGCGAGCACACTCAGGGTCCTAGCACATTGCTCACCCAATGCAGCCACTCAGGAGGGGACGTGTTCACTGAAGATGCCCCAGGACCAGGCTTTGGGGTGGCGGGGGTGGGGGGGTGGCTTGGATTCTTGGTGAGAGTGTTTGATCCTGGGCACAACCAGGAGAACAGCAGGCGAGCCTGGAGGGTGGGGATGGGGTGGGGCTCAGGCACAGCCTTGGGTCCCCGAAGAGGGAGCCCTCACGTGTTCCATGGGCGACAGGGCCCCAACCCTCGTCCACAAGGGCCACGCTCATCTCCACAGCTGCTGGTGGCAAAGGGGGTTAGAGGACCCTGGAAGGGGCCCCGGGGGCAGTGACTGCAGGGCTGGCTGCTGGCTGGGCCTCTGGAGTCCGCTGGGTGGAACGGGTGGGAGACACCAGACAGGTGCCACCACCGGAGTCTGGTGGCCTCTGGCTGGCCTTGGAGTGGCTTCTGGCCCAGGGGTTTAAGAAACGTTCCACTGAAGAATGACACACAGGCTGGAGGTGCTTTCACTCGAGGGCATAAGAGTGAACTTCCATGCTGTCGTGCTCTGTGCATGCGGGTCGGAAAGAAGAGTTTTCCAGCAGAGCGGGTGGAAGGAAGGAAGAGATTATTGAGATAAGAGACCGTGTGGTCACGTCTGGTTTTATAGCCCAGGGAGAGGCGAGGTCTCGAGAGACACCTGCCGCCCTGCCCATGGGGGGGTGAAGTGGGGGTCTTACTGTACACTTGCTGGTTAGCTGGGGGCGTGAAAGGCCCTATAGGGCAGGGTGAGGAGTGGGCTGCATACCTTTCCTAGTGGGGGGGGGCAGGGAGGAGTTGGCCAGGCTGCTCCGGGTGGGGAGGGGGCCTGGCAGTGAGACGGGTGGGTCGGATCCTTCTTGCCTTGGCTGGAGCCTTTGTGTTCGGTCTCCTTGGAGGGGCCTTGAGGTCCCCCACACGCCGGCACCACCAGCACCCCAGTCACAGGCCGAGAGCACGCTGTCCCCTCTCTGGCCACCCCGCCCGGCTCCCGTGTGCCTGCTGTCCCCACGTGGATGCAGGCGTCCACTACGGCCTCCTGTTCCTTGTTTACATGGCCGTGTCCCCGTGCTGTGACATCTGCCCACGCCCTTCTGATATTTTATGTTTCTGGGCACCAGGCTGGTCTCCTTGCTCCTTCTGAAGCTCATGCTCATGCCCACACGTGTGTGCCCATCATGAGCACGGGGACAGGGGGGACACTGAGCCATCCGGTCCGCCGACTCTGCGAGGGACCCGCCCAGGCCGTTGTCCTGTGGCTGCAGGATGGGAGTCCCGCTTCCTCAAGGGCTGGGGCCCGTCTCTGCTGCATCTGCAGGGGCCCTTTGCCCAGCATCCAGCATGCCCACAATTCCCAGGGGCCAGCGCAGGAAGTCGAGGGCCTGGCGGGAGCAACGTGGGTGCCAGAGGAGGGGAGGGAGAGGTGAGTCGGGGAGGCGGGAGGCCAGGCCCGAGGATCTGGCCCCACACGACCACCGTCTTGGGGCTCCTGTTCCACGACCCAGGTGTGGCTGTCGCCAGCTGGTCGGGGGTGAGACCCCACCTGTCCAGGAGCCAATCTTTTTTGTTGTTGCTGTTGTCTTTTTAGGGCTGAATCCACAGCATATGGAGGTTCCCAGGCTAGAGGTCAAATCGGAGCTGTAGCTGCTGGCCTGCACCACAGCTCCCGGCAACGCCGGATCCTTAACCCACTGAGCAAGGCCAGGAATCGAACCTGCGTCCTCATGGATGCTAGTAAGGTTCGTTTCTGCTGTGCCATGCTGGGAACTCCTCAGGAGCCAGTCTTGAGATGGTTGTAGGCCAGAAGCAATTTCCTTCTGCCAGTTTGGACACTGGGACAAAGGAAACTGTGTCTCGACCTGGTCACCCGGGCCTGCCTGGTGGCTCCGTGCAGAGACCACTAGATGGGGCAGCTGGGACTCTGCAAATAAGCCCCCTACAAAGGGCAACTGGGAAACCACCACTGTGAGGCAGGACATGCTGGCAGACGTGGCGGGAGTGCCCCGGGCAGGGGACGTGGGTTGCTGAGCTGACACATTGGGAAGGAGACCCCCATGGGTTCAGGTGACTGTGGGGTGTGGAGACGGGAGCTGGAGGGTCAGCGGGGCCCGGGGACAGCCTTCACACCCTCTTGTGTGTCGAGGACACTCCAAGGAGCATAAACAGGAACAGAGCACCTGTGCTCAGGCGACACCAGCGAGCATGGCACTGGCACTGGGCAGGGACACTGCAGGCCTGCCTGTTCCTTCCCAGGAGGGCACGACCTCCTTCCCAGGAGGGGTCAGCGGTGCTCCTGGCCTGGAAGTTGCCCCTTTACCTCGGGGCACCACCCCCACGTGTGTGGGTGTGCAGATCAAGAGCTTGCAAACAGGGTCAGGGCTGGACGGGGACTGTCCTGAGGGCCACCTCAGAGCGCCAGAGAAAGGCGATCTGTTTGTCATTTTTTTTTGCACAGGCATTTTTTTTTTTTTTTTAAGGGCCATACCCGCAGCATATGGAGATTACCAGGCTAGGGGTCAAATCGGAGCTGTAGCCACTGACCTATGCCAGATCAAGCCACATGTGCAACCTATACCACAACTCACAGCAATGCCAGATCCTTAACCCCCTGAGCGAGGCCAGGGATTGAACCCGCAACTTCATGGCTCCCAGTCGGATTTGTTAACCACTGAACCACGACAGGAACTCCTGGAGGAAGGTGATCTGGTCCCTCGCACAGGCTCCAGGGCCCCAGGGTGGGCGTGTGGGGGAGAACCAGGGGCCTGGAGCCCACAGAGGACACGGCCCAGCTCAGCCAGCCCCTCCCTGCGTGGGTCCAGGGCAGTGGGTCACTTGAGCGCCTTGCCCCCTCATTGCACCTGTAGGGAAGGGGTTAAGGGGAAATGGGGTCTGGGGGGGGCCCTGATCCCGTGGGTCCGTGTCCTGAGACAAGAGATGCCGGCTTGTGCACAGAGGGGCAGCCCCATGGGGACACAGGGAGAGTGGCCGGCTATGCCCAGGAGAGACCTGGGGGTGGGGGCAGCCAGGCTGGAGACGGGGCCCTGGCACTCCAGCCGCTGGCCCGTGTTGGGTCCTTTGGCCTAGGGCCCCGGGCAGGTGCTGACCAGGAGGGACCGGCTCAAGCTTTGGCTCCGGGTGGTCCTTCCCGCTTCTGAAGCTGAGACCCCGGGCCTGGATGGAAGGAGAGAGTTGCACGTGGCTAGTCGTTAAAAAGATTCTTTTTAAAAGCTGATGCAGTTCAATAATTAACTTTCTCTATATCCTGCTCTTTCCTAAATGGAAAATGAGAGGCCAGCAGAAGCGTCAAAAAGAAAAAGCAAAAAGCAGCCACACCGAAACCTGTCCACTGAGTCCCTTTCAGGTTCCCCACTGGCTCCCGGCTCCAGTCCGGCCGGGCGTGCAGGTGTACGGGCTCTGCCCAAGCTGCTGCCCGCCTGGACCTTCTGCCTTCCTACCCAGACCTTGGCTCGCAGGGCTCCAGCCGGGTGGGCTGCTCAGGAAGCAGAGGAAGCGGACCGGCTGCCCCCAGGCGCTTGGGGCCCTGCTCCATGGCGAGAGACCCCTGCGCCTTCCCCCATGTCGGGGTCTGCACGGAGCCGGCCCGGAGCCGGGGGATTCGGTGTTTGGATGCTGGAGGCCGCAGGCTGTGTTCACGCAGCAGGTGAAAGCAGGCAGAATCTTGACGGCCACATGGTCCAACCTGGGACCACCTGGACCCACCCCATGTTCAGGGATCAGAAGACATAGTGATGGAGCTCCCGTCGTGGCGCAGTGGTTCACGAATCCGACTAGGAACCATGAGGTTGCAGGTTCGGTCCCTGGCCTTGCTCCGTGGGTTAAGGATCTTGTGTTGCCGTGAGCTGTGGTGTGGGTCGCAGATGCGGCTTGGATCCCGCGTTGCTGTGGCTGGGGTGTAGGCCGGGGGCTGCAGCTCCGATTCGACCCCTAGTCTGGGAACCTCCATATGCCGCGGGAAGCAGCTCAAGAAAAAAGGCACAATGACAAAAAACAAACAAACCAACAAAAAAATGAAGACGTAGCGGTGTTGCAGCAGCGAGTCCCCCACTGATCGGCAGACTCAGCGCAGTCCCTGGCCCCTGGTCACGGTGGGTCCAGACCTTGTACCCCCCACCCCGTACTCAGCCTTTCTGCTGAGGTCTCCTCAGTCTGGTTGGGGCCTGGGTTTGTTCCCACCCACGACTTGCTCCTCCTTTCGAGCAGGATGCTGTCCAGGGAGGTGAGAACTCCAGGGAGGTGAGTTCACTGGGGCCTGAGGCTTCCCAGTCTTGTGATGGGGGCACTGGGTCCTGCTGGTTCCTGCACTGTTGCCCCGTGCTGGCACATGCAGAAATCTCGCCGCTGCAGCTTGCGGTCTAGAGGCAGGAATGAGACGGTGGCTACGCTGGGTCCCTTAAACTTTCCTATGAATTTTTTTTTTTTTTGGTCTTTTTGCCTTTTCTAGGGCTGCTCCCGCGGCATATGGAGGTTCCCAGGCTAGGGGTCGAATCGGAGCTGTAGCCGCCGGCCTACGCCACAGCCACAGCAATGCAGGATCCGAGCCGCGTCTGCAACCTACACCACAGCTCACAGCAACGCCAGATCCTTAACCCACTGAGCGAGGCCAGGGATCAAACCCGCAACCTCATGGATCCTAGTCAGATACATTAACCACCGAGCCACAGCGGGAACTCCATCCTATGCATATTAAATCATCTTCTCGTTTTCTGCAACGCTATCAGCTGGGATTCTGAGAGGGGCTGCCCCGAACCTGTAGGTCGGTTTGGGGGACTCTCCACTGCAACACTGTTTTGCCTTCTGATCCCCCGTGAACATGGGGTGTTTTTCACGTACTTGGACCTTCTTTGGTTTCCTCCAACAGTGTTTCGTAGTTTCCAGAGTGTGCATTTTGCATTTTTTGGTTAAAAATAATGCAAAAGTACTTGGATAGCATCCAAGTACTTTATTTCTTGGATGCTATCGTGAATGGAATGGTTTTCTTAATTGCATTTTCACATCACTCATGGTGGTCGGACAGAAACACCACCGATTTCTGCAACTTGATCTTGTGTAACGTGACCTTGTGAAACGTGTTTCTTTTCTCGCTGCACGGCCTGGCTAGAACCGCTGCCGGGCAGAGAGCTCCGAGGTGGTGATGAAAGCCCACTTGTGTGGCTCATCCCGGTCTTAGGAGGGACACCTGCAGCCCTGCACCATCAGCTAGCGTCACCTGTGGGGTTTGGTTCATACCTTTTATCAAGTGGAGGGAGTTCCCTTCCATCCCTAGTTTTTTTTTTTTTTTTTCTTGAGCCTTTTTATCCTGAAAGGGTGTTGGACTCTGTCAAACGCTTTTTCGGGAGGCGAGATGGTCTCGCCATCTTGTGTTTTATTTTCTTCCTCTGCGGTGTCACAGTCGTTGATTTTTTCGGATGTTACACCCGTCCTGCACCCCGTGAGCCCCACAGGGTCGCGCGGGGCGAGTCCTTTTCTGGTTCGCTGGTGTTCTGTTGGGGACACTTGTGTCCAGCTTCAGAATAGACACGGGTTTGCCGTTTTGTTGTGACGTCTGTGTCTGATCGGGGCATCAGGGCCACCCTGGCTTTATAAAATGCTGCATCTTCGTAAAGGCCCCCTCCCGGGCTGTGAGGGGCTCTGGGGCTCTGCTGGGCTTGACTTGGAGTGCGCAGCCCCTTGACCCTCTCATCCTTTGTCACCAGCTTTCTGGCTCTGAGTTTCCATTTGCCAGTTACTCTCGTCACCTTGAAAAGCTTTTCAGAGCGCGTGTAGATGGAGCGATTAGAATGCTGGCTTTGGAGGCGCTACACTCCGCCTCGGGGCCAGTGACATGTTAATGAATGAATTAAGGAGCCCCTGTCACAGGCACCTCTTCTGCCAAGTCCAGGCTCTCAGACCTCTGTCCCCCCCCCGCAGCTGCTCGAGTCGTGTCCCGTGTCCCGTACAGAAAGTCCCTTTTTGGCCAGAGGCCTGATTCTCAGGCTGCTCATCACCAGCCATTCGTAAAGCCTCCCACATGGGATTGCGTTTGACCGGCACCGAGGCCTCTGCAAGATGCTTTAGAGGTGAGGTGGGGGGACCCCCGGGTTGCCCGCAGCTGCCCCCGTCTCGGTCTCCGTCCTCCGCGCATCCTGGCGGGGCTCTGCACTCTGGGATGGGGCAGGACCGCGTGCCTTAGAGGAAGGAGCACGGAGGCCAGGTCCCCTTACTTTTTTCATCAGAAACAGCACCATTTGCGGCTCTGTCTCTCACGGGCGCCCCTGAGTCCCTGCCTCGTCCCCTGAGTATTTTATTTAAATGTCCCCCTTTATTCTGATTTTTGGTCAGAGACTTTGAGACTCATTCCTGCCCCATGTGGGCTTGGCAAGCCCGGTGGCTTCACCCCGAGGGCCAGGGACCACCCCCTCCCACGGCCAGGTGGCCCCGTGGTTCAGGCGGAGGTGGTGCCCTCCTCTGGGGTCTCTCAGCACCTCTAACCCCCATGAGCTGGGGAGGCCAGGGAGGCTCTGGGGTCTCAGCATCAGCTGTCCCTGGAGGAAAGGCTCCCGGCGGGCTGCAAGGGGAGAGGGAGCAACACACCATCCTGGGCGAGGGTCACCTCCCCTTCTGGGGGGGGGCACAGTCACCTCCCCTCCTGCTCTGGGGAAGGGGCGAGGGTCCCCAGCCTCTTTCTCCAGTGGGTGGGGTGACGTGGGCTGCTTCTCCTTGGAAAACGGAATCTGGGGGCTGTGACGCTGTGCGGGGGCCCATGCACCTGTGCTGAGGTCATGCGCTCACTCCATGCCCCGGGTGCCCTCCTGCCTCGGGTCATGGGTTCTTCGCTGCAGCCCACCTCCCAGCCTGGCCACAGCCCAGCTGCCCAGTCCTTAAGCCCAACACCCGTCTAGAGCTTCTTCAGCTCTGGCACCAGCCCACAATCTCTAGAACGTTCTCGTGGGGCGTTTCCTCAGCCCCTCCCCCGTTACGCAGCTGCTCATGCAAGAAAAATGGGAAAACCAAGACAGCCGGAGGGAGCCTAAGCATCCTGGCTAACTCATCACAAGAGATCACGGCCACCAACCTGGGACACTTCTTCCTGCTGAACACTTAGCGGATTTTGTGTGCCTATAGGTTTCCCCAGAAACCAGAGCAAGATCCTTACATGCAGAGTTTCGAGTCCTGCCTTCCTTCTTTTGTCTTTTTTTTTTTTTGGTCTTTTCTAGGGCCGCACCCTCGGCACATGGAGGTTCCCAGGCTAGGGGTCGAATCGGAGCTGCAGCCACCAGCCTACACCACAGCCACAGCAACGCGGGATCTGAGCTGCATCTGCGACCTACACCACAGCTCGTGGCAACGCCGGATCCTTAACCCACGGAGCAAGGCCAGGGACCGAACCCGCAACCTCATGGTTCCTAGTCGGATTCGTGAACCCCTGAGCCACGATGGGAACTCCCGCCTTCCCTCTTAATAGCATGTATCCTGGACACTTTTCACATCTCGACCCTCTTGGAGGCATCATTTGAGGGCAGCCGAGAGCCTTCTGTCCCGGGACGTGTCACCACGTGCTCGGCTCTTGTCAAATCTCAACGTGGAAACACTTCAGCATCAGAAACTGCTCCACGAGGGGGCCGTTCAGGGGTTCCCACCCAGGGGGCCCCTCTCTGGCCAAGGCTGGGGAAGGGCTCATCTCCAGGCGGCAGGTGGACAAGTAAACCCTTGTGTGTGTGAACACGTGTGTGTGTGTGTGTTTACACGCCTGCCTGATTGCAGACACGCATAGGGCTGCTTCTCTCTGGACGGGGATGGGGAGCTGCCCTTGCTGTGAGGGCCCCTCGAGCAGGGCTGACGTCACAGAGGTCACAGTGGACCGCACTGGGGGACCTGAGAGGGACACAGACCTGGGTGGAGCCGTGGCGGGATGCCTCCTGCAGTGCAGATCGTGGGCGGGAAAAGGTCTGGGCCTCAGAAACCTGCAGTTTTTTATCTACGGCACAGAGATGCGAGGGCAGCGACATTTGCTGAGCGTCGTTTTCAGTGTTGGGCCCCCTGTCCCTGAATGGTGACTTTCCCCACACTTTGTCACAGACAAAGTGCGTCCAAACTCTCCTGACCCGATGATGGCAGGTGGCTGGTGAGGAGTGATGTTGCTGCCCCGATTTTCAGGATTTTTTTTTTTCTGTTTTAGGGAACACATTATGATAAAAGAGAAACGTGCAAAGTTATTTAAAATAGCAGCTATCTTTTGATTCCTACCATGAGTGTTTCCCAATCGGAGTGGAAGAGAAATGCACTGACTTCAATCCTGTGGTCCTAGTGGCCCTTCCGAAGCGGTCGCTTTTCCCCGGAGGACGCCTGCGGGGAGCTCAGCCCCTGAAGGAGCAGGTGTGGCCTGAGCACCCTCGCTGGCCCAGCCACACAGACCAGTGGGGCGTGGGGTTATTTTAACCAAAGGTCAGCCCACTAATTGCAGGGCAGGAAAGAGAGTTACGCGTCCCGCGGCCTCTTAGGTCCCACTGCCACGACTGTTTCTGAGTGTGTTTTTTTTCCTTGAGGTGCGATAAGCTTTGTGGCGCCCCCTTGAACTTTAGAGAAATGCAGGTGTGGCTTCAAAGCTCAGTAATTCCTGAAGGTGACGTTTTCATTTGCTTTGACAGGAAACCACCTATTTTATTTCATTTCATTTTATTTATTTCGTCTTTTTAGGGCCACACCTGCAGCATATGGAGGTTCCCAGGCTAGGGGTCGAAAGGGAGCTGCAGCTGCCGGTCCAGGCTATAGCCCCGGCAAAGCGGGATCCGAGCCGCGTCTGCGACCCACACCACAGCTCACGGCAATGGCAGATCCTTGACCCACTGAGCAAGGCCAGGGATCGAACCTGCGATCTCATGGACACTATTCAGACGCGTTTCCACTGAGCCACGACGGGAACGCTGAAATCACCCATGTTAAGCAAAGAAAAAAATACCACTGATTTCCAGGGTGAATCATTTTGCAGTCAGAAGACCGCGCCTTTGAATCACCTCTCACGAGACCTGCTTGCAGGACGGTTCCCAAGCCACTCCTGCCTTCCTGCGGGCGTCTCGGAGGGCAGGGGCTGCTTGGGATACTGCGTTTTCCTCCGTTCTGGGCAGCCTGCCCAGGCTCGTGCTCATTCATTCCATTCACTGAAGTTCAGCCCAGGGCAGTGGGTCCCCAGATGTGGTTTGGAGCATCCGTAAGAGACGTCTCTGTTGCTCCCACACCTGCACCGCGCTCACAGGCCACGGGACACGATGGCCTTCAGGTTGAGGGGCTTCGCCCACATTCTGGGTCCAGCTGTCCCCCCAACCAGCACAGTGAGCCCCTCATGTCACTATGAGGAAACACAGAGGGCGCTGTGCTTTATCCAGGGCCAGCGCGCAGCTGGAAAGCACAGTGCCGGCCCCTGGAGAGGTGGCGCGTGGCCGATGGCCAGCTTCCTAGAGTGTCTTCGCGAGGGATGGACCCTCTCAATGCTCTGCCCACGTGGACAGGATGCCAGCGCCATGCCCTCGCGTGGAAGGAGGGAAGGGCATCTGTGTGAGACTCAGAGCCACGCACTCACTCCCCAGATTCAGCCTGGAAACCTGGCAGCAGCCGGGCTCTCGCGGCGCCGTCTTCGTGGTGCTGGGGTGGTGGAAGCTAAGTCCTTCCTGCTTTTTTCTGGGGAACGGGGGCCTCATGGTGTGCATTCAGCTCTTGCTGGGCCAAGATGCAGCTAGAGATCAGCCAGCACGGCGGCCCACAGGCATCGTCCCGAAATGAGCCCCAGACTTCGAGGGCCAGGGGCTCTCTCTTCGTCCAGCCGGTCGGAAGGTCTTTCCTGTCGCCGGAGTAACCACGTCCCCGGTGGCTGCAAGGCCCAGCCAAGACAAGGGGTCAGGATTGAGTGGCTCTGGGCCTGGTGGTGGGCACTGCCTGGGGAAGCTGTCAAAAACACATCTCTGCAGAGGTCTAAAGCCAGGCTGCGCCTGGAGGCGCGAAGGGAAGGTGACACTAGGCTATTTTCACACAGTCGTCCCCCGTGCGCCCACAGAGGCTCCCCCGCCCCCCCGCCACCGGTCAAGTCCATGGGCAGGAGCCGTGTCGCCAGGCTCAGTCTTTTTGTGAAAACTGCTTGCTGGTGAGAGATGGTGTGGTTTTAAATTTAGCAGCTGGTGCCATCGCCTTTCTGTCCACCAGGCGCGCAGGCACTACGGCTGCTCTAGGGAGGAGTCAGGTCTTGCCTGGATCTCCGCGAATGTTGTATGCGGCTCCAGCTCTGCTCCAGCCCGAGCCCGTCCCCAGGCCCACCGAGTAATAGTTCATATAAAGCCCGGTGCAGATGTGTGCGAGTCGGAACCGCGGCCTGGCCCGTCCCCTCCTCCCGCGGGCGGGGAGCCCGGCCCCGATTGGCTGCGCCCGCGTTGCCAGGACTCCGTTGCTAGGATGGTGCTGCCTCCAGCCCCTGCAGGAAACATGCCATGAATTATGGATGTTGATTTTCTCTGAGAGGCCTGATCTGTAATGCAGATGAGCTCCAAGTTCCCCCTTTTCTTTGGGCTTCTTAAGAGAAAAAAAAAAAAAAATCAGAGTTTTAAATCAGAAGCTGGCATTTACGAAGTCCCAGTTGCTACTGGAGAGGCTGGGCTGTCGATGTTAATTCTTATGCAAAGAGAGGGCCAGGGGTCAGTGTCTGTTATTTGTTCTGGAAAAGCTTGTAGGATTTTCACTGAACTCTGTGACCCTTTGGGGGCATCCTTTTTTGTGTGATCAGAGACAAAGTGGGATATAAACACCAGAGGCGGCATTTTCTGGATATTAGGCACTTTTCCCCTGGGCCTGCGGTGCCAGGAGTGGGGAGGGTCAGACCCTTGGCCCCTCGGTGAGCACCTACCATCCCCCAGGCCCTCTCGCCTCCACCTCCGCCCCAGAGGCACAGATACTCGCCTGAGAGGGACCCCGAGAGCGTGGACCACTTGGGGAGGGGCCTTGAGCCTCGTTTGGGGGCTGTCACCTTCACAGGGCCTGCGTTGCCAGGATGCTCTCTGCACAGAGACCTTGGTGCTGCCCCACTGCCCAGCCTGTCACGGAAGGAGGGGGACAGAGGGCTGGGCACCCACCCCCGCCTTCTGGCCACCATCCCCCCACCCCCAGGTCCCGGTGCTCCGAGCAGGAGGACTCTGGAGCATCCCTGCCACGAGTGAGGATGGCACGAGTTCCGGAATCCGTGACCCAGGGTTAAGCCCCCCCAGCTTCTGGGCACCCTCCTGCCCACCTCACCTCCAGAGACCGGCCGAACCCCATGCTCCCGGCTCACAAAGTCCTGCCACGTCCCCACTGCCTGCATCCCAGGCGCTCCCTCGAGGACAGGACGCCAGCTCACGTGAGGACACAGAGGGGGTCCAGAGCCTGGCAGCAGGGCCTCCCCGGTGGGAGGGAAGATCTGCCGGTGCGTGCGGGGCTCAGCGAACAAACAATGAGCCCGTTTTCTGGAAAGGCACCGAATAGGCATCGGCGGCAGCAATTGAAAATCCCTGTCAGAACCTGCCTCGAGCGATGGGAGGTCTCTCACCACCACTGAGGCCCACAATTACCAAAAGGAAGGAAGGGTGAGAAAGAATGTTATTCCAAGGAGTCAAAGTCTTTCTTCCAGGAGGACGGGAAGCCGTTTAGGTGAGAATTACATTTGTCACGCCGATGGCAGCGCTTATTGGAGTGTGGCCTGGGTCAGCCCAGAGAATTGCAGAGAGACACAGGGCTCTGAAGTGACAGATTAATGGACTCGTCCACTGAACCCCCTTCCCTAAAGTCCGATCTTTCCTTTCTTCTTTTTTGTCTTTTTGCCTTTTCTAGGGTCGCTCCCGTGGCACTTGGAGGTTCCCAGGCGAGGGGTCGAATCAGAGGTGTAGCCACCGGCCTACGCCAGGGCCACAGTAACGCAGGATCCGAGCCGCATCTGCAACCTATACCACAGCTCACAGCAATGCTGGATCCTTCACCCACGGAGCAAGGCCAGGGATCGAACTCGTCACCTCATGGTTCCTAGTCGGATGCGTGAACCACTGCGCCACAACGGGAACTCCTTTTCTGTTTTTTAATGATCTTATTTTATAAGTTCCTGGGCCGGGGGTGAAGCACAGCAGTGACAACACTGGGCCTTCACCACTAGGCCACCAGGGAGCTCCTTTTCTATCTTGAGGAAATGGGATGGATGTGTTGTCCTCAGAATCTCGGGACGAATTTAATGAAGACCCTGGGTCACCTGCAGACAACACTCACTGTAAGACAGTTGTCTCAGAGCCTAGAGGGTCCCCCGTAGAAAGCCTGGCTCTCACCCCCTTTCCCTGCGGCAGGTGGAAAGTGGAGGCAGTTGGTTGGGAGGAGCCAGCACGGTCCTAGGTGAGGGGGGCCAGCAGGCCGGTGGCTTCCTCCTTTCTGCCTGAGCCCAGGGTCATCTCACTGTGCGTGGGCGGCTAGCCTGGGCCTCCCTGCGGGGAAGTGGAGATGATTCTGACAGAAGTTGCCCGGGAATCCTGCAGCTCTTGGAATCGCTCTGCACCAGGCTGACAGCACCAAGGGCTGGCTGACAGTGAAAGAGTCCCCTTTGGAACTTCCCATACGGACGCGGCTTGTAAGAAAATGGTGTTTTAAAAAGTACGTTTTGTGTCATCCTGTTTCTTTCCATGAAAACAACGAGACACACAACCAGCACCAAGGGGAACCCACCTGCCTGTGAGCAGAGAGGTGCCACCTCAGCTGAAATGGAAGCAAAGCCAGGAGCGCCTCCTTTGCTGTACGAGGCAAAATACACACGACCTCAAGGATCTATTGATTCTGTTATTAAAACACAGCCTGTTTGGTTTAGCAGCTCGTAGTGGTCATTAATGCATTATTAATTCTGCGGCTGCGCCAGTGCGTCAGATCCATTAAGCAGCAGCGTAATTGCTGGAGGGGCGGGTCTGGAACTGTGAGCGAGACGGGTGGGGGGGCGCTCAGGACGTGCACAGAGCCCCAGGTCGGGCTGGAGGCGGTCATCCCTGCGGCCCAGGCAGCCCAGGGCCCTTGCAGCCGAGCCTGGTGGGCAGGATGGGCGGGGAGGTTTCTGACAGAGGCGCTGGCCTGCGACTGGCAGCCAGGGCCGTTGCATTTGCCAGCAGCCCCTGTTTCCAGGGGCTTCAGGACACCTGCTGACCCCAGGCACCGGAAGTGCCATGGTGTTTGCCCGTTGAGGGAGGATGCGTGGGGGGGAGGCCAGAGCCTCTGCCAGCGTCCCTGGGGTGCCCAGCGTGGCCATTTACACGGTCTAATTGCCCACACGACCCCTGCTCCCTTTGGACCTGTCCCCGCCCGCACGCTCCCGCGTCTCCTGGGTCTGTATCCTCATCCCACGAGGGTCTCCGCCCGGGGCACGTGCTCGGCCCGCTCTTGCTTCCACCGGACAAGTCCCTGCTAGGAGTATGACTCTGCATGTTATCACCTCCTGGGCCCGGGGCCACCCTGAGCCCTGAAGTGGCACTGGCCCTCCAGAGGCCAGCCTGGCCCTTGGGTGGGGGGGTGGCCACCCCGGGATGCGGGTCCTCTGCCCTCCGCCCTGACCGCTAGCCGCCCAGCAGCACACGGCTCCCATCTGCTGAAACCACCGCCCCGCCCTCTGCCTGGTACCTTTGCCCGGTCTCAGTTTATCCCAACCCTGCGTGTCTCCCAGGGCCCGCCAGCTTCTCTGTCTCCGGCAGGATTTCGCTCAGTCTGTGGCCCCTTCCCTGCTCCCCAGGCCGCGTCCTGTCACTTGCCCTTCTCCTGGGGATGGTCTTTCAGATGGACGAGTGGACAGTGGATTCTCACACCTTCTTTCCTCTGTTGCAGCCAGAGTTGCTTTCAGGACATGGAGCTCGGGGTGACCTCTGCGCGGGGGACACTGCCCCTGGTCTGCTCTGTCCTCTGACTCGTTCCCCTTACCCTGAAGCCAGGACAGAATTCTCATTCCCAGCACCCCCAGGTCACCTAGGAGGCAGGTGTTGGTCCATGAAAGCGGACACATCCCCCCATGTGCGGGCTGTCTCCCAGCCCTCAGGCTGCCTGTGCCTCCCGCCTCAGCAAGTGGAGAGGGTCCTGATGGCGAGGGACCCTGGGGGGACCTGGCGGTCCTGGGCGGGCAAGCGGCCTCTGAGGGCGGAGGGGGTGGGGAGGCCTTGGTGCCTGAGCAGCCAGTGGGGGCCGCGGCCTTGGGGACAGAGTGGGAAGCCAGGATGGGTTTTGGGTGAGTGTTGGTGCTTTGTGCCTTGGACAAGGATGCTCGCCTCACTGCCTCTGTCCACGCGGGCTGAGAACGCAGGTGGAGGTGAGGATGGATGCCCACGGAGAGCGGAGGGGAGCCCTCCCACGGCAGGGGAGGTGCTGGTGGAGCGGGGGTCTGAGAGCCTCTCCACGCAGATTTCAGGAGGCAGGCATCAGACCTGGTAGCGGAAGGCTCAGAGATGCTGTCAGTATTCTCATCAGCAAGCTAACTGGGCTTCTGCCCCCAACCACCCTGGGACCCAGCCCCCCATCCCAGAGCCACAGGGGACCCAGAGACTGGCCAGGATCGCGGCTACGGAGCCCTATGCCGGAACCAGACTCCGAGCGGCTCAGTGGCTGCTGTGGCCTTGGAGGGGGCACAGGACCCCGTCCTGCGAATGTTGAAGATGCCCGGCCAGTGTCCCTGGCACAGGCAGCTGGGCCGGGGTCACCGCTGGACCAAGGGGAGGACGCCCAGCGGTCCCTCTGTGAACACAGCCGGGGGCCACCAGGGCTTGTGTCTGAGCACAGTCTCTGCCGGTCCCTTTCTGTCTCTCGTGGGGAGCAGGGCGGTCCCACCGTCCCCTGTCAGCTGTCCCTCCCCCTGGCCCCCTAAGCTCCAGACCTGGCCTCCCGTCCTGGGATCCACCAGCTTATGCTCTTCCAGGATCGCCCCGCCCCGCCCCCGCCCCGCCCCTGCCGGGCCTGCAGTTGGGGAGGGGGGACTGGGCAACGCCCTAAACTTGGGGCTCTTATCCCCGGTTTTCTTGTGCTCAACACGTTCCTGGTTTATTTTACGCATTTCTTTGCTTTCACATTTTCCAACCATTTCATTTCAGATGTTCTTATAACTGTTTTTTTTTTTTTTAAACTCTAATTGGAGAGTCTAGTTTAACTGATAATTACATTCAGTTACATCTATTGTGGAAACGGATGACGGATTTCGCGTCCCCATCTTGTTTTGTGTTTGTCATGTTTCTCTTGTTGCTCCCCACCTCTGGCACTATTTACTCTTGGAGGGGCAAATAAGTCCCTTTATTCTTTCGTCCCCTCTGTGCTTCTGTTCTGGAGCCGCCTTCAGGCGCCTGATCCGCCAGCACACCTGCTGTGACACCTCGTCAAGACTCAGACCCTGGGGTGGCCACCTCACCTTGATGGCCCGGCCCTTCTTGGCGTTATTTTCGTCCAATTTTTTTTTTCGGTCTTTTTGCCTTTTCTTGGGCTGCTCCCACGGCGTATGGAGGTTCCCAGGCTAGGGGTCTGATCAGAGCTGTAGCTGCCGGCCTACACCACAGCCACAGCAACGTGGGATCTGAGACAAGTCTGCAGCCTACACCACAGCTCAAGGCAACGCTGGATGCTTAACCCACTGAGCAAGGCGAGGGATCGAACCCTCAACCTTATGGTTCCTAGTTGGATTCGTTAACCCCTGCGCTGCGACGGGAACTGATGTATTATTATTATTTTTTTTGTTCTTTTTGTGTTTCCCCCATTTTAAATGTTTCTTGGTCCCTTCTCTTCTTTTATTCCGTTTCTAAAATCCGGAAGCACTGCAGACCTGCAGGGAAGTAGCCACAGAGCAGACGGGAGGCTTCCCCGGCCGCACCCGGATGGGCAGTTGGTTCTCTCTCTCTGCCCATCGGCTAAACCGTTCGAGAGTGAGGTGTGGACACTATGACCCGTCTACATCCTGAAATATGCGCCTCTACAGACAGACGCCTGCTGAGCCACCATCGAAGCCTTGCATACGGGAAATCGAAAATATTCCGGTGCCCTTGCCATCCAGCCGGCCGGGGCTCACGTGCAATTATCCCCATAATCTCCTCGTGGTTCTGTTCAGCATCAGAGATTCAATCAAGCTGCCTTTAGGTGTCATGTCTAAGCAGCACGTGGGTTTCCTTTCTTCTAGAACAGGTCCTCGGACTGGGGTTCCTGCCGTTGGTGACAGTGGCATTTGGAGCTGGCATTGTGGAACAAACATTCCCTCAACTTGGCATCCGGCCGTGGTCTCCCTGCCCTGCAGGTCACGGGCAGGTCACGGGCAGGCCGGGGGCAGGTCAGGGCTGCACAGCAGACCCTCCCACCCTCCCCCGACCCCCTCCACCCCCTTTCCCTCTGCTACCAGCTTCCTCACTCCATCCGGGCCTCAGCAGAACGTTTAGAAATGCTTGGGTCATTTTAGGCACATTGCTAAGCGTTTGTTAGCAGAAAGGCATTTCAGAATTTCTGTTTTCACAGAATGGGAGGTAAGCGCTGTTGGTTTTGTGAGACCCCTTCCTGGAAGCCCTGTTCTCACGGGGACCAGGGGACTTGGGACGAAGCAGTGGCTCCAGGAGGACAGTGGGGACCATGGGGCTGTCCTGGGCCTCTTTCCTCCCCGTGTCCTCACCTGGCTGGCCCCTGTGTGTGTCACTGTCCTGACCTCCTCCTCTTATAAGGACACGAGTCCCGTTGGGCCAGGTCCCCCGACCGGTGGTTTTAACCCTGAGCACGCTCTAAAGCCCCATCTCCAAAAGCCGTCACCCCTGAGGTCCTGGGCACAGGGCTGGGGCACATGACTCTCAGGGCACTTCTCGGCCGCCAAGACCACAAGTCCTGCCTCTGCTCCTCGCCAGCGCCGCCGGGGTTCCCAGTGGCCACACCACAGGCTCAGCCGGCCGAGCCTTCTGTGGGTGCTGGGCCTCCTGAGATCCAAAGGCGGCTTTGGAACCGAGCAACCGCTTTCTGTCTTGCAGGGCCGTGTCCTGTGGACTCAGAAATCCGACCTGGACCACCAGGCCTTGGATGTCAGCGGCCACTGGCCTGAGGCCCCCTGCAGTCCCATCCCCGCCGGGTTGGCCATGCTCTGTCTGGGGAAGCATCTGGTCCCTGCTGCTGCTTTAGAAGAAGATCAGGAGTTCCCATCGTGGCGCAGTGGTTCACGCATCCGACTAGGAACCATGAGATTGCGGGTTCGATCCCTGCCCTTGCTCAGTGGGTTAACGATCCGGCGTCGCTGTGTGCTGTGGGGTAGGTCACAGACGCGGCTCAGATCCCACGTTGCTGTGGCTGTGGTGTAGGCGGGTGGCTACAGCTCCGACTAGACCCCTAGCCTGGGAACCTCCATATACCACGGGAGCGGCCCAAGAAATGGCAAAAAGACAATTAAAAAAAAAAAAAAAAAGATCAGCCTAGCCCCCACCCGCTCCTGGACGAGGGCCCGGTGCACAGCGGTCCCGGAGGTGACATCCGGGCTGTCCCCACCAGTCTGGGGTGGGGGAGGGCAGGGTGCGTGGGGCGCGGGGGAACACCTCTGATGCCCTCCGCCAGGGCCCCGGGGTCAGGCCCTCTTGCCCCTGCAGGTGTCACAGATGCAGGGGACGGGAGGGAGCTGAGCACACGCGGATGGTGTCTGAGACCCGAGGCTGGACCTCTGGTGGCCGAGGCCTCCCTGGGCCTCCGAGAAGATGCAATGGCCATTGCCCAGCTGTGCCTCCCAGGCCCAGAGCCGAGACCTGCCCTCAAGAGTCAGGGGCTCGGATGATGGCTGGGGGGGCCCCATACCCTGACAGCCCAGCGTCCCCCCATTGCCTGACAAGTGCACCTTCCTCTTGGAGCAATCAAAGGACAACGTCTCCAGCTGTGCTTTCCAGACCCGAAGCCTCACAGTCGGGGCTTGTCTGCTGTTGGGTGGACGGGCCAGCGCCCCATGGATGAGATTTAAGAAGCAGGGACCATCCCTAATTGTCACATATTTTGTCCACAGAGCAATTTCTCTTCCCATTGTTTCAGCAAAAGAACTACTTACCATTTCATAATAAAAAAATTTTCACACTGCTTATAGTCTACAGAGAGCACTGCTTTAGAGGATTAAGATATTAAATGTAATTATAGTTCAGCGTATAAAATTTGAATTGAAAATGTAAATTCGAGTCAATGTAAAAATTAACACGTTGAGTTTATTTATCTGTTTCTAAAAACGCTCCTCCTTCTAGAGAGTTAAAAGGATCTCTTAAATTGAAAAGGCTCCATGCAAACTAGAATTAATAAATATAAAAAGCTTTAAGTCAAAGTTATTTGGAACAATGTCGCATTTGATTTAATTTTAAAACACTTCAATTAATTAAGTGTAGGGCAGCCTTGTTGTAAAGACGGCCTCCTCGCCCCGGCCAGCCGCCTGGGCACTGCAGGAGGGGCCATGGTGCATGGGCACAAAGCCGAGAGGACGTCGAGTCCTGTCGCTGGTGCGCCCCAGCTGCGTGGGCACGACTGCTGACCGCCAGTGCCCCTGCCGTCGCAGACAGGGCTACAGAGACGGTGGGAAAAAGTGCCTGGCCCTGCTGGGAGGCCCCCAAGCCCACTGTGCCCTGCAAGCTCAGCGGGGGCGGGGGGGGGGGGGGGCGGAGGTGGGACCTTGGCAATTGCTTGGGGCTCCCATCGGCCAGTCCCCCCTCCCTCTGCAGGTGGCCTGGCCTGGGCAGAGGCAGCCCGCTCCCCAACCCCGGCGGGTGGTGTGGGACCTGCTCTGGGGCTTAGGGGTGCCCTTCGTGGAAGGGTGGGGTTTAGGGCCACGGGTGGGGCTGTGCCAGAGCTGAGTGCGGGGGCCGGGTGACAGCTGAGACGCCACACGTCTGCTCTGGAGCGTTCGTGTGAACGCGCCACCTCGCTGCGCGGGGCTCGGCAGGGACCCAGGTCTCAGGTGGAGCTAGAGCATCTGCGGGCCCTTGTCCCTTCAGCAGGATGCAGCCTGGGGATTGGGACCTGGTCTTTGCATTGGCCCCCTGCCATCCAGCGCGGCCTGACTGTGCAGGGGACACGGGTGGGGCGGGGGGAGGTGGCAACAGCCACATGCCTGAGCAGCTGGCACCCGCGAGTGTGGCATAGACTCTCCCTGAGCCCTCTCCCTGGGCTTCCTCCTGACTCTTAGTCATTTCCACGTGGAGCCGAACATTCCGGGTGTGGCTGCCCTGCAGCCTCTGAGACTGGGCCTTGGTCATTGTGAGGTCAAGGTCATTCCACATCTCACACGAACCAAACCGACAGCATCAAGTGGTGACCCAGGTATGGGGCGTCTGGAACTCTCACGTGGCTGGTGGGGGCGTGAGGGGGTCCAGCCAGGTGGACAGCAGCCTGGGAGGGTCTCACGCTCTTAACAGGAGCCCCGCCCTGTGACCTGGCACGTCCACGCCTCAGAGTCCACGGGAGAAACCGCACGTGCCCGCCGGTGCCCAGACCTGCTTTGCTGATGACAACCCTCCGTGGCCACAGGCTACCAGCCCCCCCGGGGGGGGGGGGCCGGGATGACGGGATTCCTGCGTGTGTGGACGTGCTTGGCCACGGGAAGAACATGATGCTCGCAGCACCGTGGACAGAGGCCAGGACGTCACGCCAGACGAAAACGGCAGGTGACACCAGTGGACAGGCATCCAGGCCGGGCACCGCTGGTCACCAATGGTCAGGACACTGTTGTCTGGGGGGCCAGGGATGGTGAGGGGGCCTGCAAAGGGCACCAGGATCTTCCCGGGCAAGGTCCGTGGTTTCGTTCCTGTAAACATTTGTCAAAACCCTTGGAGCCAAGAGTATATTCTGTGTGTCCACCTCAGCTGTGTGTTTTATTATGTAACTCACCCCTGTGATGAAATGGGTCATGTGAAAGTCACTTCAGGTTTTTTGCCAGTAAGGTGGCATTAATAAACCACGACGTGACGTATGTAATAAACAAGTAAATGACGACAGGAGCCCGACCACCTCAGCTTCCTTTGTCGCCAGTGGCTGCGTCCCACCAAGAGCCAGGCTGATGATCTGACGGCGCAGGTCCAGCCGAGCCTCTGATCCTCTGATCATGGGGTTTAGGGCGACAGGTGGGGCTGTGCCGGAGCTGAGTGCGGGGGCCTGGTGACGGCTGAGATGCCACCGGTCTGCTCTGGCACATGTGGGTGAACACGCCCCCTCGCTGTGCCACCTGCGCTGCCCGCCTGCGGCCCCAGCCCCGCTGTCCTTGTGAGCAAGTATTTCAGTGCACAGCCTCTCCCACAGGTCACGCCGGCCGCTGAGGGACATGGCAGGAGGCCCACTGGCCCAGGAGCCTGAGGGGTGGCGCTCTGCTCCCGTCCCAACAGTGGCCAGCCCTGAGGGCACAGGCCATGGCCGGTCAGGTGGACAGAGGGGTTGGGCTCTGATCTCAGATGCCCTCCCGTTGCTGTCTCCTGGGAACTGAGGGCCCGAGGCCAAGCCTGGGCAGAGACACAGGAGGGCGTCAGCCCCCCCGAGAACAGCTGCCTCTCTTGGGGACCGAGCAGACTCCTTGCCGCCGTCCCTGCCCAGGCGCCCGTCGGGTCCCTGCAGGGCTGGGTGCATTCTCTCCAGCGGCTCTCCTCTTCCCACCACTTATTTTTTAGTTTAAATCTTACTTTGCCATCAAGGTGATAGAACATTTTACGAAGGAAACTCACTCGACGAGGGGCGGCGTCTGTTTGATCTGCTGTTTGTATCTGTATTTCTTTTTGCTTTTCTAAAGTTTTATTTAAGCATAGTTATTTTATGAGGCTGAGGCCATTTCTGCTGAACAATGAATGACCCAGTCACACACCCACACACATATCCGGTCTCTGCAATAGCCTACGTGGGAATGTGCCCATGGGTCCGAATAGCACGCTCGGGTCGTGTCTCTGAGAGGCGCTCTCTGAGGCCTTGCCGCTCTCGCCTTCTGCGCCCCACGTGCGCCCCGACGTTCAGTCCTCCTTAGATTTAAGTATTGTTTAAAATCCACTTAGTGAAGCAATGAGGATTATCTTTATTTTTGCTTTTTAGGGCCATGCTTGCAGCATATGGAGATTCCCAGGCTTGGGGTCTAATCAGAACTGTAGCCTCCAGCCTACACCACAGCCACAGCAACGCCGGATCCTTAACCCACTGATCAAGGCCAGGGATCGAACCCACAACCTCATGGTTCCTAGTCGGATTCATTAACCCCTGAGCCACGACGGGACCTCCCAGAGTGCCTTCTTCTTTTTAAAAAATGTGTTGTTTCTCACATGCGTCTCACTAATCCAGACCCAAACCTTCCTGGGTGGTTGATCCCCTGCCCTTGCCGCGTCCGACACCTCGCGGCTGCGTCCGTGCCAGCCCTCTGTCCTCCTCCAGCCCCGGGGGCTCCTCCAGGCGGGCCGCAGTGTCCCAGACCTCCCTTGGCCCTCGTCCCGGGAGTTTCGCTGCTGCCTGTCCCCCGTCCCCTCCCTGGTTCCTGGAGCCAGTCTTTCTTTCTCAGCTTAGCGCCCCATTTGGACCAAGCACATCCTGAGTTCATTTCCCAAGCAAGGGCACGAGGGTCTGGGCGGGGGTCACAGCCGTGCCCGATCCTCCGCTGGGCACAGCCCCTCCCACGTCACACTGCGACCCCCCCACCCCGCAGGCCTGTGCCTCCCTCCTCCCTTTTCTCCCGTTTTCAGCTCCTGCTTTTACTCCTGGGGTGATGGCCTCTGCTTTCTCTGCCAAACATCTATTCAGATTTTCTCAACTGTCACAGGAGTTCATTTTTATTCTTTGTTCTTTTTTTTGTTTGTTTTAAATAGCATCTTGCTATTTTTTTCCCATGACTGCAAGCTTTGCTCTTATCTCGCTGAACATCTTAATTATATTTCCTCTGAAGTTTGCTTCTGCAGTTTTTGTTCCATAAATACCCCCCCAGGCTCGGGCATCTTTGGATGGGCGTTGATGTCGGGAGGCGGGCTCTTCATGGCTCGGGCGGGCACCCAGTGGCATCTCTGGGGGGCCCTCCGAGTGCACCTCCCCAGGCCTCCTCCTTGGGCAGCCAGCATCCTTGCAGCCGGGCCTCCTCCTCACTCTGTGCGTGAGCCTCTGGTACCGAGGGCCGGGCCTCTCTGTCCTCAGTGTGCAGGCTCCAGAGACGGCCCCTTCGGCCAAGCTGCTCCTGCCCTCAGCTGCTCCAGGCGTCTCTGTCCAGAAAACCAGGCCCCCCTCCCCAAGGTAAGCCTGTCTCGAGCTGGGTGGGGACAGGGGTGGGCTCTTAGCCGTGCAGACTGAGAGTGGGGGGCTGCGGGGACCCCCTCGGGAGTGGAGGGCTTGTGGCAGAGCTGTTGGAAGTGCTGGGGGAGGCGGCCCCATCCCAGCCCTGTCTGGGAAGGTCACAGCTGAAAGAGCCGCTCTTCAGGGCCTCATCTGTGTGTGTGCGCGCGCGCGCGCGTGTGTGTGTGTGTGTGTGTGTGTGAGAAGCCCTTCCCTCTAAGGGCCCCGCTGGCTCCAGTGCCCTCCGCTGGGCTGATGGGGTTCCAAGGTCTGTGGTTCGCCAGTAGCCAGCCTGCACCCCCTGCACCCCCACCCCACTCTAGACCCCACACCCCACTCTAGACCACGACCCCTGAACCCCCGCCCCACTCTAGACTACAACCCCCGCACCCCTGCACCCCCAACTCTCCCGGCTCTGCTTAGTCCATTTGGATGAGCTGATCAGCTTTCCAGGTTCCAGAAGCTTCTCTCTCCTCCTGCTGGTCCGTTGTCTTCTCCTGTCCTCATGGAGGAAGCCCTTAATAAAGCCTTAGTGTTGGAGTTCCCATGTGCCGCAGTGGGTTAAGGATCCAGCACTGTCCCTGCTGTGGCTTTGGTCACAGCTGTGGCTCAGGTTCCATCCACAGTCTGGGAACTTCCACATGCCGATGAGGGTGCAGCCTTGGTTCATTTCAGAGGGTTTTTTTTTTTGAAGCTGTACCTGTGGCGTATGGAGGTTCCCAGGCTAGGAGTTGAATCAGAACTTCAGCTGCTGGCCTACACCACAGCCACAGCCATGTAGGATCCAAGCCGGAGCCACGTCTGTGACCGACACCACAGCTCATGGCATCACCGGATCCTTAACCCACTGAGCGAGGCCAGGGATTGAACCTGCAACCTCATGGTTCCTAGGCGGGTTTGTTACTGCCGAGCCTCCATGGGAACTCCTCAGAGGCGTTCTGCGGTGCCAAATTCGCTGGGTGTTTCTCTGGATTCTCCTCAGGCAACTCTGAGGGTGGCAAGGTTTGGGAACTCGGGGCACAGGGCACATACAGCCAAGTGGCAGGGACAGAGGGGCCCCTGGGTGTCCTGTGAACCCGCACAGACGGGACAGGGAGTGTGGCTTCCACCCTGGAGTCACAGCCCCACACAGCAGGCTTGTGCCTGAGGGGTCACGGGGAGGGGTCACAGTGGCGTCGAGCCTCTTGGGACCTGGCAGCCCCCCGAAGCCAGACCTTAGATGCCCGGGACCCTGCTGGGCCAGCAGTAGCTGGGGTGGCCCTTTCCCAGGCGGGTGGGGGGAAGGCAGAGCTGCCGGGGGTCCCTGGGACCATTTAGCTTCTTGAGGTTGTCACCCGCCTTGAGATGTGACCCCCTCGGCTTGGACTGTATCTGAACCCTGGCCAGCTTTTCTGCGTGGTTCCGTTCACACCACCTGTTCTGTTGCGTGTTCCTGGGACGAACAGCCCCATTGGTTGGTGAGGAGTCCCCCGTCTTCCTTCTTGTTCTTGAGGGTTTAAGCAGCACGGTTTTCATTCCCTGAATCCAGAGCCAAACCCTGGCGGCAGGTGTATGCTTCCCCTGCCTGGGGCTGACTCTGGGGTCAGGTGAGCTGGGGATGGCACACGACGGCCAAGGGGATTCAGGTGCCGGGCGCGGGCCCCCGTCCCGTGGGCACCCTCGGCAGGAGCCTCTGGGGTCGGGGAGCGGCCAGGACGCCGGCCAGGAGCCCCCGTGAGCCTTCTGCTCCCAGGGTCGTCCTCTCCCGTTTCTCCGTATGGGTTGGGGAGGGATCGGCCCGGCAGGTGTTTGTCAAACACAGCCCAGAATTCAGCTTGTGGCCCAAAGGGGAGAGCCCTCCGACCACGAGGGGGCTGCATGGGCACGAATGCACCGTCATGGCTGAGGAGGCGCCGCACAACTTCGGGGGCTGTGGGGAAATTACAGGAATGCCTTTAGGAGAGGAATGCAACCCAGATCTGCAGACAACACGCATTCAACGGGAAGGCAGGTTAGGGCTCCATAAGGCGTGTGCTTCTGCTGTCTAACCACAAAGGAAGTGAGTTTTTCCCAAAGCCCCCGGGTCACTTTGCACGCAGCAGCTGTGGACGCCCTGCCTGCCCTGTGGTCCCAGGCACTTCTCGTGGGGACCCGTGGCAGGTGCCGGGGGCAGGATGGGCGCCTCTGGCGGCTGCTGAGGACCTGCTGAGTGGGTGCCTCTGTCTGACGTGGGCAGTTGGGGAGCAGAGCAGGGGGGGCGGGGGGGAAGCAGTGCAATTTTTGTCTAGTTAATGAACCGAGTTACAATCTTGTCCCGAACCCATTGTAATCAGACATAAAATCGCATTTCCGTCTGCGCATAACCTCGCCCTGTGTTGTCGAACCTGCCCTTGGAAAACGCCGGAAGGAGCTCTGCTCCCGCTTCTTTGATGGGACGGTTCCACCCGCAGTCCCGCAAGGGGTCCCGGGCCAGGGTCTGTCGGCAGGTGACGGCCAGCTTTTGTGTTTTGTGCAAGGCTGGCCATGGTGTGTGTGTTTCCCTGTAAGATTTTTCTCGAGACGGGCTGCTGTTTCTCTGCATTCAAATAATAGCCTAATTAATTTTAATATTCGCATCCAAGTCGGTTGGAGGATGTGTCACAGGAGGCAAATGCTAATGGGATCTGCGCCAATTTGCAGTTTAAGTAAGGCTGCCTCTAACAGGGGCTGAAGGGTTTTGTATTAACCCCCAACAATGGAGAGAATCAGCCTGGGCGCTGATTGCTTGAGCAACCCCCAGATCCATCACAAAGCCATTGAAATTCCAATCACTCGTCACGCTCTTCCCACCTATGTAATTGTCAACTGGCCCTTAGCATCATTTATTATGCAAAATTGAATTTTTTTGAAGCGTGGAGAATGAAGTAATTTCGTATGCAAACAGTTAAAACTCTCCTGTGTATTCTGATTACGTACAAGTTGATAAATTCACTTATGATGAGTGACAGAGTGAGATTCCGGGGTCGGCCGGCCAGTCCGTGGAAGACCCTGATGAAAATGATAAACTAAATGCCAGAAGTGTCCCCGACGCGTCTCGGGATGAAATGTGCAAAATGTCAGTCCAGCCGACGTCTGTTAATAACTCAACATGATTGTGCGTGATGAGCGGAGATTTCCACGGTGATTGAAGCAGGGCTTCTGTGCCTTCCAGCTGTCACGCTTGCAATTCCTACCGCTGATGGATTCAGAAGGACCTTTTAAACCTTTCCACTCTTAAAGCTCCTGTTATGCGTAGCTCCCCAGTGGGGCCGGGGGCTCCGGGCCCCTCCGTGTTCCCCCCGTCTCCCACCACATGCTCCAGGAGGGGCTACCCAGGGGAGGGGGGATGCTGGTGACAGAGGTCCTGGGGGCTGTCGCCTCTTCACCCCGCGGCCGGAGTGGGCTTTCAGGAGTGAGAGGGTCTCCGCTCCCCCAGGGCCTGAACCAGTGTCACCTTGGGGTGCGGTGGGGGGCTTTCTAGACTCTCCTGGGGGGAAACCTCGAAACAGAGAGAAGTCCAAGGAGGTCAAGCTCGGCTGGTCTGGATGGATCCAGCGAGGAGCCCAAAGCACCCCCCCCACCCCGACCCCCGGGGGAAGGTCATCACCAGGAGGGGCCCCGTGTGGACTCGGGGCAGGGACTGCGAGGACGAATCAGCAGCCCCCCCATCAGGGACAGCAGACGTGGAGCAATAAAGGCAGCAGAGCGAGGTGATGACGCTGGGACATGTCGCTTCTGAAGACCGTCCTGGGGGAGAGCCTTGCAGGCTGTTGCTAGACGTGTGGGGGCTGCCTCCCTTCCCGGCGACCCCGGGAGTTTAAAACCCGCCGTTTCCAAACCCTGGAGAGGCCTGATGGCCCCGCGCTACGGCAGCAGTGCGAGGAATAGCTTCCCCCATCTTAGAGCAGCACTTAATTCTTTTTTTTTTTTTTTGATCTTTTTTTTGCCATTTCTTGGGCCGCCCCCGCGGCATATGGAGGTTCCCAGGCTAGGGGTCCAATCGGAGCTGTAGCCAACGGCCTACACCGGAGCCACAGCAACGTGGGATCCGAGCTGCGTCTGTGACCTACACCACAGCTCACGGCCACGCCGGACCCTTCACCCACGGAGCGAGGCTAGGGATCGAACCCGCACCCTCATGGTTCCTAGTCAGATTCGTGAACCACTGCGCCATGACGGGAACTCCAGAGAAGCACTTAATTCTTGAAACATCCTTTCCAGGGCGGATTCCAGGTCCAAGTTCCCATGACAGAAGGTAGGGAGTAGACCCTCGGTCATGCATAAACAGAACGCCTGTGTGATGCTCAGTGCTTATACGGTGGATGATGTTTAATGGAAAAAAGGAAAAACCTAAAAAGTTAAACTCAAAGCGATCCAGGGATGCAAAGCCCACGAGGCAGGAAGCGGCAGGACCACAAGCCAGCGGGAGGGCAGGGCTTCATGGCGACACAGCCTCCCGGCTACTGGTACCTCCCGGCTCTGGTGCCTCCTTGGCAGAGGACGCGAATTCAGGAACATGCACCACGAGAATAAATCCTGTGGCCTCTTGTGGGTTGAATGTGTGCCCTTGAGCCCACACGGACGTGTCCAGGTCGTGAGCAGAGAGCAAGGAGGGTCTCTGCAGCTGTCCCTGAGTTAAGAGGAGGTCTTCCTGGAGGAGGGGGCCCCACTCGATATAGGCATCTGTAGAGGAGGAGGGGAGAGGCAGAGGCACAGGGGACCCTGTGATGGAGCGGCCGGGGCCTGGGCGATGGGTCTGAGAGCCCAGGACGGCCCAGGGCTGCTGCGACCCCTAGGCTGGGGGTGGGGGGCCGAGGAAGCCTTCTGCCCCAGAGCCGCGGGGGGGAGTGTGTCTTGGCCACGTCCTTCTGCACATCCAGAACCTGCGGGGCCCCTCTCTGTTGTTCAAGCACCGCCCCCCTCCACCCCATACAGCCCTGGTCACAGCAGCCACTGCAAAGTGACACGCACACAGGATTGCCTGTGGTGGATTCTAACACATTCAAAGTTTGTACCTTATCTTGTTGGAACACAGCTCTATTGAGAGAAAATTCACACCCTCACAATCCCCCCACGTTAACGCCTGCGGCTGGATGGTTTTTCGTGGAGTCACAGGTCTGGGCAACCATCACCACATGCTCACCACCTGCGGGAGAAAGCCCTTAGCTGTCACTGCCCTCCTGCCTCTGCTCCCTCAGGTCCCAGGCCACCGGCCGTCTCCTCCTGTCTCGGTCAGGGTCCCCACTGTGGACCTTTCGTGTCATCTTCCGTGCGTGGCCTCCTTCTTGGCGTCCCGTTCTCGAGGTCCATCCATCCCAGAGCAGGCGCCAGGGGCGCGGTCCTCGTGGGGACCCAGCTCACGGTTGGGACCACATGTCGCCTATCATCGCACGCGAGGGTTGTGCCCGGGTATTGGCCACGGCGCGTAATGCCACTATGACCGTACCCACTCGCGCCCCCACGTCCGTGTGCTCTTGCTGTCGTTTCTCTCGGGGGCTGTGCCTGGGGTGGAGCATGGGGGTCGTGGGGTCCCTCCCTCTGTTCCATCGTGTGAGGAGCAGCCGGGATGTTTTCCGAGGCAGCTGCCCCCATTGAGTCCCCGCCAGGCGCACATGTCCCTACCGACACCTGTCGTTACCTGAGTTTCCGACTCAGTCCCGCCTAGTGGGTGGGAAGTGGTACCCACCCCATTTTGGTTTGACTTGCTTTTTCCCCATGACTACGGATGGGAGTATCTTTTCATGCACTTAACTGGCTTTTTATATATCTTTTTTGGAAAAATATCTATTTAGGTCCATTGGCCATTTTTCTAGTTGTGTCATCTTTTTATGTTGAATTTTAATAGTTCTTTATCCAAGCCCCTTAGCAGATCTTTCATTGCCTCCATCTCCTCCCACTCTGGGGGTTGTCTAGTTACTTTTTTTGTGTGTGTGTTTTTGTGTTTTTAGGGCCCCACTCGCGGCATATGGATGTTCCCAGGCTAGGGGTCTAATCGGATCTGTGGTCGCTGGCCTACACCGCAGCCACAGCCATGCCAGATCCGAGCCACATCTTCGAGCTACACCACAGCTCACGGCAACGCGGGATCCTAAACCCACGGAGCGAGGCCAGGGATTGAACCTGCAACCTCATGGTTGCTAGTCGGATTCGTTTCCACGACGGGAACTCGTAGTCACTTTCTTGATGTCCTCTGAAGCACAAACATTTCAATGACGTCTAAGGTCATTTATTTTCCCCTTTGCTCCTTGCGCTTTTTAGGCAGATCTAAGAATCCTTTCCCAAATCTAAGTGGTGGAGATTCACCCTCGGAATTCCCTGGGGGTGCGGTCGGTTAGGGGTCAGGTGTAGTCACCGGCTTGGGTCGCTGCTGTGACGCAGGCTCCAGCCGTGGCCTGAGAACGTCTATATGCTGCAGGTGCGGCTGAAAAATGAAGGATCTATCCTGAAGTTTTCCTCCAAGAGTTCTACAGTTTTAGCTCTTTTTCAGGTCTTTCATCCCTTTTGAGCTAACGTTGGTATATGGTATGAGGCAGGGGCCCTGCTCCATTCTTTTTTTTTTTATTATTATGCCGTGAATTTATTACATTTACAGCTGTACAATGACCATCCCGACCCAGCTCCATTCTTTCGCATGTGGCTGTCCAGCTGTCCCAGCACCTTCGGGTGAAAGGACCGTCCTTTCCCCTCACCAAAGGGTCTTGCAGGCTTGGCAGAAATTGTCCGACCGTGGATGCAAGGCTTTATTTCTTGGCTCCCAGCCCCACGGCATCAATCTGGATGTCTGTCCACGTGCCAACAACACGCAGTCTTTGTTGCCATGGCTTCGTAGGAAGCTTTGAATCCAGAGTCTTTCCACTTTATTCTCTTTCAGGATTCTTTTGGTTCTTCCAGGTCCCTTGCTGTTCCACGTGAATTTTTTTTTTGTCTTTTTGCCTTTTCTAGGGCCGCTCCTGCCGGCATATGGAGGTTCCCAGGCTAGGGGACTAATCGGAGCTGTAGGTGCCAGCCTATTCCAGAGCCACAGCAACGCGGGATCCGAGCCACATCTGAGACCTACATCACAGCTCACGGCAACG
Source organism: Phacochoerus africanus (assembly GCF_016906955.1). Lineage (NCBI taxonomy): Eukaryota > Metazoa > Chordata > Mammalia > Artiodactyla > Suidae > Phacochoerus > Phacochoerus africanus. The sequence continues at coordinate 1,297,293 of NC_062559.1, read as the reverse complement.
CCGGATCCTTAACCCACGGAGCAAGGCCAGGGATCGAACCCGCACCCTCATGGTTCCTAGTCGGATTCGTTAACCACTACGCTATGATGGGAACTCCCTGTTCCACGTGAATTTTAAACTTAGCATGGACGTCAGCTGGGATCTGGATAGGGATTGAGGTGAATCTGCCAATGAGTGTGTAGGGGGGTTGCTGACTTAATGTCATGTCTTCCTGGAGCGCCTGCCATGGTGCAGTGGGTTCAAAACCCAACCGCAATGGCTCGGGTTGCTGCAGAGGCACAGGTTCAATCCCTGGCCCAGGAACTTCCATGTGCTGGGGGTGCAGCCATAATGAACAAACCCCCCCCCCAAAAAAAACCCCAAAGTAAACATCTTCCATATTGTGCACATGCGACATCTTTCTATTGATTAAGATTTTCATTTCTCTCTATAATGTTTTGCAGTGTTTCAGAGCGTATGGTTTAAATCTATTCCTAAGCAAATGATTCTTTTTTTATGTTATTGTGAATGTAATTGTTTTCACAAATTCATGTTTTAGATTGCTCATTACAAGCATACAGACATATACTTGGTATGTATATATTGGCCTTGTATCCTACTATTTTGCTGAACTGATTGATTAGCTGCAATAGCTTTTAGCGGATTCTTCAGCATTTTCTACGCACCGCTTCCCGTTCTCTGTAACGGGGAGAGGTCTGCTCATTCGTCCCCACTCGGATGCCTCTTATTTCCTTTTCCTGCCTCACTGCCCAGGCTCGAGCCTCCAGGACAATCACGAATGGCCGGTGAGACGGGACATCTGTCTCCTCCATCCCTGGGGGACGCGCCCAGCCTCTCGTGATGAACTGTGACGTCGGCTGCGGGTTTTCCTTCAGATGCGCTGTCAGGTTGAGGGATTTCCCTTCTTTTCCTGGTTTGCCGCGTGCTTTTTATCATGAAAAGGCGTTGGGTTTGCCAAATGCCTTCTCTGTATGTGTGGAGATGATTGTGCGATTTTTTGTTCTTTACTGAATTGATTTATTACCGTAATTGATTTGCAGATTTAAACCACTCTTGCGTCCCTGGGCTAAACCCCACCCGGTCACAGGGCATAATTCTTACGTGGGGCTGGGGCAGTCTACCAGCATTTTGTTCAGGATTTCGGCATCCATATGTCACACGAGCTACGGCTCAGCAGCTCTCTTTCCTTCCGTGTCTTGGCCTCGCCCTGGGTGCCGGCAGCACTGGCTTCGTACAAGGCGCCGTCGTCTTTAAGGAAATGAATACTCCCCGTCTGTCATTTAATGAAGGGCTTTGGAATTTTGCTGAGGATCCACAGGAAATTTTCCAGGATTGGCTCCTGAATCTCCGGTCCTGGGGACCAGGGGGCTGACGATGAGCTGGGACAGGTCCTTTTGGGGTGTCAGCTGATGTCCCACGGTGGAGGTGATCCACTGAGGTTGTGGGCTCTTCCTGGGGCCCAGGGGGGGTGGGAAACGCCCTGGGCCCACGGGAGAGGTGCTGCCCGTTCACTCTGCTCAAGTCCACACGCGCCCTGTCCACACCGTCAGGGCTGGTTCCTGTGGATGCCCCTCCAGATGCTGCCACTTCCCAGTCAGGAAAAGGCTGAGCAGCGCCAGGGTCCCGCTGCAGCCAGAGGCTCCGTGGTCCTGATGGAAAAAGGGGAGGGAGACGCAGGTGCAGCCTGGGAGGAGACGGGTCCCCAGCCTCGCCTTCTGCTTCCCGCTGTCTGTACCCCAGCAGAAGGAGGATGAGGTGGCCACGGCACCAGGTCTGCCTGATTTTCTTTGCCAGGGCGGATCCCCCAGAAAACAGAGAAACTGGGAAGCTGGGCGGAGCACCGGCAGCCCTTTGGTGGGAGAAGAGCCAGCGGAGGCTCTTTGGCTCTGAAAAAAGAGCATCACGACTCTTCTAAGACCCGGCATCCAGGCCGGCACGCTGGCCCCGTTCATGGGGTTCGAGCCGGGAACCTCCCTGCTCGCTCTCCCCTGCGAGCCACCCCCTGCTCGCCGCGTCTGCAGCCCGTCCAGCGGCTGCACATCAAGGCTGCCCCCGGTCCGACCATGGGTCCCACCGCTTCCCAGCACTCGCACCGTCCCCCTTGAGGGGCTCCAGCGCCACCTCTGGGTCCTGACACATGGCACAGCCGCCGCCTGGAAAGCGGCCCCCCGCTTCAGCTGTTTCACCTCCCTCACAGCCTGACCTTGGAGGGGACCGTCCCTGCCCCGCACTTGCGGGTGATGCGGCAGGGATACTGCCCACCTTGCTCACGGCCGCCGTGCTGCTCTTTGATGCCGCATCTTGTACGGTCCCGGCCCACGGTTTGCTGAATGAGCATCTGGACGAAGCAAAAACCAGCCAGGCTTCCTTCGAGGCCTCCACTCCCTCAACCCCTTCTGGAGCCTCCTGCTCAGCCAGGTCCTCAAGTAGGAGCCCCAGAGGCCAGGCCCAGGGCTCCTAGCAGTTTCTTTCAGACAAGTGCCTCCACAAAATGGCTCATTGTCCCCTCCTGTGGACAGAGCATCAGAATCCCAGAGTCCCAGGGTCAGGACTGGGATGGCATCCAGTGCAGCCTCCTCTTTGCATGGTCGGGGGACCTTCCCACCGACCCCCATGGCCAGAGGTCTGGATGTCTCCTGGACGAGCCTGTGGGCCCGCGTGCGCGGGATTCGAGGTGGGGATTCGAGGTGACTCTTCCTCAAAGACTGGATAAAAGACTTCCTGTCACCTTCCATCTGGGATCCCGCGTAACCAGGGGGTGGTGTTTGCTTGTGCGCAAACCTCCTGTAATCAATGAGCAAAACCTGGGCCTCCTTGGATGTCTAGGGTGAGGTTGGCCGTGCCCCCGACCCCACGCTGGCCCTTCGAGCAGAGGACGTATTTGTTGATGGAGCGAATGCATCTATAATTCACAGCCTCCGGCTCTCTTAGCTAATCCAGGCGTCTGTGAAGTTTTGATCAAAGTGTCTGCGGATCCCCCGGGACAAGGCGGGATAGGAATGAGAATTTTAGGATGGCGGATGCCAGTGCCAGGGGAACAAAAGGAAAGGAGCTTATGGTTTCCTGAGGCCAAGAGATGTCCACCACGTGCCCAGCGAGTGGAAGGCGCTGAGGACACCAGAGCAACAGGACACCCTGCGAGAGGCGGTTCACAGTCGGGGGGTGGGGGGAACGTAAAGAAACCCCAGGACCGAGCTGTGCTGAGGGACATGTGAGTGGTTGGCAGGTGAGTGTTGGGGGCTGGAGGCCGATGTCCCCACACCCAGCCAGTCTTTAAGGGTCAGCAGGAGTTTCCGGGAGAGCCAGCAGGGTGGCAGGAGGTTGTCAAGGGCCTCTTGGGTGCTGTCTCTCAGGGACGAGAACCGCCAACGTCCGAGGGACGCAGTCAGGTTTGCCTTTGGGGGGATGGAGCGGCAGAGTGTGGCTGGCTTAGAGGCCAGGGCTGAGGCCCCCGGCCAGGATGGGGGGCTCCCCCAGAACCCGGAGGTGCTGACTGTGGCTCCAGGCGATGGCCCGGATGGAGGGAGGGGTCTGGAGGATCTTAGGAGGGGGGACGGGGCAGGAAACTCCAGGAAGGCTCTCTGTGGGTTGGGGGCCTGGGCAAAGGAGGTGCCCTTTACTTTGGAGGCAAACAGGGGTCTTTGGATGGGTGGGATCTTAGGTGGAGAGGGCAGGTGCAGCCCGCCACGTGGAGTTCCGGGGAAGGACAGACACCTGGGCATCGTGTGCGGAGGCTGGCAGCTGACGTGGAGACCTCGCATGAGCCTCCCCGGGGAAGTGGGACTGGTTTGGAAAGGGGAACAGCACTGGGGGAGATGCTCGAGGCCGTCCCCAGAGCCTCCACCCGCAGGACCACAGCCCTGCAGCCGCAGGTAGGGCTCTTCCTAATACCACCAACAGGCTGGCTCCACCTCACCTGCGGCGTCACCCATGGGTCTCCCGTCAGCCCCTCCCACCAGGACCCCAGTGCACCTGCCAAGACCTCACACACGGGAGGGAGGGGTGAGCCTCCGAGATGCAGCGACCTGACAGGGCTGGGGGTCATGCCCCAGGAGCAGGCTGGTCAGTAGCAGGAATGACACAATCTGTGCTGCCCTTGATGTGAGAGGGAGAGGGGAGTTCCCTAGGGGTCTAGCGGTTAAGAATCCGGCATTGGTACCGCTGTGGTGCAGGTTTGAGCCCCGGCCCAGGAACTTCGGCATGCCGCAGCAAGGCCAAAAAAATATTGTTTAAAAAAGAGTAGAGAGGGGAGTTCCTGTCGTGGCGCAGTGGTTAACGAATCCGACTAGGAACCATGAGGTTGCGGGTTCGGTCCCTGTCCTTTCTCAGTGGGTTAATGATCCGGCGTTGCCGTGAGCTGTGGTGTAGGTTGCAGACGCGGCTCGGATCCCGAGTTGCTGTGGCTCTGGCGTAGGCCGGTGGCTACAGCTCCGATTGGACCCCTAGCCTGGGAACCTCCATATGCTGCGGGAGCAGCCCAAGAAATAGCAACAACAACAACAACAACAAAAGACAAAAGACAAAAAAAAAAGTAGAGGGAGGAGTTCCCGTTGTGGCTCACTGGTTAACAAATCTGACAAGAGCCATGGGGTCGCAGGTTCGATCTCTGGCCTTGCTCAGTGGGTTGAGGATCTGGCGTTGCCGTGAGCTGTGGTGTGGGTCGCAGACGCGGCTCCGATCCCGCATTGCTGCGGCTCTGGCGCAGGCCGGTGGCTACAGCTCCGATGAGACCCCTAGCCTGGGAACATCCATGTGCCGTGGAAGCAGCCCTAGAAATGGCAAAAAGACAACAAAAAAAAAGTAGAGGGAGATAAATATGTGTGCCTGGTGGCCTGCAAGAGGGACACAGCAGCCGCCCTGCTGCCTGCCCCCTGTCACCTCTTCTTTGCCAAGACGGCTCAGCCCAAGAGGTGGCTTTGCTGTGTCCGAGGTCTCCGGCCGGGCCTCCTAACAGCTCCTGACGCCTCCAGGGGACGTTCCTAAGTCCTTATCCTGACGCCAAGCCTGCGGGGTTCACGCTCCCCTCCAGGCCCAGACCCTCTGTGCCCCAGGTGTGCCCACGTTCCCGGAGTCCCCGCGGCTGAATCTCTCCACCGAGTGAGCAGTCCCTCGGCTGCATGCCTGCTCTTTGGACAATTAGCTGCTCAATCCCCTGCCTTAGTTTTCTTTTTTCTTTTTTTTGTCTTTTGTCTTTTTGTTGTTGTTGTTGCTATTTCTTGGGCCGCTCCCGCGGCATATGGAGGTTCCCAGGCTAGGGGTCGAATCGGAGCTGCAGCCGCCGGCCTACGCCAGAACCACAGCAACACAGGATCCAAGCCTCGTCTGCGACCCACACCACAGCTCACGGCAACGCCGGATCATTAACCCACTGAGAAAGGGCAGGGACCGAACCCGCAACCTCATGGTTCCTAGTCGGATTCGTTAACCACTGCGCCACGACGGGAACTCCGCCCTGCCTTAGTTTTCAGAACCCTTTTGGGCCACCTGCTCGCTCACCTCTGCTGAAACCTTTGGAAGGGCAGGAACTGTTTCCTTACCTCCTCTGAATTCTCACCACACCCAGTACAACCTTTTGCTCCCAGAAGGTGCTTAACCTCGGATGAATTAGAAAGAAAAAAATGCTTTAGTGCTTTGGGAAGTTTTTCCTCTTAGAATATCGTCATGGAACTAGGCTGCCAGTGGGGTTGCTTTTGCAGATGCTCAGGGGAGTCACCAGGGCAGGAGCAGCTGTCATGAGCTGCACGGCGTGTGGGTTGAGGCCTGGCCGGGACTCCCCCCACTGCCAGCCCTGCCAGCCCAGTGGCCGCACCCTCTGGGCTTCTGAAACAGAGGGAACCCGGCAGGGCCGCGGGAGGCCGATGGGGCCTGCTCCCGGGCCATGCAGGAGGGGCCATCCCTGCCTTTTGCTTTGGCTTAGGGATGTGTGAGGGTTTGGGGGGAAGGGGCCCGGGAGGAGACCAGGAGGAAGGCCAGTCTCCTTGGAAGGCAGGCCTGCGTGTCAGCTGTTCTATCACGTCCTGGAGAAACACGCAGCTGCACAGCCTCCAGGCCTGGCCGTGTGCTCCTGGCTGGGGGGGGGGGCGGGGGGGGGCTGGGAGGTGACAGTTCTGGAATGAACGCACGGGGGTGAGCCCCGGGGGCGGGCGCGGGGAGGGGTGTGCTGGGCGGGGGCGGGAACTCTCCTGGCTGAAGGCTTATTAGCAGCATCCATCACCGTGCTGTCACTTCCAAACGCCCTCTCCTCACCTAATTTGCTAAACCTAATTCTTTATCACACCCAGAAGCTTGGATGAGAGATGGACCTGCTAATGAGCCCTGGCTGGGGGCTCCGCGGGCTGGACGGGGGAGGGGCGAGCAGTGTGGGCGGGGCCGGGGCTGGGGGCGGGGCCTGGCTGCACGATTTCGTCCCCGCCCCAAAGTCGTGGCTTTGGAGGCCTGAGGTGAGTCCCTGGGTCCTTCCCATCCTGTCCAGAGGCCCGGCTCCCCGCAGCTTCCAGACGGGTGCTTGGAAAGCCCCTTCGAAGCTTAGAAAATACGGGTGGCAGGTCCTCCTCGCCCCCACCCCTCTGTTCCTCTTGCCACCAACGCCCTCTTTGTGCTGTTGGGGAAACGGAAGGGAGTCCGGGGGGCGGGGGCAGGAGGGGGAGAATCCCTCAACAGCGTTTGTGGCGTTGACCCACATCCTTGACCCTGTGAGCCATCACCGCCTGTGTGCACCTGAAACAGCCTATAAAACTGGAGAAGACTAGTGGCCACTTGAAAGCCTGTCACCTCTGATTCACCTGCCGTGGGACCCCAGATGCAGCTGCAGAAGCCGCTCTTGGAGCCGCGCCCATGTGCAGCTCAGGCCCCCAGTCCTGGCCTGATCACCTGCCGGGTAAAACTGCAGGAGGAAAACAGGCATAGATTTTGTGATCGCTGGGTCCTGGACCTCAGCTGGGAGTGACCTTCAGAATCCAGCGGGGGAGCTTTCAGCAGTGGAGACAAAGCAGAGTGGATTCAGCGCGAGCAATTAGCCCGGACACCAAGAGGGGGCAGCAGGCGTTGGTTCCTGCGTGGGCCAGGCTGGGGGTGGGCAGAGGTGGCTGCAAATGCAGCGTCCTGCTTCTGCACGCAGGTACGGGTGTGGCGCCCACATTCCCGGTTTCCTTTTGGACAGACGAGAGTCCAGGTAGGGTGCGGGTCAGCTTTCCATTTGCGGAAGTCACGCAGGTCCATCCTGCACAAAATTGGATCAGGCCCTGGTGGGTGTGAGCTTCCGTAAGGAGCACTTGGCAGACGAGACCCCAGTGCGCCGGCTGGGCTGGGAGACCACGAGCCGCCCAGGGCGAGTGTCCGGGGCCTCTGTGCTGGCTCCGTCTACAAGGCCTGTCAGGTGGAGGGATTTGGATGAAAATGCTTTTACAGAGTCAGAGTGCGTGGGGTGGACCGGCTCTGATTCCACGGCTCGTGCAGAGATGTGGCCGGAAGTGAGCAGTGAGGCATCCTGGTTTCCCCCCGCCCCCTGCCATACCTCCAGCATCCTGTGCCAGTGTCTTGAGCGGGGCAGGCAGGCCCTGGAGGGGGCACACCTGGGTCCAGCCGTGGTTCCTGCTTGCCACCTCTGTGCCTGGGCCGGCTGCTCCCCCTGTCTGAGCTCCACCTGCTGTGGCCGAGGCATAAGCGCAGGGGACACAGCCCGGTTGGTCTGCGTGGACACGAGAGCTGCTTCCTTTGTGTTTGGTGGGCGTCCCTCCTCTCCCGAGCAATGACCGCCCCACGGAGGCTGGGGAGCCTCAGCGAGGAAGACTCAGGGTCACGGTCGCTCCCACTGGCTGGTGCATATGGCTAATGCCTACCTTCCTTGCAGAGGTATCGGTGAGCCACCTGTCCTGCGCTGGCGAAATGGGGCCCCAGGCTAAGTGAGGAATCCCATGGTCCACGTGGTTTGCAGTGCCCGTGTCTGGGAGTCCAGCATATCTCTAGGTGAATTTTCCTCCCTCGTTTCCCAGATGCTGCCTGTGCTCTGACCTAGGAAATCAGGCAGCCCCTTTGGGCCTCTGTGTGCATGTGCGTGGCCCTGCAGCACAGTGCATGGATGGGTGTGTGTGCGCGCCTTTGCGTGGTGTGTTTACGTACGTGTGAGCGCACGAGCACGTGTCGGGGAAGTGGTGCGGGGGTGGGTGGAAGCGGTCCTCTCCCGAAGAGCTCTCAGACCTGAACTTCTCACATCTCGTCTGTTTTGCAATCCATGAATATTTCTCGAGGGCTGTCTGGTATCAGGCGTGGTTCTGGGACCCGGGGACTCAGCTACGAGCCAGATGGGGTCTCCACCCTCTCTGACCCCGCCCCAATCCTGCCCCTCTCAGCTTCGGGCACACTTTCCTCCCCTTGCTGGCCCCCCCAACCCCTGGTCCGCTGCTCAGGCCACCCCTGGGCCACAAGCCTCCACCCAGCACGCTGCTCACTCGGCCAGGACGCCGAGGTCCCCGTCCCTGGAGCGGCGTCACGCGCAGGGGATGAGGACATTTCCAAGCCGGAGGCACCCCAGCCCCGACACTTGGTCTCCGCCAGCTGGCGCTGAGGTTCCGGGCGCCGGGGTGAACATCCGACTGGGAAATGGTCCTGCCTGCGGGACGCGCCTGTTTCTCTCGTCTCCTGGATTCCGTTTTTCCACGAGAGGCTGTCCAGAGACCCTCTCACCGCGGGAAGGAAGCCAGGGTTGCCCAGGCTGCCTGAGAGCATCTTGCGAGTACCACACTCTCAGATTTTATTTTTAAAAGCTGCTGCCGCCTTTGTCCTGCTGTTCCTTCGAGACCAACCTGAGATAATTGGTGAGTTGTTTCTCATCTGCAGCCTCGTGCTGGCCCAGTGCCGTGCAGTTTACAGGTCCCTGTGACCTGGTCCTTGATGAACTCTCGTGCTTCTGACCCCAGGGTGACTTCCGAGGGAGCCTCGGTGCTGAGACTGTGCTGGGGGCCAGAGGACACCTGCCTTCCGGCTGTCACGGGGCTGCTTCACTCCCGCGCCTTTGATGGGCTGGATGCCTGGGCCACGGTGACTCCTGTTGCTTGAGGTGGTCGGGAAACGGGTCACTTTGGGGAATGCACAGCCTGGAAGTTGCAGCATTTGTCACGTGTGGAGCACGGGTCTCCAGAGTTACAGTGCATATAAATAACAAGGGTGTTACCGAGTCAGTTGTTTGAAATTCAGGAGGTATTTTCTGCAGAGACGATGTCACCTGTGGTGCTGCCAGCTCAAGAAGCCCTTTCGTGGCAGGAAACAACACTGCTAAACTATCAGGAATGAGGAGTTCCTGTCGTGGCTCAGTGGTTAACGAATCCGACTAGGAACCATGGGGTTGCGGGTTCGATCCCTGGTCTCGCTCCGTGGGTTGAGGATCCGGCGTTGCCGTGAGCTGTGGTGTAGGTTGCAGACGCGGCTTGGATCCCGCATTGCTGTGGCTCTGGCGTAGGCCGGCAGCTACAGCTCCGATTCGACCCCCAGCCTGGGAACCTCCATATGCCGTGGGAAGCGGCCCTAGAAAAGGCAAAAACAAACAAACAAACAAAAAACAAACCGACTATCAGGAATGAGACAAAGCCAAACCCACAGTGTAGAATAGGTTTTCAAAAATAACTTTGGTCCCTGGTGGGCAAAGGAAGACGCTGGCTTGGGGGGGTCTATACTGCACAAGGGCCCTTGGCTAAGCCGACAAGGGGGCGGAAACCCGGCCCTAGCCAGTGAGCTGCGTGCGGCCCAGGAGGCTGCAGAGTTAGCGGCTGCCCTGCAGAGCGAGGGGCCGGCGCCCGTGAGCCATCCAGGCCCCGGTGACACCTCGTCCGGGTGGCTAAGGAGCTTGACCACAACAAGCCGTCAGGCCGAGCACCAGCAGCACCCCAGCTGGGGTCCTCCGAGGCCAGTCCCCTCCTCCTCGCTCACCTGCTCTGCTCTGCGAGCCCTGGGCAGCCCCCCACCCAGCGTCCCCACCCCCCCAGAGTCTGGAGCCTGGAGTGGGTGGGGCCGATGCCTTCCCTGGGTGGCATCCGATGTGAGACGGTGGGGATTGCCCATAAACCTTGATTTCTGGATTTTGCTCAGAAAAGCCTCTTTTCTCAGTATTCTCAAAAACTGTTTTGTTTCTCAGTGATAATATTTTCTAGAACAAAGATTTTTTTTTCTTTTTTTGGCAGCGCCCGTGGCATGCGGAAGTTCCTGGGCCCCAGGGATCAAACCTACGCCCACACCAGTGACGACATCGGATCCTTAACCTGCTGTACCACCGGGGAACTCCTGATAATGCATTCTGATAATAAGCAATGCACAGTGGAACTCACAAAACATTTTTCAAATGCTGGTAAGCAAGGCATTAGCCGTCGTCTTGGGGCTGCATGATGGTCAGAAGCCGGGTGACCTGGCTGCGACTCTCCGAGTTGTCACACAGCAGACACAGCTTTCTGCCTGCAGGATGCTGGGGAGGCCTGGGTAGCCCCTGGTGCCTGAGGAAAGCCCCCTGCCCCACTGACCACTCCCCAAGCCCCAGGAACCCTGTTCAGGGGTGTCTGCTGGCTCCACCTCTGCAGAGACTGGCCGGTTGAATCACTCGCGCCAGGTTTTTTTTTTTGCTTTTTTTTTTTTGGGCCGCACCCGCAGCACATGGAGATTCCCAGGCGAGGGGTCAAATCCGAGCTGCGGCTGCCGGCCTACGCCACAGCCACAGCAACCCCAGATCCTTAGCCCACTGAGGGAGGCTAGGGATCGAACCCGCATCCTCGCAGATGCTAGTGAGGTTTGTTACCGCTGAGCCACAGTGGGAACTCCACGCCAGGATTTTTCTGCTCTCTCTGCTCAGGGGCCCAAGGAGGCAAGAGCCTTGGCAGCTGATGAGCAGGTGGAGGCGCCGCTCTGGGTGGCAGGGCTCGCAGAGGGTCTGGGGCCCTGCCCCAGCTGGCAGGGCTGGGCGGGTAAAGGCTGGGCCTGTCTAGGGCCGGGCTGTGACGTGGTGAGGGGATGGATGGCCCCCTCCTCTGTCTAAACCTGGGGACGAGGGGTTCAGGGTGCAGGCAGAGGCCGGGACGAGTACACGAGAGGCTCGGTCGCCCCCCTGCTGCTCCCCCACCTGCTGGGGGGATCCATTTCCCGCTGTCACATAAGAATGGAGAAGAAAGAGCCTGACTCTCGTGCTGCCAGGCTTATGCACGTCGGTCGGATGGAAGCGGGTTGACAAAAGGGCATCTGAAAGGGAGAAGCTATTTCCGGTGACTTGAAAAATGAAGATTCTCACTGTATCACAGTTACAATTATATCAGGAAATAAAAAAGAGATGGGGGGACATGTTCAAAAAAGGTGGTTTTGAATTAGAAGGGGTGCCTTTCGGAGCCCAAGGCTCGTGTGCAAGTTGCTCCTTCAAAGTGGACGTGTCAGGAGGAGGAGAGACACACAGACAGAGAGACAGACAGACAGACTTGCACACAAAGCCGTCCCTCAGCAGAGGGCAGCGGAGGGAGCGCGAGCCCAGCGGGGCTTGAAAGTCAAGTTCAGACAAAGCCAGTGGACCCGACAGAGACGCCTGCTCCCTCCCGCGTTTCCATCCTGTCTCTTTTCATCCTGAGAGCCGGTCTCTCTGGAGACCAAGCTTCTTTCAGAGCCAGAAGCAAACCCGCGAGCCCTCGGCGTCCCCTGGGAGGGTGCAGGATGGACTCTGGCAGCTTCAGTGCGGCTGGCTTGGGTCTCCCATCCACTCAGGCTCCGGCCAAGAGGCGACGGTACCTGCGGGTGGTTCCTGCAGGTCCCCTCCCCGCCCCCGCCCCACACCCCTGGGCCCTGCACCGCATCCCCACTGTGGCCTGCCCGCCACTGGGAACAGGCGGGCTTGGCCTGGGAGGTGCCTTCCGGCTCTGGGAAGGGAGCAGTCCTGGCCTCTCGGAGAGCCGTCCAGAAACGACTACAATTTCCATCAACCGTGCTCAGCTGCAAAGAGGGATGACACGCGCCATATGGCTCGTCTAGGAAACAGAGCAACCTAAGCGGCAAGGACCCGTTTCTAAACAAACCCCGAATGCAGGGAGAGCCACACGGTTTAGGAACAAAGGTGTAATCAAATGCCCATTTTCGATTCCAAGAAACATCTTTGAATTAATGCCGCTGCCACTAATTATGGAGGGTTTTTATTAGGTTCTACTTGATTAAGAAAGCACACAACACACATTACATATCATACGGCTGTCATTTCCCCACGGGACGAATGTGGTGGTTTCTCGAACGCATTTGAAAGCAAGAGCGGGGGGGAGGGGGGGGAATGCGGCAGGGAGCTCGGAGGGTGAGCAAGCCCGCCTCTTCAACGTATGATGTTCATTCTGGAATTAAAACACCAAAGCTTCCCAGATCCATCCCAGCGGCTAGTGGCACCTGGTAAACTGGTGAGCACAGCCCCGCCAGGAGGCCCAGGGACTGCCTCTGACGGTGGCCCTGGCTGGCGCGGAGGCTTGGGGGGTGTTCCGACGTGCCGCGTCCACCCCAGACCCCGAGAGATGCTGCTCTCAGCCACGCGGCTCGGCAGGGCGGACCGAGCATGGGCCCCGCAGCCCCGGCTGCAGCGCCTCAGCGGGTGCCAGGCAGAGGTGGCAAATGGCCTTGGTGTGGGCGGGGAGGGCTTGGAACTCCCAGGAGAGGCGCGATTTTTAACACCGCTTGGGGGCCCGCTGGTGTGCGCGTGTGACGCGCGTGCGGCTTCAAGGCCTCAGCGAGCCCAGTCCCACCCCCGAGTGGGTGTCCAGACTGAGGGTGTCACCACCACGGCCCAGGCCTGCCGGTCCTGCTCCGCAGGACTGCAGCACGCAGAGCTTTTGTCTTCTTCTGGAAAGATCGCTGCTAACAGCTTTTTGAATTGCGTCTTCGTCTGCAGCCACGATTTCTGAGAACGTGCCCTTGAACTGCCGGGCGATGACGCCTTTGGTGCTGGAAAGGCCAGGGGTTTGACGCCTGTGCCCGGGAGACGTGGCGCAGGGGCGGCGGCGGGCATCAGGCCACCTGCCCACGTTGGCTCTGTGGCCGTGTAGCCCCTGCGCCGCCTGCTGCAGTGATGGGCTCACTGGCACCTGGTGAGGACGCGGGTCCAGGCGGCCTCACGCTTGGCCCAGCAGCCTCCCGGACCCCGTGTTTCTTGTTGGTCTTGAGGACCTGGGCCTGTAGCTCCTGCTGCCCGCCCCCCCCCACCCCCAACCTCCTGAGCAGGGTATACCCTTGGTGCACACTAAGTGCTGGGTGTCACTGGGGAAGAGAGCCTCCCCGTGGCTGGGAGACGCCCAGGCTGGTCCCAGCGCCAATCGAGAAGAAAGCCGCACGTTGATAATAAAACTCCAAACAGGTGCTGGCTGCCGGCTCCGATCTGGAACTTGGCGTCGGGATCCGGGCCAGCTGAGGGCTGCGCAGCTGAGACAGGAGCGCCAGGCTGCGGAACCGGCGCCACTGTTCTCCAAACCCCTCCATCCTCACGCGGCTCCACGGCAGGGGCACAGCGTAGCCAGCTCGTGCCGACTCTCGGGCTCAGATCGTTGAACTTTGAGGAATTTCCTGAGCCGGTTGTTGTATACAGCCACTGATAAAATTAAATTATAGTAACAGACAAATCCGACGAACACGCAGGCAGTAAACACCGGAAGCTCAGCGCCTCCTGTCCTGACCGCGTCGCCCCAGGGCTCCCAGGGCCCCGTCCTCTCCCATTCACTGGTTTCTGTCCAGTGAATCCACATTAAAACCATGCGTAGTGGGTGTTGCCATCACAGACATCAGCAGATTTGATGAATCGCAGCTTTATTTTTGTCCTGTTCGTTGCCTACGCTTGAAACAAGGGCAATCATGCTGATGAAACTTAAACGTGAGCCATGGAGTTCCCGTCGTGGTGCAGCAGAAACGAATCCGACCAGGAACAATGAGGGTGCGGGTTCGATCCCTGGCCTCACTCAGTGGGTTAAGGATCAGTGTTGCCCTGAGCTGGGGTGTAGGTCACAGACGCTGCTCGGATCCCTTGTTGCTGTGGCTGTGGCGCAGGTCAGCAGCTGTAGCTCCGATTGGACCCCTCACCTGGGAACCTCCATGTGCTGCAGGTGCATGAAGGAAAAAAAAAAAGTGAGCCATGTCTGCAAAGCCTCACGTCTGGGACCCGCATCAAAATGCAGGCCGGGGAGTTCCTGTCGTGGCGCAGTGGTTCACGAATCCGACTAGGAACCATGAAGTTGCGGGTTCGGTCCCTGCCCTTGCTCAGTGGGTTAACGATCCGGCGTTGCCGTGAGCTGTGGTGTGGGTTGCAGATGCGGCTCGGATCCCGCGTTGCTGTGGCTCTGGCGTAGGCCGGTGGCTGCAGCTCCGATTCGATTCCTAGCCTGGGAACCTCCATATGCCTCGGGAGCGGCCCAAGAAATAGCTAAAAAAAAAAAAAAATAAATAAATAAATAAATAAATAAATAAAATACTTCTTGGGAGTTCCTGTCGTGGCGCAGTGGTTAACGAATCCGACTAGGAACCATGAGGGTGCGGGTTCGGTCCCTGGCCTTGCTCCGTGGGTTAACGATCCGGCGTTGCCGTGAGCTGTGGTGTAGGTTGCAGACGCGGCTCGGATCCCGCGTTGCTGTGGCTCTGGTGTAGGCCGGTGGCTACAGCTCCGATTGGACCCCTAGCCTGGGAACCTCCATATGCCGCGGGAGTGGCCCTAGAAATAGCTAAATAAATAAATAAATAAATAAAAAATAAATAAATAAAATACTTCTTGGGAGTTCCCGTCGTGGCGCTAACAAATTGTTAACGTCGAGCCGTTAACAAATCCGACTAGGAACCATGAGGTTGCGGGTTCGGCCCCTGCCCTTGCTCAGTGGGTTAAGGATGTGGCGTTGCCGTGAGCTGTGGTGTAGGTTGCAGACGCGGCTCGGATCCCGCATTGCTGTGGCTCTGGCGTAGGCTGGTGGCTACAGCTCCGATTCGACCCCTAGCCTGGGAACCTCCATATGCCGCGGGAGCGGCCCAAGAAATAGCAAAAAGACAAAAAAAAAAAATGCAGGCCGGACTCCCCCAGGCTCAGAAACCACCATCCAGGCCGGCAAAGAAGCTGTTGGCGTCACTAGTGAAGGAGGGGAGTTCTGACCACGTCACCTGTTGAGGTGAACCCGTCAGCCAGGACTCATGCTGGAGCCACACGCGTTCCCCAGCCGTGGCCACCGGGCGGCTACAGACCAGGGATTCCGCAGAACCTGAACCCAGCCCCCGTGGGAATCCGTGAGCTCCGAGACCTTGGCCGGACAGTGGGCTGTGTGTCCTCGTCGGTGCTGTGCTGTGCATTTCATAATGAACCAGCTGCATCTCTGTCCATTCTTCGTGAGCGGGTTGTGAGCACTTCCCAGCAGCTCCTCGCTGACCCCTCGTGGTCCGAGTGGATGGCGTAGACCCGGCCCCAGCGCCCCCCGGCTCTGCCCACACTGCCTCCCTCCGTACCCCGTCAGTCTGCTCCGGGGTTTTAAGTCCATCTGGCCCAGCATTTGTTAATACTGCTGGCGGGAGGGGAACCCGGCCCGGCTCCCTGTCTGCTGTATGCAAATTCTGACATGCATTTATTGTGGGAAGTGTCCCTGCTGCTCTGTGACAGTGACAGTAACTGCCACACATGGAAAGCAGAAGCTTCCTGGAACCCTGGGCAGGATTCTAATGAGAAGCACACCTGGGACGGGGAGGGGGGGGCGGATTCCAGGTGAGATGGAGCCACAGGATGGACGAGCTGCAGGCTGATGCCTCGAGAAAGGGCACCAGCATTTTGTAGAACGTCACTGACTGTCGTGTGTCGCCACCGCCAGCCAAGGCGGACCAGCACGGGGGCGAGAGGGGGGCAAACTCAAGCACAGCCCTCCCCCCCCAGCTTTTAGCGGAGGTTGTTTTATCACTTTTTAATGAATAAATTCTCAGCGACACTCAACGGTGGCCCTTGGTACACACCCAGCTCTGCAGATAAGACAGCAGCTCAGGACAGAGTTCCAAGGAACTCACACTTGGTCTCTGCACTAAACGCCCACACCCGCAGGGAACAAAGGATGAGCGGGAAAAACCTGCCCTCTCATCCCAAAGAAAGACCAGTCGAGGGTGAAATCAGAAGTTTAATCGGACACAATTGAATAGGCTTTCAGATCTCACATGGAAGAAACGTAAGAAGTGAGAAATTTCACGTAGGTATGCGATTCCTAAATTCAGATCAATTCGTTCTATTAATTATCTAGATTCGAGATAGAGAGAAACCACTTGGGGGGAGAAATTGTAGAGCTGTGGAAGCGGACCTACGGGACGACACCATTCAAAGACACAGATAATATTTTGGCATCTTTCTCCCCGTTCCGCCGGCCACGATTCCCCCCTCCTGTCTTTGGAGCTGCCACATCTGTCCGAGATGGAGAGACTCTGTCGACGGCTGGAGGGAGAATTACCAGGAGCGTTTTCTTCCCAACGAGACACCCCCCCCCGCCCCCCAAGATCAGCCAGCATGTCTTCCCAGGTGTCACCATCCCAGGTTAATGAAATGTATTCTTCGGCTTTGGGCAGTAAACCTGGGGCTCAGGTGCGAGCCTGGCAAATCCCCGTTGTTGCCGTGACGTCTGGCAGGAGCCGGTGCGTGATGGGAGCCCGAGCTCAGGGCCGGGCCATCGCCGGTCCCCAGGGGCTCGGGTTCTACGCAGGTGAAAGCAGACGATGTGGTCTCTCTCCCCGCATTTCTCCCGAGGTGAGCTCATCTCTGTCTCCCGTGGGCGCCAGCGGGCCTCTTGCCTGCCCCAGAGGGGAGCGGAGATGCCTGCCAGGAGCCCACGGCATGCCCAGCTCTGCCTTCGCTGGTTTCGGTCAACCTGCGGGGTTAGCGGCGTGTTCTTGCCAAGTGCAGACCCCCATTTAGCGTGAAAGCCCCACCCCTGCCTGGGTGAGGCCGTCCTGGGGGTGGCTGGCCTGGGGGCTGGTGGCGGGGGAAGCGTCTGCTCCCAGGGGCCCTGCCTGCCTTGGGGGCAGAAAGGGAGAGGGGCTGTCGTAGCTCGGGGGACTGAACCAGGCGCTGTGACGATTTTCTTACTATCGGCTCCCAAGCTGCAGGATGCCACCGTTTTGTCATCTAGCTCCTGAATAAGCTGCTGATTTCTCCTGGTGACAAACTCGTCCAGACAGAAGCCAAAGGCGTTTTCTCTGGCTGGTGGCCTCCCTCGGTGCCCTGCCAGCCTCGCTGGGCCCCTCCCTGCCCGGCTGACCTTCCTTTAGGGGGTTACAAGCCAGCTCTCTTCCGGGGACCAAACGGCGTGCATTCGGGTGCCATCCGTGCGACACGATCAGCGGCGAAGAATGTGGACTGTGCTTTAAGGAAAAATATTTTGTTTTTTCAAGAACGTGAAAATAGATGAACTGATCTTGCCCCCCGTGATTGCTTCGTCCCACAGATCTCAATTATTATTTGGTTGAGGAAAAATGCACATGTTAACTGCTAAACTGTACTGACGACGGAGGCTTAAGGAGCTGATCACTAGGCAGGCGACGTGAGACTAGGAGACGCGGTGACGTTATCTCGCGGCTGCAGACAGCACCCCCAGGGCAGGGCTCACTGGGGAAAGGCCTTGAGAATGGTGTTCACCTCCTCGGCCACCGCCGTCAGCGCAAACTCGAACTGCTCCTGGAGGGACGAAAGGAAAGACAAGTGAGCCTGGACGTCTCACTGCAGCCCTGAGCTCTCCGGCGCCCCCTGCAGAAAGAGGCCGTCGAGGAGAAGAGGGAAGGGCTGCAGGTTCCCAGGGAAAGGACGGCAGCCAGCGTGGGTCTGCAGGACGAGGCCCAGGTTCCATGCTTCTCATCACCTTTTATCACTGGGAGATGCTGCCAAGGCACCCGGTGCCCAGATGGGCTCCCACTGACTCCAGCAGGACCCCCTCCCTGGCGGGGGCGGGGGGATGCAGCCACCTTCCTTCGTAGGGTTTCCTTGCTCAGAAATGTACAGGGTGGGGCCACCGCCTTCGGACTCCCCCACCCAGCCCCCACCCGACTCAGCTCCACTTGCCAAGAAACCTCATCCCGCCCCCACCGCCAGCGCTGGACCCGGGGCGGGATGCGGCTTCCTGCCGTGAAGCCGGCCTGGATGGTGTGGCAACCTCGTGGGGTCAGCGGTCGGGCTGCGCTCCTCCCCTCGGGCCGGGCTCCGCACAGGGACAGCCCACCGTCGCGTGGAGCCCCAGGCTCCTCGCTCCCACCCCAAGCCCTGGATGGAAATGCCAGCACGGATCCTCAGGCCCTTTGCTGCCCCCCCCCCGGGATGTCACATCCACAACGCAAACCACCGCCGGGATGAAGATCTTTCATCAATGGCATAAACACCTGATGCCTGGGTCGCAAATACCCGTGAACCCAAGTCCCAAAAGAAGGACTCAGTTCTACTGTGAGCGGCCGGTAGGTGACAGAAACACAGCAAGTAGCTCCAATTAAAACAGCAGAGGAGCTCCCGTCGTGGCGCAGTGGTTAACCAATCCGACCAGGAACCATGAGGTTGCGGGTTCGATCCCTGGCCTCGCTCCGTGGGTGAAGGATCTGGCGTTGCCGTGAGCTGTGGTGTGGGTCACAGATGTGGCTCGGATCCCGCGTTGCTGTGGCTGTGGTGTAGGCTGGGGGCTACAGCTCCGATTCAACCCCTAGCCTGGGAACCTCCATATGCCACAGGTGTGGCCCTAGAAGAGACAAAACAAAACAAAACAAAACAAAAAAACCAACAACAGCAGAAAGTCAACTGAATTTAGTGCTCGTTTGGGGACAAGAGCCAGTTTCTCATTAGGGTCCCCTGAGCCAATGCTGTTCCAGTCAGGCCCTCTGCCGGTGGCCACAGGCCCCGTGGGCACTGGGGGCTCCACTGGGAGAGCTTCCTGTGTCTCGCAGCGTGGCGCCACGTGTCCCAGCACCTCCCAGCGCCCAAGGCCCTGCATGGAGGTCCCTCCCCTTCCCTGCAGGGCCCGGCGGTCAGACCTGCTGTCACCGGCCCAACCTGCCCTTGGAAAGCCTCCGGTCGCCTCTGTCAAGTGACTGTCAGCTCGCAGGGGGTGTCGTGTGCAGGACTCGGGTCCGAGACTCCAGCAGCCTCCTCCCACTCGATGGCTTTGCCAGCGGGCACACCAGGGTCTCATGACGGCTCAGAAACATGACAAAATGAAGAGAGACCCTGCGGGAATCCCACTGCGGCTTAGAGGGAGAGCTGCTCTGCAAGCGTCCCTCTAAAGGGAGAAGGGGACAGGCACACGAGGGACACTCCCTTATGAAACGGGACCCCGGGAACCCCCAGCCCCAAAGAGAAGGAAGCTAGTTCATGGAAAGCATCTGATAAGAAAGCCAACATTGATGTCACGTCACGTGACAAATGCGACGCAGGGAGGACGTGGGACGGAGCAGGTGCAACTGCCGCTGTGCAGACCGCGAGGCCAGGGTCAGCAGACTCCACTGTCTGGGCACCGCTGGGCCGGGGGCACCAGCTGGGGGCGGGCTGTGCGCTCAGGGCTGGTCAGCACGAGACGGGGGCTTGTCAGCCGCCTGCCCGTCATCTCGGAAGGTGCCAGCTGCTCCCCCTGTCCCGGCTGGGGACTGTGTGTGGCCCACACTTCCAGCAGTGCCATCCTAGCTAAGACGGTAGGATGCGAGATGTTGAGGACAGGGAGTCCAGAACCGTGAAGGACCAGCATTTGAAGTCCTTTGAAGAGACACGATTTTAAGAAAAAGCATGAAAATAACAGGCAGAAGCTACACTTGAGGAATGAAAGACCGCGCATCTCCACATGGTCTCTGGGGCCTGGACTCAATCTTAGGACACAAGCCTCTCGAGCAGGAGCCCCGGAGTCTCCTGGTTGCAACGTCCGAGCTGCCAGGTCTGCGAGGCCAGGGGCCCAAAGAGAGGCCTGGGGACTTTCAAAGCCGGAAGGGGCTGAACTAAGACGGTGGGGCAGGAGACGGCCCACGGCCTCCAGGCTCCCTGCCCCGCCCTGCGGGGTGCCCAGCGGGGTTCACGTTGAGGCAGGGGTCCCGGCCCCCACACAGGCAGGGACAGTGCGGCTCTTAAAAGGGCTCAGGACAGGAGCCCTCCCCTCAGCCCCTCATCACATGCCAGCCCAGGCTCTACTCCAGACCTGGGATGCTGGAGCAGGGAGACAGGGCACAGGCCCTGCGTGTGTACATGTGTGCGCGCATGGAAGGGGAGGCAGACACACAGAGAGAATGGGGGCGTGAAGACGCCTATGTCTCCAGGAAGGAGGCAAGTTGGGGCCTTGGGGACAGGCCTGAGCAGCTGGACACAGCAGGGGTGCGATCCAAACGCAGAGACGGGCCAGGCAGGGAGGGCCGGGCAGGGGCGCCACGGGTACCCACCCGCGAGTCATCTAAGCCGGTGGCAAACGTGACTGCATGGCTTGCAGGGGGCGGAACACACGACTTAAGCAGCTTTGGCTTTTGTTTTTGGGCTTCGCCCCCAGCATGTGGACGTTCCCAGGCCAGGAATCAAACCTGAACCACAGCAGCAACTGGGGCAACCTTGGTGACAACACCAGGTCCTTAACCTGCTGAGCCACCAGGGAACTCCGGCTTTGACTTCAAAGTGACAACTGTAAGAGGAAATGTGATTACAGAAAAGTGCTGAGGCCTGTGGTTAGAAAGGTACCTTTCACAGGATACACGGAAGGGGAGAAGGTGGTTACAGAGTGCAGGGGAGACGGAACTCAGCTTTCAAAGTGCATCATTATAACTACATCCTGCGTGTTCATCTCTCTTCCTAAAAATAAGTGTTTTAGTGTGCCCATTCTGGAGAATGGAGACGGGGTCGTGTGGACAACGTCTCGCCCCCACGTGGCACCTCGTCCTGGCCCTCGAGCTGCGCCCCCTCCCAGGGCCGGGTCTGTGGCAGCAGCCCTCCACCAGGACCTGCAGTTTGTTTGATGGACAGCTTGTTTCAGGTGGAAACACAGCTCTTGGTGACTTTGTTTTTGTCTTTTTAGGGCTGCACACACGGCCTATGGAAGGTCCCGGGCTAGAGCTGCAGCTGCTGGCCTGCACCACAGCCACAGCAACGCGGGATCCGAGCCACATCTGCGACCTACGCAGCTTGAGGCAATGCCAGATCCTTAACCCGCAAAGCAAACCCAGGTTCTCATGGATGTGAGTCGAGTTCTTAACCTGCTGAGACACAACAGGAACGCCTGCTCTTGGTGACTTTTTTTTTTTTTTCTTTTTGGTCTTTTTGCCTTTTCTGGGGCTGCTCCCTCGGCATATGGAGATTCCCAGGCTAGGGGTCTCATCGGAGCTGTAGCCACAGCCACAGCAACACAGGATCCGAGCAGCGTCTGCAACTCACACCACAGCTCACGGCAATGCCGGATCCTCGACCCACTGAGGGAGGCCAGGGATCGAACTCGCAATCTCATGGTTCCTAGTCGGATTCCTTAACCACTGGGCCACGACGGGAACTCCTCTTGGTGACTTTAAAACAGAGGCAGTTCGGCTGCCTGGCTGGACGTCAGGGCCTGTGGCTATCCCAGGCCTCACCTCCAGGGGCTCACAGTTTATTAATTGTTCTGTGTTCAGCTCAAAAGAGGTGGTTTGGCTACATGGGTGCAAAAGAACAGACCATGGACCTTCTCCTGGTTTGTGGATTCAGACGGCCTGGTACTATTTTGTCCAAGGAAATTTCCTATCTTTCTGTTAACGTGGACTTCAGGG